>NC_080541.1:89658678-90016178 GCF_028640845.1 Ahaetulla prasina | reverse complement strand
AATGTTTCCTCATGACCTTTTCGGACTCGGTGCTGAAAAAGTTCGCCATCATTGCCCTAAGGTATTGTTCAGCTGCTAATAACTACTAGTTCATTTGTTTCATGCTCATGTGCTATTTAGAGTGGACCACAGGAGGCAAACTAGCTCCACACTCAGAAGGCTTGACAACATTTTGCAGCATTATTCAGGGTTTTCCTACCACCAATGCCACCTCGTATTTTGTTGTAGCATTTGGGCAAGTCTGGCATTGGTTGAATTTGTACTGTCATTTGAAACACGGACCAATTATTCCCACCAAAGTGGTACCTGTTTATCTACTTGTATGCAACATACTTTCAAACTGCTAGGTTGGCAGAAACTGAGGCAAGTGATGGGAAGACTAGCACAAAACCTTACGATTGTAGGCTACATTTAGATGACAGAATGCAATGGGTATATCATGTCTGTACTTTAGTTACCCTTAGCTAAGATGGATGGCCTATAAATTTTATCAATAAATAAATAGGTAGATGATGATGATGAGAGAGAGGGGGGGAGATGATAGATAGATAGATAGATAGATAGATAGATAGATAGATAGATAGATAGATAGACAGACAGACAGACAGACAGACAGACAGACAGACAGACAGACAGACAGATAGATAATACCAAGAAAACTAAGGGAGCTAGGTTAGGGTAGTGGTTAAGGCATCAGACTAGAAACTGGGAGTTTGAGTCCCAGCTTAGGTACAAAGCCTCTCAGCCCTAAGATGGAGGCAATGGCAAACCACTTCTGAAATGTTGCCACAAAAACCTCTGACATTAGTCCAGGCAGTTAATATGAGTCAGCACTGACTTGAATGCACAAAAATAACAACCACCAAGAAAAATACCAGAAACTGAGCTCAATTTAAAGAAGACCCAACCTTTACCCTGAACAGTGTTTTATACTAAGAAATAGGCAAATGGAGAGGACTGGAAAATGATTTGAAAGACTGGTTTAAGAAAGGATAACCAAAGCTGATCTAACAATTTCACAAGATTAAACTAATCTAGCTAATAATGTTTTATAAAGGCAAGGAAAAATGCATGATGTATAAGCTACATGAAAATAATATATACAAGTTACATGAACATGTGGAAACAGGAAAAACTACATAATGTTCGGCAAAATAATTCATCTATTAGGTCAGTACTGTGTCCCTTTGCCTGAAAGTTGAAAAAAATCCCTATTCAACATCTTTCACAACTTTCTAGGATTGTCCTAAAGACTGTGATAGTATCCCTAATTGATCCTCTCTCTGCAAATAATTTTTAAATAATTATCACTTGCAGCTATCAGGGAATTATTCTGAAAGACATTTATCAAAACAATTTCATCATCAGTTATTTCTAGAAATAGGCTATGTAGCATAAATAATGTAATATTCATTCTTCATTCATTCCTAATTATTTTCTCAATTTAATATGTTGTGATTAGAGTTATAATCATTAATACTGTATCATTTCAGAATTCCTGAGAAGAAATGTTTAAAAGACAAGTTCTTCATTTTGCTTTTTGTTTGCAAACATACTCATGAAGCTTTTAATTTCCATGAACATTCAGCCCTATTCATCTAACACTGGTTGGCATGCCTTTGAGTGAAATTATACTAGTAATAAGATGTTAACTTACAATTATTTCAATTTCCATTATGAAACATTTACTGCCTGTTATATAGAGATTTCTCCAGCTAATACATCTAGAGATGCACTGATTGAAATAATCTTGAGACAAGTGATTTAAAAATAAAAACATTTCCATTTTTTTCCAGGTGTATCAGCATTCCACAATGATACTTCTGAATTAGGACATGTCATAGCCATGCCATTTTGCTAGCAAGCAACCCATGAGGACTGGGGCCAGGCCATTAAATCTGGGAGAGCTTCTCAAAACCTTACAGATAGATCAAAGCAAAAAGGAAATGGGCCAGCCAGCCAATTAAAACTGTTTCTGCATTGCATAGAATTTAAAATGAGTCAGTGTTACTTTAAAACAGCAATGACAAGCAGTCAGTTATAGTCAATCAATCAATCAATCAATCAATCAATCTTTATTACCCTCACAGACTAGCAAATAAAAGCATTAAAACAACAATAATAGTAAAACAAAAGACAGAAAGAATAATATATTGTGATTGCTAATAGATTAACTGTGGGCAGTTAAAGTTTGCTTAATTTTACATATTGCATAATAGAATTCAGAGAATTCTACTATGTGGAAAGATTGTATGTAGAAGAAGAATTCAGAGAAACTATTTTATACCAATTGCAAATAAAAAATATATATCAGTATTTTCCGGATATTTTATTAGGTACAGTATGATGTTATGAATTGAGTCTGTGAGTCTTTGTATAGCAGGGTTATATTGTTATATTATTGTTTAGTATAGTTATAACAAGTATGTTGTTATAACAAGTAGTTATAACAAGCATGGTGGCCTAGAGGTGGAGCTTTTGCCTCACATTCAGTAGGCTGTGAGTTTCATCCTAGGTAGCAGCAAATAGTTCTCTTTCTGTAGGCAAAGAGAAAATATCTGTGTAGGCATCAGGAAGGGCCTCAGTCAGTAAATGCTCAGCTCCATTTAGTCACGCCAACTCCACCCAGATGCAAGGGATGACAGGGTCATTAAAAATATTGTTAAAGTTATGACACAATATAATAAAATATTTTAAAAATAAATACATTATAGTTAATATATATTGTTATTATCTCCAATTAGTCCGGTGCCTCCATTGCCTTCATGCTCTCGTAGCAGTTCACCTCTAGGCAAGTGAAATATGGCTGGCTCAAGACTCTTTTAATTGGCAGACAAGCAAAGCCAATGGGCAGGGAAGAAAAGCATTAAAAAAAGCTGACCGAAGTATCATGATTAATATGCTGCCCACCTCACTGATACTGTTGTGACCTAGCCCAAGTAGATAGTAGTAGACACAATCAGTTCAAAAACAAACAGACTTTATTAGAACAGCTGAGGATTAATTCATTCTCAGCATAGTCCAAACTAAATCAAAACAAATTCTTCATAACACAACTCTTCAGTCTTACCAACAACCTTGGTCTAATTAGGCAAACTGCCAAAGGTTTTCTTGGCAAAAGTTCAAAAGCAGAAGACATTGACAAGAAATAAATGCAGCAAGATAAGGAGCAAGTCTATCAATGTTGTTTTCCAACAGAGCCCAAATGCCATTGCTGGTCTTTTAAGCCTTATGGGAGGGGCCAATCATCTCTTGGCCCTACTCCCAAGTCGTTCTCTTTGCTTTAGTGCTCTTGCCTTTTGCCAGCTCTTCTCATGCATGCATTAGGAACAGGCTCTTCTTGTTCTTCTGCCTCACTACTGTCAGTCTCTGGAGGCTCCAGAGTCTGCACATCATTCCGCAATGGCCCTGGCCCCATCTCTGCCTCCGACACAGAGCCCTCATCCAGGCTTTCCCCAGCCTCCAGGACTGGCCCATGTTCTTCATAAGCCTCATCACTGTCTGACTCTGTTGCCAGCTCCGCAGACTGCTGGCGGAGCACAACAGATACCGAAAGTGTGGGCAGCTTACAATATTACAAAAAAATTAAAAAGTGCTTAAAATTAAAATTGGAAAAATCAAATAGAGAAGTTAAAAGTTGAATTGAGAATCATGGGGAGAGGAATTGAGGGGAAACTACAGCAGGAGCTTTAACAAGTTGACTTGTGGGCAGTGAAGAGTGAGAGGTACAGCAGGAGAAGGCTTTGCTCAATGTTATATGAATGGATCAGAGAAATAAAATCATCAACTGGGTTTATGGATATCATCTTGCTTGGGGAATCCTCAAATTTAATGGTTCCACCAGATAGTTGTTGCTGTTGTTGGTTGCGAAGTCATGTCTGACCCATCGCAACCCCATGGACAACATTCGTCCAGGCCTTCCTGTCCTCTACTATCCTCTAAATCCTCTACCATTTAAGCTCATGCCTACTGCTTTGGTGACTCAATCCAGCCACCTCATTCTCTGCCATCCCCTTCTTCTTTTGCCCTCAATCATTCCTAGCATTAGGCTCTTCTCCAGTGAATCCTTCCTTCTCATTAGGTGGCCAAAGTACTTGAGTTTCATCTTCAGGACTTGGCCTTCTAAAGAGCAGTCAGGGGTGATCTCCTCTAGGACTGAGCAGTTTGATTGCCTTGCAGTCCAAGGGACTCGCATGAGTCTTCTCCAGCACCATAGTTCAAAGGCCTCAATTCTTTTGGAAATTGTATTGTCTATGATAATAGGCAGAAGGATAATGATGGGGAAAGCTAAGCCTGCTGAGTGCTACAAGAACGGTAGCTGGAACAACACTGGCACTTGAGCCATTTTAGAGCCTCTTTCCAAAAGCAATTCATCTAGACATGTTCTCCTTAATGTTCTGTATTTGTAGAGAAAATTAGAATACTGACTTTGTTCATTAACATTTCAAATCTCATTTAAATGTAAATTGTAATATTCTGTTTTTGTGCAAGACTGGGTAGTTAGTGTCATTCCTGAGTAATACGTAATTTGTTCCTCATTAGCTCTAAGAATAGATAAAGATGGAGATCGAGATAATGGATATGGTTAAAAATGGGTACATTGTCTAGATGAAGGATTTGAACACGCATCCTCTGGATTTTATCCCTTCAGATAGTACTATTGAAAAATTCCTACTAATTTATATTTCACATTTGTTATTAATTGATCCTCCTGCTGCTTCTTATAATAGCAGTGTGTGAGCAGAGAGAAATGTTTTTCCTGGTTGATTCATGAGGAATGGGGTATGCTTCCTTTTATTTTCATTCTGACTAAAGGCATAATCCACAACAGCGACTCAACTGCAGTTTGAAAAATGAGAGTCTTTAACAAGAATTGACTGACCATATATAGCATATCTGCATACTGAAAGAGGGGAAAAAGGGTAAAAATCTGCCTCCATTTGGCACAGGACCCTGAAACCATTTAAACAGACCTCTTTGCTCCTTGCATGAAATAAAGTAGGATTTTTTTTTCATACTTTCAAAAAAGAAAACCTAATATCACTGGATATTAAGTTTATTGGGTTTCTTTTTGAAGGTACGAAAAGATTTTTTCCTACCTTATTACTTTTATGCAGAAGTTAATGTTATCTTTCCTCACTGTCTTGAGGAAGGATCCTGTGGGGCATTCTCATATTATAGGGTTAATGTGATATTCAGAGACTGTATGGGTGACACAACCATTTGTCACTGCAACTTAGGATAGAGGAAGATCTGAAGCAGAGACAGTGTCCTAGATTGGTAGGCTTTGAATGCAAGAAGTCTGAATCAAGCAGAGACCCGATGCATTATAAGCAGACTCCCTACTTCAAGCCTTTCTTTTTAAGAAAGAGAAATCCAATATAGGTAGGGACAAGAGAATCACTTTGCTTTCTTCCGTATGCCTTTATAAGTCTTTTAGAAGAAAATTGCTAGAGAAAAGAGCTTCTCCCTTTTGTCTCTATCCCTCTCTTTCTTTTTCTCATACACACACACACACAGAGTACATAAATAAATATTTTCTAAAGGTTGATTTTGTTATCTAAAAATAAATTGTCACAAACTCAAAAAATACAGGATCGTCTATTAATAATATTCAGGCTGTGACTAAGAGCCAGCTTTTTTCAATGGCAATAGTACCAGGAGAATCATAATATAGTATAAATAATAAGTACAGTACATTAAGTCATTAGAATTAGGGATCTAGAGTTTTGTTTTTAATTCGGAAATTGATTAGATGGTCAAATCTGGATGGGATCATAAGCAGTTCAGAATGGAATTGGATGAGTTACTTACCCAGAAAACTGGTCTGTCTCATCTTAGCAGCTAAGCATTTCTACTTATAAAGGGAACATAGTGATAAGATAATAGAGGAAATATAAATTTGATGAATAAATAAATAAATCCACATATTCAGGTTCAGCAACCAGGAGTATCTATTTATTCAAATCATCTCATTTAAAGCTTTGATATAGAAAAATGCAAAATGCAATCCAAGATCACAAAGTCAGATTGAAGCATACAAAGGCCAAGAATGGTTATTAATAGATTTGTACTTAGTTGACAATTGTTGGCAACCCTGAAAAACTACCAAGCTCAAGCTCTCAAGTTTAAATATTATATCTCATCTGAGTTCTATCAGAGTTTCTTGCAAAAATCAAATCCAGAAGCACACACAGATAATTGAATCAGCTGGATTCGTTAACTTCTTTATGTTCATAATAACAGATAAAATATATTTACAATACCAACAGTTGATTCTTCAGTTCAGATCAGCAGACATGTTCACACACAGAGTACAACAGAGATACTTAATTAGTTTCATTTTCTCTGCACAGACTCAGAAGTTGCAGACTAAGACACGCCCTGGCTCCAGTCTGTTTCAGCTCCCAATTGGCTGACTTAGTTGCTGTTCCTATTCATTGGCTGACCTTGTTACCATGTCTTCCCAGGCATGAATATTCTCACAAGTTCATATGTTGCTAATTGCCCAAGACATTCTGCTTCTTCTATGATAGTGTCCGAGGAAGATGAATTTTCCCTCTTTTGATACGTGCACCAGATTATTCTGTGAAACTCTGAGTCAATACTTATCAGAAAAGAATGGTGTTATATCACCCGTAATGTAGTAAAGCTTGGTAAATATGCACAAATAACCGAGTGTCAAACGTGATTGATATTCTCATATGTGATTTATTTGTCTTCTGTTATGTAAAATGAAGTACTGTCTCCCGTTACTTTAATATCTTATTTAATAAGTACTTCAATCGAACTGTTAGAATTCAGAGTAAATTCATAATTTTCAGAGTACATTTCCCTTTTTCATTTCTAATTGTTGTGTGAATTATTTTCTTTTTCCTTTGAGGTATTTAGCTTATATACGTTCTGCTTCATTTTTTCATTGAGCCACTTAAATTCTGCCGTTCTGTCATTCTATTATTCTATCTATCTATCTATTATTCATTCTATTATCTATCTATCTATCTATCTATCTATCTATCTATCTATCTATCATCTGTCTATCTATCATATATTCAGAAGTGTGTGTGTGTGTGTGTGTGTGTGTGTGAGAGAGAGAGAGAGAGAGAGAGAGAGAGAGAGAGAGAGACTGCAAAGATATCTTTGCAATATCTCTCTCTGACACACAAATACACACACACACATCTGAGTTCCGGTGTTGCTTAAGGCCTTTGTCTCAAGTGTTGTATTATATTTTGTGCCCTGAATTCTGAACCAGAATGTGTGGGGGGAGCATCTGGCAATCTTTCTGATAAACTTCCATCTTTTTAAGAGTATTGCTTGGCCAAATTCAGCTTGTTCTGGGAACTGTGCCTTGGCTACTTCTTCTGAGCTTTTATGAAGCTTCTTTGTCGCCATCCAGGATGGATTAATGGTACATATAACACTGGCTTCAATCCTTCCTGAACAGAGATGCTCTGCTGATATTTGTCCATTTTTGGTCTCCTAGGAAAAGTCATATTTGGCTCATCTTTTAATTTTGTTAGAAATTTCAAAAAAAGTACTCTGTTTCATTTTTTCTTTCTTTGAGTTTTTGAGCTTTACCCTTATGGAATATTATTCTAATCCTTGATTTCTTTTTTTTCTGTTCTCATTTTTCCCCCCTACTTAAACTGAGAAATTATATTGAACTCTTGAACTAGGCATGCTGGCTTCAGGAGTGCAAC
Organism: Ahaetulla prasina; assembly: GCF_028640845.1. Lineage (NCBI taxonomy): Eukaryota > Metazoa > Chordata > Lepidosauria > Squamata > Colubridae > Ahaetulla > Ahaetulla prasina. The sequence continues at coordinate 90,008,475 of NC_080541.1, read as the reverse complement.
ATTACTACTTATCATTTTTTATTTTGGAAATCTTTTCTATTTTGGCATCCCTAGGCTAGTACCTACTCAGCCATAGTCTAGAGTTCCTATGGTGGTGGTAGAGATGATAAGAGTGGTGGTATTTTTACTTATTTATTATTAGTAGAAAAGTAGAGGAATAAAAAATAAAATAAAAAAAGCAAAGAAAGCATACAAAATACATACTTGTAATCCCTAATTCATCTATGTTATTCTTTACCTTTTTTGTTAAAGTTATTATTACTGTTGCTTAAGTTTTATACTAAGGTGATAATTCAAAGGGTAATATTTGATATAGCGATTAAAATAAAAATAACAAAAATGTAAAATACAGTGGATATTATAGGAAAAAGTCAAACTAGCTCTCCCTCTTTTATTTTTCCTCTTTCCTCCTTCTTTTTTTCTACATTTGCCACTTCAGTATTTTGATACTGCGCTTTAAACCTCTATGATTATTTCTTGTTTCTATTTAAGTCTATTTTTAAAGCAGTTTTCATTTTTCTTCAAACACCACATTTTAGTTTACCTTGTTGTGTAATACGTTGTCTATAACAGAACCTTTCAGGATTCCAAGTAACACCCCAATGAAAGAAAACGCTGAGGCTTGAGTTTCCTCAAAGTTACATTTTATTAGAGATGTCATATTGGCACATCTGGGAAACCCGAATCTGAAAGCTTCTAGGGTTTCCCCACCCAAAGGAAAGTTCAAGTCCCTACCCAACACCCCAAGTCCATCATATGGTCCAATCAAAGCACTGTCCAAACTGGCAATGCCTCCCAGTTCCAGCCTCCCAGGTGCAGGGCAAGTTGTCCTTGAACCTCTGAGAAAAGAATGTTACTATGACTAAATATCACCCATGCTCCATACAATCCCCCCTCCCAATTTCTCACAGTAGAAAATGTGGCTGGTGTGAAGGCCCAGTACAAAAGAGAAGAGAAGAGAAGAGAAGAGAAGAGAAGAGAAGAGAAGAGAAGAGAAGAGAAGAGAAGAGAAGAGAAGAGAAGAGAAGAATAACAGAACTGGAATGGACATTGGAGGTCTTCTAGTCCAACTCCCTGCTGAGGCAGGAAACCTTACACCACTTCAGACAAATGGTTATCCAACATCTTCTTAAAAATTTCCAGTGTTGAAGCATTCACAACTTCTGCAGGTGAGTTGTTCCACTTATTAATTGTTCTAACTGTCAGGAAATTTCTCCTTAGTTCTAAGTTGCTTCTCTCCTTGATTAGTTTCCACCCATTGCTTCTTGTTCTACCCTCAGGTGCTTTGGAGAATAGTTTGACTCTGTCTTCTTTGTGGCAACCCCTGAGATATCAGAACACTGCTATCATGTCTCCCCTAGTCCTTCTTTTCATTAAACTAGACATACCCAGTTCCTGCAACCGTTCTTCATATGTTTTAGCCTCCAGTTTCCTAATCATCTTTGTTGCTCTTTCTTCACTCTTTCTAGTGTCTCAACATCTTTTTTACATCATGGTGACCAAAACTGAATGAAATATTCCAAGTGTGGCCTTACCAAGGCATTATAAAGTGGTATTAACACTTCAGGTGATCTTGATTCTATCCCTCTGTTTATGCAGATGGCTTCCAGGCCTGACAGAACTATTCCTTCTCATTATTATGATATGATATATGGGAGCGCCCTCTTAAAAATGATTTGGTAAAAGGTAAACCATTTATACCATTTGGAAGGAAACTAAAGTATTTTACAGCTGAATAAATCCTATCAAAGGAGCAAATTTCCCGAAGATGTGCACACATATAAAACAGTAACATACAGTCATAAGTAACTTATTAAAAGTATGGGATAAATACAGAATAAAGATAAGTCTAAACTTGTTGCACGTTAAGAAACAATGTGTTACTTTTTTGTTTGGGTTTAAAAATAACACATACAATAATGTATTATTAATAGGATACTGCACTTTGGTGTTTTTAATTGTTCCCTCTGCATGTAATGCTTTGGCATCTGTTAGGAAATTGATGCAATGTTCCAAATATATCAAATATTCTTTTTTAGGGGGGGAAATAGAATAGGATAGAATTCTTTATTGACCAAGTGTATTGGACACACAAAGAATTTGTCTTTGGTACATATGCTTTCAGTGTACGTAAAAAGACAAGATGCATTTATCAAGAATCATAAGTACAACACTTAATGATAGTCATAGGGTACAAATAAACAATCAAATCTTTTATTTTTATTTATTTATTTTGTCAAACACAATAATATATATAAGTATAAGCATGAAATAACCACACAAAATGAATACAACCAAAGGGAACATTAGAACAGGAACGGTAGGCACGCTGGTGCTTTTATGCACGCCCCTTACAGACCTCTTAGGAATGGGGTGAGGTCAACAGTAGACAGTCTTAGATTAAACTTTTGGGAATTTTGGGATGAGACCACAGAGTCAGGCAGTGCATTCCAGGCATTAACAACTCTGTTACTGAAGTCATATTTTCTGCAATCAAACTTTAAGTTTGAATCTATTGTGTGCTCGTGTATTGTTGTGGTTGAAGTTGAAGTAGTGTTCGTCAGGAAGGACATTTTAGCAGATTATTTTATGAGTTATGTTCAGGTCATGCTGAAGACAGCGTAGTTCTAAATTTTCTAAATCTAGAATTTCAAGTCTGGTGGCATAAAGTATTTTGTTGCAATCAGAGGAGTGGAGGACTCTTGTAAAATATTTCTGGACACGCTCAATTGTATTAATGTCTGAAATGCAGTGTGGGTTCCAGACAGATGAGCTGTAATCGAGAATTGGTGTAGCAAATGTTTTGTATGTTCTGGTTAGTAGTGTAATCTTTCTGGAGAAGAAGCTATGCAAGATTAGGTTTACAACTCTTAATGACTTTTTGGCGTTGTAGTTGCAGTGGACTTTGGCACTTAGATCATTTGATATAAGAACTCCAAGGTCTTTGACAGGGTGAAGGTCATCTACAAGGTCATGTCCATCAAGCTTGTATTTAGTGTTCTGATTCTTTTTTCCAATGTGTAAGACAGAGCATTTGTTGGTTGAGATTTAGAGCTGCCGAATTTTTGACCATTCCGATACAAAGTCAAGGTCTTTTTGAAGGGTAGCAGCATTGTTGGTAGTGTTAAATAGTTTAACATCATTGGCGAAGAGAACACAGTTACTTATAATATGGTCACAGAAGTCATTTATGTATAATATGAAGAGTGTTGGACCTAGAACGCTGCCTTGGGGGACACTGCTATTAACAGAAGCAGGATTTGATAGGGCACTGCCTATTTTGACCACTTGTTGCCTGTTTGACAGGAATGCAATTATCCAATTATGGAGGGGTCCGGAGATGCCGTAGGATTTTAGTTTCAGAAGTAGTTTGTCATGTACCACTGAATCAAAGGCTTTACAGAAGTCTATGTAAATTGCATCTATTGGTTTGCCCTGATCAAGATTTGTAGTCCATATGTTTTTGCAGTGAAGAAGTAGTTTACAGGATAATTTTTTTCTGAAACCAAATTGTTTATTAGAGATTAGGTTGTTTGTTTCTAGGTGGAGGGTGATCGATTGGTTGATGATTGATTCCATGACTTTGCAGGTGATGCAGCATAAAGAGATTGGTCTGTAATTTTCAACTAGGCTGGGGTCTCCTTTTTTGAAGACAGGGATGACTGTGGCTAGTGACCCTAGATTGGGAAGGGAGCTGGTCCTGAATGATTTTTCAAAGATTATGCTTAGGGGTTCTGCAATAACAGTTGGAAAGCTTTTTTTAAGAAGTATGCACATAGACCATCAGGTCCAATAGATAGAAATGGTTTCAGTCTGCATAGTGTCTTTTCAACATTATCTTCTGTGAAATCTATTTGTGTTAGATTGTTGTAATTATTATTGGTACGACTGGGGAATGTTGGGTATGAGCCATTACTGTTAAAGACTGAGCCGAAGAATGTGTTAAAGAGGTTTGCTTTAACTGTTTCATCGTTGCATTCTTTACCGTTAGATCCTCTTAGGGGTGGGATGATCTCGAGTCTTTAAGTTTGTTGCTTACAAAATTATAGAAAGCATGATTGGATTTTGTGCGCAGAAGGTATCCTTCTTGTTTGATGTGGTAATTGGTGCATTCAATCCTTATTTGGTGGCATATATTTTTGAGGGACGTGGTAGCTCAGGGGCTAGGATGTTGAGCTTGTCAATCAAATAGTCAGCAGCTCGGCGGTTTGAATCCCTAGTGCTGCCGTGTAACAGGGTAAGCTCCTGTTACTTGTCCCAGCTTCTGCCAACCTAGCAGTTTTGAAAGCACATAAAAATGCAAGTAGAAAAAATAGGGACCACCTTTGGTGGGAAGTAACAGCGTTCTATGCGCCTTTGGTGTTGAGTCATGCCGGCCACATGACCATGGAGACGTCTTCAGACAGCGCTGGCTCTTCGGCTTTGAAACGGAGATGAGCACTGCCCCCTAGATTCAGCAACGACTAGCACGTATGTGCGTGGGGAACCTTTACCTTTTTATTTTTGTAGCGGTTTTTAAAGTTAGCTACATAGCCAATTTTGTTTTTTTTGCCAGAGTGATTTTTTTGGGGGGATTGGAGCTTTTTTATTGATATGGGTAATTTGTTTTTCCTGATTTTGGTGGTGATTTGTGGTATATATAGTTTAATAACTCTACTGACTTCAAGCAAGAAAGTGCTTGATATAGTTGATACAAGTGATACAGTTAGAGAATAGAATTTGCCAGTCAAGAGATGAGAGGTCGGTGTCTATAAGATCATAGTTGGCTTTTTTGAAGTTGCAGTTTGGTATCCCATTACTATGGATATTTTTATATTTATAAGATTTTTATAAATCATACTAGGAAACAATATCAATATAAATCATAAGGATACAAGCAGTGCTGGGATTCAAGTAATTTAACAACCGGTTCTCTGCCCTAAAGATTTCTTCCAATAGCCAGTTTGCCAAACTGCTCAGAAAGTTAACAACCGGTTCTCCCAAAGTAGTGCGAACTGGCTAAATCCCACCACTGGATACAAGCAACAAAGTTACAGTCATGCAGTCATAAGTGGGAGGAGATGGATGATAGGAACGATGAGAAGACTAATAGTTATAGTAATGCAGTAACTAGTTTGACAGTGTTGAGGGAATGATATTTTTAGCAGAATGATGGCATTCGGGGAAAAACTGTTCTTGTGTCTAGTTTTGGTGTGCAGTGCTCTATAGCATCATTTTGAAGGTAGGAGTTATACAAAATATTTTATAAAAGCTGGGATGGTTAAAGGACAGAACTATATCAACATCTGAGAAGTTTCTGAATGCTTCATTTTAGGAAATGAAAGCCTGTGAAGGGCAAGAGATTGGAAAACACATGATGTTCTCAATAAGTCATCATAGAGGTTATCGCTTACAAAACCTTATCTACTGGGTGTTTGCAGGGGGAGATACACATACTTTCAATTTATTAACATGAACTGTGAGTTTTGTTGATGTGTGTGTATGATTGGTTACTTTCTGGTCATGGACCATAATAAGATATCTGATCTTATTTGAAGCATAGAGGTTATAGTGTCACAGCAGTAGAAATGCTAAGAAGACATAGTAACATATTTTCCCTTTCTTTGCACAAATATGATAGATTTCTCATGTCTATGCTTGGAAACAGTTATTTAGCAAGCTTTTCAGCCTGCAGTCTATTATTGTAAAACCATGTCCATTTTTGTACCTTTTATCTCTATTTTAAATTTTAATAAAAGGAGAAGAAGAATGACATGTATTCCCTAAACTGCCAATCTATGCTGTTTTAGCAGCATGCTAAAAACAATTTCTACTTAGGATGTTTTTTGACAATAAAGTAAGTCAGGACGAAATCACTAATAAAATGTGTTATTGGGCCATCTCCAAGTCTTATGCTATCTACACCCTCTGAAAAAATAATAAGAGACTCCAGACAGTTTGAATCTTCATCTATACTTTGTGACCTACAGTAGGAAGGTGCTATGCAGCAGCCAAATAGCTCTAGCTATAAGCTGCTCTTATTTCAAGGATTCCTAATAGATACTTATACATATATGTATATATGTGTGTGTGTATGTATTTGTATGGTAGATAGATAGATAGATAGATAGATAGATAGATAGATAGATAGATAGATAGATAGATAGATAGATAGATAGGCAGGCAGGCAGGCAGGCAGGCAGGCAGGCAGGCAGGCAGGCAGACAGACAGATAGATACATAGATAGATAGATATGCAATACCAAAACTTGAAGCAGCTTTCTAAAATAAGTCTTAAAATAAGATAGATAGATGATAGATGATAGATAGATAGATAGATAGATAGATAGATAGATAGATAGACAGACAGACAGACAGACAGACAGACAGACAGACAGACAGACAGATGATAGTTAGGTAGACAGACAGACAGAAAGACAGACAGTTTCCTCTAAAACTTGAATCTATTGGCTACTGGCTAGTCAATAGTGTCAACACAATGCTCCATTTTTTTCTTTCATTCAAATTTTGCTGGAGATTTTGACAAATAAATTAAAGCACAGAGCATAGACTATTTAATAAAATATATTAGAATGCTGACTAATAACATGCATGCATACAATTTAATGTGTCTTAATCAAAAAAGGAACAATGTGTTATATATTTACGTATACATATATTTTATGCTTTACATTGAGATTTTATATAATTTATATATTAAATATTGATACATTTAAAAGTACCAATTACCATTGTTCAGTTCCCTCTCTCTTCTCCTGTTTCCTGCATGTTGTCTTTATATATTAGTTGTACAGCTATAATGTACGAAACTGACAACTGCAAGATGGATCAGCAGTTACATGTTTGCAGAGCTTACCTGAGAGCTAGCTGTACTTACAGCATCATCATATTCCTTGATTCAGAAAGATTCTATGATTTGCTCTCCATAGAAGCTTGCTGTCACTCAATTTCTTCTTTTAGTTCTTCTCATTCTTGAGAGACTAAACTTTTCTTCTGCTTGTCACTCATATATTTCAGGCTTCTTTAAACCTCAGACTCTATCTCACTCTCCAACTTCTCTGTTATTGAAGATGAACTTATTTTCTGGACCACTTGCTAGTGAACAGACAGGGAATGCTTGCTCTTCAGGGCTAAAATGAGGTATTAACCAACACACAATGAGTACTATTGCAAATAGCAACCCTCCATTTCCTCTTCGTCACTTTACTTCACTAGCTATCTCTGGCTGCACAGGAGTGTAACTCAAAACATAATGGAAATAATGCACATTTTATTACATTATTAGCTGGGTAGAAACTGATGTCCTTTTAGGTATATTAACATTCATTTACCATACCTCATTTTTCATATGTTTCTGATATTATATGATTTGGGAATGGAAGCATTATTTGCCAAACTGTCCCTTGCTGGGATCATTTAAAAGGGCAGGCTGGATTGATTTTAGTCTGGAGCTATTTCATATACCTTCTGTGTGAGGCCTTTCTCTAAATACAATATTGTGATGATAGGATTGGAACTAATAATTAAAAAAAAATAACCATGGTTTGGACATTTCTGGTTGGTCCAGATTTCTAGGATTAAGTATAGTTTTCTTCAATCTGATGTCTTCTTCTAGTATGTTGAATTACTGGTGCTAGGAATTGGAAATCTAGACACTGTTTCTTAAACTTGGCAATTTTATGATATGAGGACTAGAATAGAATAGAATAGAATAGAATAGAATAGAATAGAATAGAATAGAATAGAATAGAATAGAATAGAATAGAATAGAATTTTTTATTGGCCAAGTGTGATTGGACACACAAGGAATTTGTCTTGGTGCATATGCGCTCAGTGTACATAAAAGAAAAGATACCTTCATCAAGAATCATAAGATACAACACTTAATAATAGTAATAGGTACAAAAAAGCAATCAGGAAACAATCAATATCAATATAAATCATAAGGATACAAGCAACAAAGTTATAGTCATACAGTCATAAGTGGAAGGAGATGGGTGATGGGAATGATGAGAAGATTAATAGTAGTGCAGATTTAGTAAATAGTTTGACAGTGTTGAGGGAATTATTTGTTTAGCAGAGTGATGGCATATGGGAAGAAACTATTCTAGTGTCTTGTTGTTCTGGTGTGCAGTGCTCTATAATGTCATTTTAAGGGTAGGAGTTGAAACAGTTTTATGTCCAGGATGTGAGGGATGTGTAAATATTTTCACATATTTTTTTGACTTGTGCAGTATACAGGTCCTCAATGAAAGGCAGGTTGGTAGCAATTGTTTTTTCTGCAGTTCTGATTATCTTCTGAAGTCTGTGTCTGTCTTGTTGGGTTGCAGAACCAAACCAGACAGTTATAGAGGTGCAGATGACAGACTCAATAATTCCTCTGTATTATTGAGTCTGTCATCTGCACCTCTATAACTGTCTGGTTCTCTGTCTCTATAACTGTCTAGTTATAGTTATTCGCCAGCCAGCATAGTTGGCTGGAGTATTCTGGGAGTCCACACATCTTAAAGAGGCCAAGATTGAGAAAAACACTAATCTGGAAGGAAACAGGTTAGTGATGGATTAAAGTTGAACCTTAGCCGAAAAGTACTTCAAATTGCAGTGGTCCCTAATTGGATTCATTACTAAAAGAGAAAAGGGATGAGCTTTATTAGCAAATAGCAAACCATGGCATGCATATAGTAGCACTTGGCCTTCATATAATCACTCTATAAGGTGAGGAAGACTTTAGTACTTTTCATTTTTGATCAGGAGAAGAAATATAATAGATCTGGCAATACTAATCTGATTTATTTTTAATCATCTAGTAATCTGCTTGTTATGTTACATCAGGGGTGTCAAACTCGATTTCACTGAGGGTCGCATCAGGGTTGTGTTTGACCTCGGGGGGTGGGTGGGCATGGCCATATCAATGTCCCTCATGTCAGGGGCACCTGTGGTGGCCCAGATGGGGCTGAGGGGATCCTCCTGCAGCCTTCTGCCAGTGAAAACGGAGCTCGTTTTTTGCTGGCAGAGGCACTGCAGGCCGGTCCTTCACTGTTTTGAGGGCAGCCCCACAGGCCAGATCTACACCCCTTGCAGGCTGAATTTGACCCACAGGCCTTGAATTTCACACCCCTGTGTTAGATTATCAATTTAAGGTATTCTGATTTAAGGTATTTGCACATGTAAAGCATTTTCACTGTTCATTGTGCTGTTAAAGACATATTTATTTTAGGGCATATTTCTCTTTCTTGCATGCAAGGGATTTTCAAATGCTGGCTGCAATTTACCTAATGACCAAAGTGTCAGGTAAAGATACTGTGTTTTTCAGGTTTCCATTTTCAGGAAATCCTAAGGAGAAATATAAGGCTGTTATAAGGCAGGAAAAAGGTGGCAGTGTACTAGCAGGAATATTATATGATTAATCTCTTGTAATAATTAAGAAGTCATTGTCTTTAGAAAATATCCCTTAAACAAATAGTGAATTACACCAACAGAAAAGGCTTAGAGAATAGAAGGAATCATATGCCAATGCCTCAGTGAGCAATCTTTGATTAAATTTCCACATGTGCAACACAAGCAAACTCATGGTGCCTCCTGATTGTGTAAGCTATTTATATTATATGGCAGCAGCCCCAACTATTTTGCCACCGGGGATCAATTTCATGGGAGACATTTTTAATGGATTGGTGGTGGTGGGATAGTTCCAGTTTTGCTCACTCTCCCACTATTCGGTTCCAGCTGTGCAGATTGGTTCCTAACAGTCCTGGGAACCCCTGTTATATGGAATGCAGGCATTTAAATAGTGACAAATAAAAATTACAGGCCACTGATTTAGTTACTCTTCTTTTGTTCCTTGTTTTGTACCTAACCCAGATTTTTCTCCTTTGTGTCTATTTGAATTCACATGGTGCTGCTGGGCCTCTTTTTTTAATAGTGTTCACTTATATTTTTCTACAACAAATGGATACTTCCATACAGACATTGCCCTCAGATTGCCTATCATCTGCAGCAATTTCAGGTTGTCACACCAGTACTTACTCCCTGCAGCTAGAAAGAATGAGAAAAGGGAATAATTATTTGATTTGGGTGACTGATTGATGCTTCCGCGCATATTGCAAATTGTACTATTCTTTCCCTACACACATCCACATACGTCATTGTTTCCTTTTTGCATTTGATGTTGCAGATGTGCAAAGATAATGTGAACCGCTCCAGTCTTGATTGCAGAAAATATGACTTCAGTAACAGAGTTGTTAATGCCTGGAATGCACTACCTGACTCTGTGGTCTCTTCCCAAAATCCCCAAAGCTTTAACCAAAGACTATCTACTATTGACCTCACCCCATTCCTAAAAGGTCTGTAAGGGGCGTGCATAAGAGCACCAGCGTGCCTACTGTTTCTGTCCTAATGTTCCCTTTGATTGTATCCAATTCGTATGGTTATCTCATGCTTATACTTATATATACTGTTGTGTTTGACAAATAAATAAATAAAATAAAAAAATAAAATAAAGTTGTCTCTCCAACCATACCAGAAGTATCAGAAGTACCAGAAGTAAAAAATTTTTAAAAAATGATGATTATCTCAACAATGTAATTTTCTTGGCAAGATTTCAAAATTGTTCCAAAGATGCTTTTTCAAGAGGCAACTGGACTTTCTGTTTTTTCTTTGAAGAAATTTCACATTTCATTCAAGAAGCTTCTTAAACTCTGGCTGGATGGTGGAGAATGGAAGGATTTAAATCTGAAGAAGCTTCTTGGATGAGAAGTGAAATTTCTTGAAAGAAAAACCAGAAAGTCCAGTTGCGTCTTAAAAAAGCACCTTTAGGACAACCATGACCTGGATGACTGAGAATCTCCATAGACATTTCAAAAGTGGCTTACCATTTTCTGTTGAAAGTGATAGGTCCAAGGTCACTCAGTTAGATTTCTGCCTAAGGTGCAGTTCAAACTCACAGTTTCATGACTTCTAACCTGGTACCTTAACAGTTGAACCAAATGGGTTCTCTAATGCCCCTTTACTTCACTAGAAAGGGGGAACAGACACACGCACATAAAGACAAGGTCAGAATAGCTGAAAGCAGAACATGTCCTTCTGTCCTCTGTTGATTTCATCTGGGTTTCATCTGTCTTCACCATATTTTCTCTGAAGCAGCACCTCAGCTGAAAGTTGATTGGTTCAGCTTCCATAAAATTCTTAATCCCCATAAGCACTGTGAAGCATGGAGAACAGCACTGAGGCAGTGGCTTCTGAGTTTAGGAACTTTTATCTATATATGTGTATGTATGTGTGCGCATGCTTTTAGCTTTCTGGGTTCTTTGAAATCTCTCACCTGCTTGAAGGTACGAAGTCAATGAAAAAAAAACAAATGTAACATACAAATGTGAGTCTTTCACTGGATCCATCTTAGAAAAAAGCTCAGATTTCTTGGTCAAGGTACATGATAATAATTTAGATGAGAAAAACAAAAGATACCTGCTTTGCGGACAAAAGGCCTTGGATTAATCTCTGGCATTTTGAGATAGGAAGCTGAGGAAATTCCTGTTCAGAACTCACAAGATTGAACTGGATGAGGCAGTGTTTCTCTCTTGTTCCTAAATTCCCTTGACTACAAGGGCTGAGAATCAGCCGTTCTTCTTGCAATGCACAGCCAAGAGTCTCAGAGGCTGTTGTCCTAAAAGGTTAGCATGTCAACATGTCAAAATACAAAAGTTGTGAGCAGCATCATTGGCTTGTGTTTGCAAGTAGCCTCAGGTTCTGTCAGATACATTATTTTATGGCACTCCGGGTGGTTTTCAAATAAATGACAAGCATTCGGTAGAGGTCAGACCACCTTGAACTCCTATCAAGAATCTGAATTAAAAATCTGATTTAAAAGATGAAGAAGAGCAAAATAATAATTTAAGGTTAGCTGTTCTGGGTGACACCTAATGGCTGAATTATGGTACTATGTTTGGATCCAAATAAAAATTGTCCAGTGGACATATTAAAAGTATATTCTAACCATCTCTTTCCAGGCTATACAAACTAAAGAAGTATTGGAAAATTCTGGCCCAAACAAAAGTTATTTTTTCTTCTTCCTTTTTTTAAAGTAATTTCAAATTAACAATGTGTTTTCATTGCTGCAGATTTCTTCAGAATGTTGATTAACATAATGGACCCTTGCAATTTAAATACTGGCATACAGTTTCTGATATACAATTTTTATAGACAAGGTCAACCTTCACATTAGGCAGTTGAGGCAAACTGTCAAGTGAAAGATGCTTGATGATGAAGACCAATAGTAAGTTATAGCAGGACTGAGACACTCAAAAGACCATTTTTGGGTTCACTCAATCTTTAAATCTTTAAATCTCTGAGATGAGGGGTGGGTGTCTATATAGCTTCATTGCTCGTATAAACGTAAGACCAACTCTCAGCCTGCTTGTATTTTCTTTATAAAACCACACAATTTCATCTCACAAAATAAAATATTTTGGCCTTCCTTGAATATACAAGGAATACAAAGAAATGATGAAAGGTGTTTTTTTTTTTTTCCTGCAGCAGATTTTGAAATGTTTGCACAGGCAATTTGTTTTCAATTTTTCAACTATAGAGCAGACCTGTGCATGGCCATAAGAAACAAGTTTTGTTTAACAGTGTATAAGTTTCCCTCCAATTGGGGCACGTACATCTTCTGAAGAAGTGGATGTATTTGTGTCTTTGCCTTACTGCTGCCTGAAGTTCTGCTTTTCAAACTTTGGGCAAGAATTATTGACTTATTCTTACTTTTCTCTGCCATGTTCACCAGTGACAGAAGTAGCTGCTAGGCTTTTGTTTTCCCCAAAAGCTTGATTGAATAGATGGAAGGACATGATTCAGAAAAATAATCAGCTAACACATTCAGTAATCCTTGCCCGCTTCCTGCCTAAGAATAGACTCCCTCAACCTTGTCACCCCTTCTACAACTTGAAAGTAACTTTAAGCTGATTGTCTCAAGTCAAGGATGGAACTTATGCATCTTCTTAAGAGAAGGTCTAAGAACTTTTGTTGAATTAGCAATAGAGTTTGCATCTTTCACACAAAACCCTGAATGTGTATGTGGACACATTTTTTGTAGCATATAACTTCAACCTACAGCTACTTGAACTAGCTTGCAAAAATCCAGACATATTGAAAAACAAAACAAAACAAATGCTAATTTTTGCTTGCCGCCAAGTGGTTCTTCAGATACTTGTAGCCCAATAGTGTAGTAGCCTGACCTCATTTCAATAGCTTACAAAGGCAGATCCCTTTCAACCAAGTCACCAATTTTATCCCACCTACAACCCCGTTTTATTCAATTGTGACCCAGTTGGGATCAGGAAAAATTAGTGTTACTGATGCTTTCTGTCATATCTGACTGTATGTGCTTCCTGCTTGGTGCTGTTCTTTCAAAGTACTGTTCAAGCGCATATTGTTAAGGGATGACAGAAAAGTCTGATTTTCCTTCATTGCAAATAAAATATACCATATTTTTCAGAATATACAACGCACCTTAGTTTTTTGGGAGGAAAATAAGAAAAAGACTGATTGGCAGGTGGATCAGCCTCCCGGAATACCCCCAATCAGCTGTTTCCGGAGGTGAATTTTAGCAACAGGTTCCTTGGTTGTGAGCTCTGTGCCTTGCTCTTTTTTCTGCCTCTGAAACGTCTGAAACTCCATTTCAGAAAAAACTTTTTTTTTTTTTTTTGCCTCTGAAAGCCTCCAAAATAGCTTCAGAAAAAAAAGTCTCTGAAGCTCTGTTTGGGGGCTTCTTTTCTGAAACTTCTTTTCTGATGCTTTTTTCAGCCTCTGAAACCTCCGTTTGAAAAGCTGGGCAGGGCTACATTCGGAGTATAAGACACACCCAGATTTTCACCCTCTTTTATTGGGAAAAAGTTGCATCTTATACTCTGAAAAATACAGTAAACATGAGTAAAAAAGTAAAAAAATAGGTCATTTTTTTTGAAAAAAAGTTTTTTTAAAAATTTCTTATACACATGTTGTAAATGTACATTCTCTTATCCGTAATTGTTCATACATATACATATTTTTTTCTAAAGAAAACATAAAGATATGACATTTTAATTACATTTAAATATCATCTTAAAGATGTATCTTTAATAGTAATCCAGGAGGAAGAGGAAGTGGAAATGGAGGAGGAGGAGGAGGAAGAAGAGGAAGAGGGAGGTTGTTTGGGTTTACTTCATATAATTTTTATCAGTTACAAAATTTGTACCGTTTAGTGCTTGGTAGCTTTGGATACAGTATATAATGCAATGATCTGCTTTTTCTCATAAACTACTGCCTGCTCTTTTTCAGTCAAAATTCATTTATCTTTGCCAGTTAACCTTCGTGCCCTATAAATAGAGATCTGTCCAGGTAACAAGAACATCTCAGCTACTAAGCAAATGGCAAACTTCAGGGATGAATAGGTCACACTTCTGAAGAGAAAATTTTTTCTCGAAAATGCTGCCAGTGACAGAATACTCATTAAGGTTATGACTACCCTGTTAGCCAATGAATTTTATATGACATTTTGTGCATGATCTCTTAAGAATAAGTCCTAAAGTAAAAACATTGCTGAGAAGATAATTGCCTAATGTTCAGTCATTGTTTTTATCAATTGTGTTTTAATCTTGCACTTCAACTACAGAATACCTGCTTTGCATACAGAAGACAGTGGTCCCATCTGCAGCATCTCCAGGAGACACTGATAGGATCCTTTTTTGAATCCCATTTTGTACCAAATATATGATCTAGGTGTCTACATGTTTTTTATGGAATTTTAATTCTAGTCATGTTCATAACAGTCATTTCCCTTTTAGGCAGATGTTCAGGCTGTATTTTATCATGCCAGATAGAAAGCTAGCCCATCTTTTGTTTCCACATTACTTTTGATGTAGAAATGTTAGCACCTCATTAAATAAGCATGATTAACTTCATATAGATGCATCAAGTCTGTCATTCAACTGAAACAGCAGGCACGACCCACTGGAATGAAAAAAAATTATCATAGATGTGCCAAACTCCTTTTTCAATCAATATATTCACACATCTGTCCAGTTGTAGATCTATTTAATAACTGACTGAGGTACTAACATGGAGATAACCACTAGCCTCTTTCAGGCACAAAAGCATATATCTTTTTCTGGGGCTAATACCAGAAAGGCTCACACTTCCAAGATATGAGATGACAGAATCGAAGTTTCCACTAAGATTATCTTCATGTATAATTGGAAGTTTAGGATTTAATATAATTAGTGGAGTCCACTGGAATAAATGTCAATCCAGAAATAAATTCCATATGGCTAAATTTCATTGAGGACCTATATACTTCACAAGTCAAAAAGAGGGCTGAGAAAATATTTACAGACCCCTCGCATCCTGGACATAAACTGTTTCAACTCCTACCCTCAAAACAATGCTATAGAGCACTGTACACCAGAACAACTAGATACAAGAACAGTTTTTTCCCAAACACCATCACTCTGATAAACAAATAATTCCCTCAATACTGTCAAACTAGTTACTAAATCTGCATTACTATTAATCTTCTCATTGTTCCTATCACCCATATCCTCCGACTTATGACTGTATGAATGTAACCTTGTTGCTCAAGATTTATATTGACTGTTTCTCTATGACTATCATTAAGTGTTGTACCTTATGATTCTTGACGAATGTATTTTTTCATTTATGTACTCCAAGAGTGTATGCACCAAGATAAATTCCTTGTGTGTCCAATCACACTTGGCCAATGAAGAATTCTATTCTATTCTATTCTATTCTATTCTATTCTATTCTATTCTATTCTATTCTATTCTATTCTATTCTATTCTATTCTATTCCTTTCAGTAATGTAGTTTCTTAGCCTATTGGAATGGGCTGGGAGACTGAAACAATAGAAAACAGTTAAATGGGAGGTTTAGAAGTGCCAAGGACTTTGTACCCCATCTTTTCTACAGAAATGTATGAAATATAACAAATAAAATATATTGATAGCATGTTCATTTATTTCTGCTCATGTCCATTTTGGTGAGCAGAAAAATGAAGCCAGTGACGAACAGCTGCTTCTGCTTGATTTTATTTTGTGAAGAGGCTTATTTGTCAAGCAAGAAGGGATAGATAGCATCACCACCAGATGGATTCATAACTGGCTGACAAACCATACTCAATGAGTATTCCTTAACGGGTCTATGTCTATATGGAGGAAAGTAAGCAGTGTGGTATCACAAGTTTCTGTCTTAGGGCCAGTACTCTTCAATAGCTTCATAAACGACTTAGATGAGGGAATAGAAGGGGAATTTACCAAATTTGTAGATAATACTAAGCTGGCAGGAATAGCTAACACCCTAGAAAATAGGCTCAAGATCCAGATGGATCTTGACAGACTTGAAAATTGAACTCTATCTAACAAGATGAAATTCAATGTACAGGAAAGTAGAATCTTACACTTAGGCAAGAAAAACCAAAAGTAAATATAAACTGGGTGAAACCAGGCTTAATAGCAGTACTTGTGGGAGGGATCTTGGAGTCTTAATGGACAACCAATTAAATATGAGCCAGCAGTGTGTGGTGTCAACCAAAAAAGCCAATGCAATCCTAAATTGCATTAACAGAGGGATTCAATCAAAATCAAGTGAGGTACTAATACCATCCTACAAAGCCTTAGTAAGACCACAACTAGAATACTGCATCCAGTTTTGGTCACCACACTATAAAAAAGATGTTGAAAAAGTGCAAAGAAGAGCAATCAGGATGATTAGGGGACTAGAGACTAAAACATATGAAGAACAGTTATAGGAACTGGGCATGGCTAGTTTAGTGAAGAGAAGGACCAGGGGAGACATGATAGCAGTGTTCCAATATTTGAGGGGCTGCCACAGAGCGGAAGGGGTCAAGCTATTTTCCAAGGCACCCGAATGCCAGACAAGGAATAATGGATGGAAACTAATCAAGGAGAGATTCAACCTAGAAATAAGGAGAAATTTTCTGACAGTGAGAACAATCAACCAATGCAATAGCTTGTCTTTGTAAGTTTGGGAGCTTCATCACTGCAGGCTTTCAAGAAGTGATTGGACTGCCATTTGTCAGAAATGGTGTAGGGTCTCCTGCCTGGGTGGAGGTTGGACTAGATGACCTACAAGGTCCCTTCCAACTCTGTTAATCTTAATCTTAAGGACGGGAAGAAGACAAAATGAAGAGAATTCATTTTCTCTTGAATTACTTGAACTTCCTTGAGAAAGAGAGCAATGTTTTGTCCTAAAAGGGTGAACTTCTTAGATCAAAAATGTCACTTTGTAGTAGCATCATTTTCTAGGAGAATATTCATTTGAGGGATACATATAGCTAACTGTCTTCTGAAACTTTTCTATTCATCTAAAGCCACGGAGATGTCTCACACTCTTCAGGAAACTGACTTCATTCTGGTAGATTGTTCTTATGAAGAACCAATGGTACTTAGGAAGAAAATCAAATGGAAAACTTGCTGTGTGGAATACTCATGCAAGTAGGAAAATGTTTCAGTCTCCTAAGATATTATGATTCCTTATCTCAAAGACCACCAAAATTTCATAAAAAGAGGCAAGATTCTAACTCATTACTCAGCGGGAATTGATCAGCAAATTAACACAGCAAGTAAAATAATATCATTATGAGTGTTTTTATTGTTATTAGAACTGTAATCTCATAGTATGTATTTTTTGCCCTGCAGAGAAATGAGAAAGTTCTACTGCTAATTTTCCCATGTCATTGATTTTTATCCCCAGTGTTTTTTTTGCTCCAAGTGGATATGATAACATGCATAGACAATTGGAAAATTCCATAATTCTGCCGAGAAAAATCACTAGCACAATACTACCGTGTTTATCTCACAGTACAATATGCTTTCTACACAAACCTTGTTGGGGAGATCTGGATTTGTACATGTTATGCTATGTTGCTGCTCCCATAAGCACATTGTTCCCAACTGTTAAAATGGGTTGTGATGGCTCCAAAAATCCCTTGGTGAAATATCCTTATGTTATGTCTCAATTAGTTTCTGTGTCAAATAGACAAAAATCCAGTGTCAGCGTTCCAGAAAACCCCTCCTGCAGAAAAGACTCCGAAGCCCACATCTTTCAAAGTTCTTTTACTAGCATAGGTAAACTGGCACAGTTGGATGAAAACTGAAACTGGGGATTTGGATTCCTCCCTCAGTAATACAAACTCCAAAATCTCCTCCTGCATGACCCCTCTGCCGGTCACATGCTCCAATCCTCAACCATCCCATGTCGAAGCATCACTCCAGCCACTCCTTCTCCCGATGTGAGCCCAGCCTGACCTTGACCGGCAGGAAGAATGTTGTTATGTCTAATAGCCCCTTTGTCGTGTCCCACTCCTCCGCTGACGGCTGGGTCCGGGAAATCCGAATCAGGCGTGCCTCTGCAGCTCTGCCCAAAGTCCTAGCAAAGTCCTCAGAGCAGGCAGGAGACCAGTAAGTGACTTCAGCAAGATAAGTTTGACTTTTTGCCTGACTCAGAGACTGCCAGAAAGTAGCTCCTTTATATAGGCCATGGGGTGTGGCACCATGACTCAGCACTCATTAAGGCCTGCCCCTCCCTTCCCTCTGTAGCCTCCGCCTCTCCAATCTTCTGATGCGAGGGTCACACCAATCAGCTGTTCTTGGGAGTAAACCCTCCTCAGGCTCACCTGCTGTGGAGGAGGGGGAGGGGTCTAGCTGCTCCGTTTGCCTGGGCATGGAGTCAGGGCTGGGGCAGGGAGATTCTCCTTCTGCAGTTTGTGTGGGCATGGAGCCAGGACTGGGACCGGGAGGCATACATTCCTCAGTGTGCGGGAGCAGGTAAGAAGGCCCCGGCTGCTCTGAGGGCGGGCAAGACACAACACCCTTGTACCCTCACTCCCGTCTCCTACTTTCCCACATCGGAAAAAGTGGCAGCATGTGGAAGCCTTTGGCCTAGTATGGCTTCCAAAGCTGACATCCAGAATCAGAAGCAAATGAGATGCAGACTCACAAGATGTGTCCAACAAAAGGAAGATAACCTGTCCATGTGACCTTTTTTGTAAGTGGCAAAACAACCTCCAAGTCAAAACTCTTCTTCTTGGAAACTTGTGTGCAGCTCCTAATGCAAGCATGAAAGGGCAATGCTTGTGGGGTGATTTCACAGCACACATTACATCATTTTAGAATCTTTGTGGTTAGGTAGATCATATTGCTTCAATATCATATTGCATGAACAAACAGAGGTCATGCAATATGGGACTAGCATCTGCAATTATTTTGGTCGCTGATGGTAAATAATTGAATCAATGATAACTTCGTATGATGAATACTTGTTCTTTCTTTTGGAACAATTTGGGTCACAGACTGGTGGGGCCATTCATTGTGTGAGTTTTGAATTCTAAATAATAAATGTTTACCAAAGAGAACTTCTAGAACAAGTTTTTGACGTGTCTCGCTGCTTTTGTTAAGTAAGGCCTGTATATCATTTGGTATAATGCATGCAGCTAGGACATAGAATTTTTCCAGGTAATTGAGATACACTTTATTTTATAAAGGTTACTACTAAGGTTACTAGTCTGTGAGCTCATTTGTGCTGCTGCTAAATGAGCAACCAAGACCTAAACATTTTTTATTCTGAGCCGCAGTACAACCAAAGTATTTGTGAACTTGGCTTAGCAGATGCATTGTTTAAGTTAATTTCTGGATCTCAAATGGAAATTGCATGATGAGTCCTGGCAATAACTACAGTGCTGCCACTTACAAACATGGCTTCCAAGCTAAAATTGTCTTAAAAGTCTTTTCATTAGAGGTTAAAAAGAGTGGAGAGAAGATATATGAATTGCATACATCTGGAAGAAAAGATTTCTGAAGGGGACATTTAAAATACAGAAGCAGAATAAAAGCAGAATAAAAAAAGTATTTTCATTTCTATTTCTTTGGACTGTTCTCTTTTCTCTCATAAACGAGTCTGTATTTTATACGTAATTCATGTGAAGATTTTATTGATTTCATTGGAATCTAGCCATTCTCAGCTCTCATTGTTCCCTTATAGAATTGTGCTTGTAGATAATTTCCTTCATGTACAGTGCTGTAATTTTAAGTGAGGAGTCTTTCTGAATTTAAATTTCTCAATCCTGTGTGTTAAGTAGCTTTCTCTAGTGCAAGCTTTTAAATATAAACGATTTCTTCTTCTTTTTTGTTCATTTCCAACCTTTTTATGTAACCAAAGCTCTGTAAAGTTAAGTAAAACTGCAAACAAAAAGATGCAGATTTTCCAATAAATCTATTGCAAAATCCCTTCCAAAGTTAGCACAATATACTCCTGTTAGGGTGAATGGCATAATGGGTCAGATTTATACTGATGAACATACCCATGCTTTCATAAGTGTTTTTGTAAGTGTTTCCATAAATAAAATGTTGCCTCTACTTTTACATTATGGCTCGTGCTCCCTCTCTCCCTCCCCCCCTCTCTCTCTTCATTTGTGTTTTGGAGGGAAGAAAGGTGGTATCCAAGGAGAAGGAGAAGAAGGAGAAGGAGAAGAAGGAGAAGGAGAAGATGTTGGAAGAAATATCCATCTGGTTCAATTCCAAGCTGGGAGAAAGGCACTGGAGACAAAATGGAGGCTGAAGGTTGATTGGAAAAAGGGTCCATTTATTAATGAAGCAGAACCACCAAGCATGTGTGATTCTGGGTAGCTGACCATAAGGAGTTGAGAGTGGAGACTGACCACAAGGAGTTGAGAGTGGTCAAGTATAAATACCTTTTCTTGGGCTTTGCACTTGAACTTCCTGTTCCTGTGCAAGAACATATATTCTATTGGCTGTTGTCAGACTCCCATGGGGCCGTGTAGGGGTCGTGTTTGTCGGAGCTAAGTTTGGTTGAAGTTTGCTGGGGGTGGTGCAGCTGAAATGATACAATGAAGTGGGTTGTGTTCTGAAAGCGTGTTGGGCTAATCCTATTATGTCCTGAAAGATAATCCCATCATCCTGGAGCTGAAGGTCTTTTGTTTTGTAGATAGGCTGGCCCAATCTTTCTCAATGGGCACAAAGTATCTGCTGTGGGGAGGGAGCTGGGGCTCTGAGTTTCTGTCTCCCTTAAGATTTTTATTTCCCTTTTAGGGGAAATATTTTATCCTGCCTTTTTTAATATTTTATTTCCCTTTTAGGGGAAATATTTTATCCTGCCTTTTTTAATATTTCTCAAAATATTTCATTCTTCTAGGAGCGGGGTGGATGCTAACTTTCTACAGAGATTATATGTCTCCAACTCTCAGTGATGCTAGGAAGATTACAGAAGAATGGTGATGGTGAAACAAACAACCCTGAAGAAAACCAAAGGAAGAAAGAGGCATCAATCATCATCTCCAAACATTTCCTTCTTCTCTTTTCTCTCATAAACGAGTCTGTATTTTATACGTAATTCATGTGAAGATTTTATTGATTTCATTGGAATCTAGCCATTCTCAGCTCTCATTGTTCCCTTATAGAATTGTGCTTGTAGATAATTTCCTTCATGTACAGTGCTGTAATTTTAAGTGAGGAGCCTTTCTGAATTTAAATTTCTCAATCCTGTGTGTTAAGTAGCTTTCTCTAGTGCAAGCTTTTAAATATAAACGATTTCTTCTTCTTTTTTGTTCATTTCCAACCTTTTTATGTAACCAAAGCTCTGTAAAGTTAAGTAAAACTGCAAACAAAAAGATGCAGATTTTCCAATAAATCTATTGCAAAATCCCTTCCAAAGTTAGCACAATATACTCCTGTTAGGGTGAATGGCATAATGGGTCAGATTTATACTGATGAACATACCCATGCTTTCATAAGTGTTTTTGTAAGTGTTTCCATAAATAAAATGTTGCCTCTACTTTTACATTATGGCTCGTGCTCCCTCTCTCCCTCCCCCCCTCTCTCTCTTCATTTGTGTTTTGGAGGAAGAAAGGTGGTATCCAAGGAGAAGGAGAAGAAGGAGAAGGAGAAGAAGGAGAAGGAAGATGTTGGAAGAAATATCCATCTGGTTCAATTCAAGCTGGGAGAAAGGCACTGAGACAAAATGGAGGCTGAAGGTTGATTGGAAAAAGGGTCCATTTATTAATGAAGCAGAACCACCAAGCATGTGTGATTCTGGGTAGCTGACCATAAGGAGTTGAGAGTGGAGACTGACCACAAGGAGTTGAGAGTGGTCAAGTATAAATACCTTTTCTTGGGCTTTGCACTTGAACTTCCTGTTCCTGTGCAAGAACATATATTCTATTGGCTGTTGTCAGACTCCCATGGGGCCGTGTAGGGTCGTGTTTGTCGAGCTAAGTTTGGTTGAAGTTTGCTGGGGTGGTGCAG
This sequence comes from Ahaetulla prasina, assembly GCF_028640845.1. Lineage (NCBI taxonomy): Eukaryota > Metazoa > Chordata > Lepidosauria > Squamata > Colubridae > Ahaetulla > Ahaetulla prasina. The sequence continues at coordinate 89,986,155 of NC_080541.1, read as the reverse complement.
CTGAAATGATACAATGAAGTGGGTTGTGTTCTGAAAGCGTGTTGGGCTAATCCTATTATGTCCTGAAAGATAATCCCATCATCCTGGAGCTGAAGGTCTTTTGTTTTGTAGATAGGCTGGCCCAATCTTTCTCAATGGGCAAAAAGTATCTGCTGTGGGGAGGGAGCTGGGGCTCTGAGTTTCTGTCTCCCTTAAGATTTTTATTTCCCTTTTAGGGGAAATATTTTATCCTGCCTTTTTTAATATTTTATTTCCCTTTTAGGGGAAATATTTTATCCTGCCTTTTTTAATATTTCTCAAAATATTTCATTCTTCTAGGAGCGGGGTGGATGCTAACTTTCTACAGAGATTATATGTCTCAACTCTCAGTGATGCTAGGAAGATTACAGAAGAATGGTGATGGTGAAACAAACAACCCTGAAGAAAACCAAAGGAAGAAAGAGGCATCAATCATCATCTCCAAACATTTCCTTCTTCTCTTTTCTTCCACCTTTCCTAATGTTATGCATTGTTCCAGACAGTTCACAAGAAATCACATACCATATTGCCCCAGCTGAATGCTTTCAAAATACTTATTTAGGCATGTAAATATATTTATTACTGAAACGTGTTTTGAGTCTCTGTGTAATTTTTTTTTAAGTGGATTAGAGGCTTTTGTAAATTATAAATATGTCAATTGTTAAATTCTGGAAGTAACGAGGCTGGAGACCAGGGTAGTGACAACAGCTCTTTAATATAGGGTGAACCCAGCAACAGGCTGGGGGAAAAACCTCTCCTTTTATACAGTTCTACTGGTGGCTTCGTCCAATCAGCAACGTGCTGATTTCCCGCTCAAATATTTAAAGGTACAGACAAGAATACATAACACTCCTCCCCTCCCAGAAAACACTTTGCCTCTATTTACATTTTATTTACATGTTATTTTTCGACGTAGTCACGCAAATAACCTGGGCGTCTCCTAGTTCTTTCAGACCTGCGCGGTTCAGTTCTGGGTGGTGTTTTGAGCTGTTCGGAGGGTCTGTTTTCTCCTCCCAGCTCTTTCTCTGGGCCATCGGGCCCTGGATTATTACAGATTCTTTTTCTTGGCCATCCGGCCCTGGATTACTTTGTAATTTTCCTGTCGTTTCCCTCGGGAACCTGATGGCGTCGCTGGACCTCCGGGACCTCAGCTAAGTCTTGCGCCTCCCGGGTCATGGTCAGCTGTGGGTTCAAATAAGGAGGGTCATAATTTGTTTCCTGTGGCTTAATTTGTTCAGTTATTCGTTTCCTTATCTGATCTATGTGGCGCCTCCATACTCGGTTGTCTTGTAATTCTACCAAGTACGACTTTGGGCCAGTTGTTTTATTATTTGCCCTTGAGCCAACTTGGGCCGTCCCATAGTTCGGGCCCACACTCGGTCGCCTATGTCCAATTCCCTTGTTTTGTCTATTTCCCCTTGTAACCCTCTGGTGTGTAATGGGGACTCAAGCGGTCAAGTGGGCACGGGTTTCCGTCCCATCAGTAATTCGGCTGGGCTTCTGCCTGTAGCAGTGCTTGGGGTTCTGTGCTGAACGGCCAGAAAGAAGTCTATCTTTGTTTGCCAGTCGCCTGGCTTGAGCCTGGACAATGCCTCCTTAGCGCTCCGGACGGAACGCTCTGCAACCATTCGGCGCAGGGTGGAAAGGCGCAGAGAGGGCATGTCGGATGCCCTCCTCTGCCAAGTATTCTTCAAACTGGGCTGCCGTGGTGCGGCCCGTTGCCGGACACCAGAGTGTCAGGCAACCCGTGGGTTGCGAATAAGTGGCGCAGGGCTGCGATTACTGCCTCGGCCGTAGTGGATTTCATGAGTATGATCTCTAACCATTTAGAGAATGCGTCGACAACCACTAGGAAAATTTGGCCATGGAAAGGGCCAGCAAAATCAATGTGGATTCTTGACCAGGGCCCTTGGGGTTTTTCCCATTCCCTGACTGGGGCCGTTGGGGGTAGGGGTCTGGACTCTTGGCAAGCCTGGCATTTCCCTACCCTCTCAGCAATCTCTGAATCCATGAGTGGCCACCACACATAGCTTCTTGCTAGCCCCTTCATTCGGACGATCCCTGGGTGGCCCTCGTGGAGGAGGTCCAGTACCTTTTCCCTTAATTTATCGGGATTACCACCCGATCACCCCATAACAGGCACCCCCCTTGAGCCAAGAGCTCATCCTTTTTTTTAACAAACTCCTTAAAGCGTTCGCCCGGCAATGACACCCTCTCTGTACCCAACCGGTACAGTCCTTAACATAATGTCGGTATGATGCCGAGCCACTTCCTTAGATGTGACTGGGCCAGAGTCAAGAGTCAATAAGCAGGATGGGCGTCCCGGCGTGGGGTCTTCGATGGCCCCTGGCAGTGGGCATCTGCTTAACGTCTGCATGCCCACTTCTTTCCTGGTCGATGCTGCAGCTTGTGCGAAGCGGCTAAGAAAATAGTCCATCGGGTCAAGCGTGGCGAAAGTGCCACAGGCGTTGGCGATCGCCAGCCAGTATCCTAGTAGCGGTCTGTGGTCAGTCACGATTTCAAAATCCGCCCAAAGACATATTCGTGGAATTTTTTTAACCCCTGACACAATGGCTAGTGCTTCTTTATCTAATTGGCTGTAGTTCCTCTCTGGGGAGGACATCGTTCTAGAGTAAAAAGCTATAGGGGCTTCTGTGCCGTTTGGAAGTCTATGGCTGAGTACAGCCCCCACCCCATAAGGGGAGGCATCGCAAACCAGCACTAGGGGCAATGAGTTGTGATATTGGATGAGCAGGCTGTCACTTGAGAGCAGGTTCTTTACTGCTTCAAAAGCCCTATTTTCCGACTTTCCCCAAGACCAAACAGTATTTTTTCCTAAAAGCCTATGCAGCGGTTCCATAGCAGTTGCTTTGTTCTTTAAAAAGACAGCGTAAAATTCACCAATCCCAGGAATGCCTGCAGCTCTGCTTTGTTTTGGGCGCTGGAGCCTTCCTAACTGCCTTGACCTTGCTCTCAGTAGGGTGAATTCCTTTCTTGTCTATCCGGTAGCCCAAGAATTCGACGGATTCGACCCCTATCTGGCATTTGTTTACCTTGACTTTTAATCCGGCTGTCCGGAAAATGCCCAAAACCTTTCTTAAACGCTCCCCAATTCCTCTATGTTTTCCCTGAAATCAGGCCATCATCGAAGTAGGGACCTACCCCTGGGAGCCCCTGCAGAAGTCGTTCCATTAGGTTTTGGAACAGCCCTGGTGCCACACTCACCCCAAATTGCAATCGGGTGCACTTGAAGGCCCCCCTGTGCGTTACAATCGTTTGGGCTTGGCTGTGCGGCGTCTACGGGCAGTTGTTGGTAGGCTTGGGCCAAGTCTAACTTTGCAAAGACTTGCCCTTGCCCCAAAGAGTGCAATAAGTGTTGCACCACGGAACCGGTAAGCGCTTTTCTGTAAGGCTTTGTTAAGCGTCGCCTTGTAGTCAGCGCAAATTCTAATTGACCCGTCTGGTTTTATTGGGGTGACGATTGGCGTCTCCCACTTTGCGTGATCGACTGGCACCAAAATCCCTGATTTATGAGCTTATCTAGCTCCTTATCGATTTTGGTTTTAGGGCAAAGGACTCTCCTCGCCTTAAGCCTAATGGGGCTACCTGGGGTCTAAGTTGAAGGAAATAGGGGTCCCCTTGTACTTGCCCAGGCAGTCCTTGAAGACATCTTGAACTCGTTAAAGAGAATGTCTTTCAGGTTACAGTCACTTCTGTAGATGCCAGTCACTCCCATGCCCAGGGCACGAAACCAGTCTAGTCCCAACAGACTGGGCAGGGTCCTTCAACGATCGTGATGGGCAGGGTCTTCTTATGTGGTCCGTACTCGACTCGGACGGAGGTGGTCCTCGAACAGGGATGCGATTCCCCTGGTAGTCATGGATTCGCAGCCGTTGTGCTTGCAGGTGGCGCTTCGCGACTGACGGCAGTGACTTCGCCAAAGTGTCCCAGGACATGATGGTGATCGCTGATCCAGTGTCTACTTCGAGCCGGCACCGTACTCCCTCTATTTTTGGTCTGGTGAAGATCTTCTTCTCCACTCGGGTCGAGGCGCGGCCTATGACCACAGTCGTTTGGTTTGAATCCGCGCCTTTTTTGTTTGAGCCAATCGCGGGTCACCTTGCCGATTCCGCGCTCTGATTGGCCGATTTGAATTTTCGGCGGGAAGGTTGGGCCGCTCGACAAACTTGAGCTAGGTGCCCCTTCTTTCCGCACCGCCGACATGTCGCGTCCTTAAATTTGCAGCGTTGGTGCTGATGTTGACCACCGCAGCTTCCGCACTCGTCTCGGTCCCCTTTGTCGCGTTTCTCGGTTCTGCAGACCCCTTCCCCATCTTCACCGTCGGATTCGGTCTGAACCTCCTCCTGGTGCACTGGGGTTGTCTTCGCGCTTGCTTTAAGTGGGACCGGCTTTTGCAGTGTCTCCGCCGCTTGGGTGGACATTTCATGTGCTCTGGCTTCGTCCAGAGCGTTGGCCAGCGTCAGGTTGCTCTTTGCTAGCAGCCTTCGCCGCAAACGGATGTCTCGGACCCCTCGGATGAGTTGCTCGAGGAGCACCTCGTCTAGGTCGCGGTATCCGCAGTCCTTGGACGCTTTTCTTATGGCGGCCATGTAGTCACCGATGGATTCGCCTCCATCTGCCTTCGCTCTCCAATTCAAACCGCCTCACGTATTTGGACGGCGTTGGCGCGAAGTGGTTCCTTAGTAAAGTCTGTAGAGTTGGCCACGACACCGATTGTAGCGGCGTTGGCTCTGCCAGGGCTTCCGCGATATCAATGACCTCCGGACCGCAGTGACTTAAGAAATAAGCCCTTTTCCGGTTATCTGGAACTCCTTGCAGTTCGTTGGCTTCTAGAAAGCTTTGAACGGGTCATATCGTTCCCATTTCTCTTTAGCCGGGTCAAACGGTGCGGGCGGAGTGTAACTGGCCATCTCCGCTTTTCTGCCCTGTGTTTGCTGGGTTCGGGTCTATCGTGCTTCAGCTCGGTTCTGGTTCTCCTTAGCCTCGATATCCCATCCTCGTCGCCAGTGTTAAGTTCTGGAAGTAACGAGGCTGGAGACCAGGGTAGTGACAACAGCTCTTTAATATAGGGTGAACCCAGCAACAGGCTGGGGGAAAAACCTCTCCTTTTATACAGTTCTACTGGTGGCTTCGTCCAATCAGCAACGTGCTGATTTCCCGCTCAAATATTTAAAGGTACAGACAAGAATACATAACATCAATAATTGATAACAAAAGGCCTCCTACATGAGTATGACTTTTCAGCATGCATTTTTTCCAATAGTGTAATTCAACTACATAAAAGAATAAGCTATTGACAAACAGTGGACCACATGCTTTGTTTGCACTCCCGCCGTTTTGCTGAGACTGGAAAGCAACCCTTGGTGAGGCTAAACAGCAGGTGCAAATGTACACAGGCTTAATTCACATATAAGCCCAGCAGGCCTGAATTGTAGGAGTCCATTTCAACTGTCCTGAGAATGTAGACAACACTTGTAATGCAATATAATGGGAAGTAATTGCAAGTGCCTGTTTATTATTAGCTTCTGACAGATCTGAAGGTCTTACTCATTGTGATCATTGGGGTAGAGTAACAGTGCTTGCTGTGCATTATATTCCATGAAAAAGTATATATGTAGCTTATTTAGCTACTAGAAGACCACAGTATCAAAGCAGAAAGGCTCTGTAAAATAAAAGACTTGAGAATATGCCGACATTATATTAAGGGAAGTGACTGTATGGTTCATGTTAATTTTCACAATCAGAAATCCATTTTACCAGATTCTGCATCATATTAAATGTTTTTTTAAAGAAAATATGCATTTGATGTTTATGTTATTTATCTCTTCGTAGCAGATAGATATCTTTGGTAGATAACTTTCCTCAATAAAATATTTATTTAATTATACCTTTTTCTATATATCTTTTTCTAAGATACATATTTTTTGCAGATCTAAACATATGGAATGATCTATTGTATTTGCAATATTTAGGAAGCATGAAATCTGAAGTATAATTGTTTGAATCTTCATGGTAGGTCTGGGAAGTACAAAGGGGATTCATTTATGTAAAAGTGTGGGCTATGTGAATGATTATTTTAAGAGGGAATGGTAGAGAATTCTGATCAGGAAAACATTTGTGGAATTTTGAGGCAAAGTAAAAGAATGATTCTCATATTAAACAATAAATTGCCCCCTAATAAGGTTAACTGCAGAAATGTTGAGAGTTATTAGAAAACAAAGCAAAACCTTGATGAATGAAGATACTTAGCCTAAGATGGTATAATATTCTATCTCTTGGTTATTTAATCATTCTGCATTGGTACAAATATGGTACAATCCTATTTTCCCTTTTTATCTGTAACAAGGTCATTGAGATATATGTTTCCTTTATCCAAGCTATAGCTGGTGATTTTAATTTTTTTTAAAAAAAATATTCCCCAAGATAGAATTGTGTAGCTATGTAGTCTTTTCTTCATGCCTTTATCAATCTTTTTTAAGATGTTGTAATGTCAAGTGTTACTTACAGACTCTGAAACTTTAAAAACCTGAAGAGTTTGTGAATGTTTTTAAACATTTCATTCATGTCTCTTTTCCTTATTTCTTTTCCAATGAAAACCCTAAAATCATACTTCACAAGATGTAGTGCTGCCTATAGTTTGGCTGGCTTCAAAAAAGGGTTCATGGAAGTCCTGAGGATCAATAGCTATTAGTCTAGATGGAGGTGTGACTACTTCTGAAGGACATCTGCTGGAGCAGGGGTCTCCAATAAGTGATCATCCTAGTGGATGATCACTTAAACATGAGTGAGCAGTGTGCGGCAGCAGCCAAAACTATTAATAAATTCTTCCTTGTTTAAACAGAGGCATAAAATCAAAATCATGTGAAGTATTAGTACCACTTTATAAATTCTTAGTAAGACCACATCTGGAATATTGCACACAGTTTTGGTCACCACATTACAAAAAAGATGTTGATGACTAGGGATGACATAACATCAGTATTCCAGTATTTGAGGGGCTGCCACAAAGAAAAAGGGGTCAACTTATTTTCCAAAGCACCAAAAGGCAAGATAAGAAAAAATGGATAGAAATTAATCAAGAAGAGAAGCAACTTGAAATTCAGGAGAAACTTCCTAACAGTGAGGACAATTAACCAGTAGAACAGCTTGCCTTCAGAAGTTGTAGGTGCTTCATCACTGGAGGTTTTTAAGAACAGACTGGACCACCACCTATCTGAAATGATATAGAGTCTCCTGCTTGAGTAGTGGGTCAGACTAGAAGACCTCCAAGGTCCCTTCCAGCTCTATTTTGTAAATCCTTATGATTTATATTGATATTGATTGTTCCTGATTGCTTATTTGTACCCTATGATTATCATTGTGTTGTATCATTAAGTGTTAAATTTGTACCCTGTGACCAGCATTAGTGTTGTAAATGTTTTACCTTGAGGAAGGTATCTTTTCTTTTATGTATACTGAGAGCATATGCACCAAGACAAATTCCTTGTGTGTCCAATCATACTTGGCCAATAAAAATTCTATTCTATTCTATTCTATTCTATTCTATTCTATTCTATTCTATTCTATTCTATTCTATTCTGATTAATTTCCTGATTGCTTATTTGTACCCTATGACTATCATTAAGTATTGTTTCATAAGTGTTAAATTTGTATCCTATGACTATCATTAAGTGTTGTAAGTGTTGTACCTTGATGAATGTATCTTTCCTTCTACGGGCACTGAGAACGTATGAACCAAGACAAATTCCTTGTGTGTCCAATCACACTTGGCCAATAAAAAGTTCTATTCTATTCTATTCTATTCTATTCTATTCTATAATTGATTGACTGATTGATTGATTGATTCGTTTGTTTGTTTGTTCATTCATTATGCTTAATTGGTAGGGCAGCTGCAGATCACAAGCAGTGGTCTTTCACACCATTATTTGGTTCTTTTAATTAGAGTGTTCTGCATACAAAGTACTCTATTCTACCTCTGCAAGAAACTTGCCGCCCCAAATCCTAATGCTGATTTTAAAAGCAGTTTAAATAACATTCGGGAAATTGAGCACTGCTTTTTTTTCTTTTTTAAAATGTCCTGGAATACAGAGATCCTTAATTTATATCCTGTCATCTGCCCTTGAGAGAAGAAATTGAAAATCATTATGATTGAAAGTTATTATTATTATAAAACTTAAATTATTAACTTTGTGATTCTTTAATATCTACTCTAAGTATAACCCTTTCATTTTAGACACTGGTATTGCAAGCAAATTTGCAGCCTTTGGAATGAACCTAGAGAATTTTATTTGTTTTACTTATTTAATTGTTGAGTATGTATTAGATAATATATACAAGTATAAGCATGAATTGAATGCATAAAATGAACACAGTTAAAGGGAACATTAGGACAGGGATGGTACGCACACTGGTGCCTTTATGCACATTACTTTCCAACCCTTGTTCTTATTCTCACCTGCCTGTTCTGATTACTGCTGTTTTCCACCACCAGAAATCTGCTGTGGTCCAAAGACCATGCCCTGACTGGCTTTCAAACACCTTGCTGATGACAGCATGATGCAACTAAATTCCATGTCATTGCCCTTTTCCACATAGAGGTTATTGCCACTACAAATCTCTACTGCATTTGGTTTATCTCCTGTGTAAGAAGGATAAGACTCTGTGCTGACATAGTGATTTGGCACTCTGGCTTACAAAACTGAAAAGCTTCCTAATATGAGGTGGTGGTTGTCATTTTTTTTTTAATCCCGCAGAGAAAAAGAACTGACTTTTTCCACATGTTCAATGCAGAATTTTGTTGTGGTTGTGAAGAGAAATACTGACTTCCTTCTGCAATCGTCTCGAATTCCGCCTTGTTCCAAATAGTCATATGAGCTTGGAAATTTGGACAAGTAACCTTTTGTGTCTACTTTCAGGTTTTCCCTTTCTTCAGAATACACATTTAATAGTGCTGAGATAGATATGGCACAGGTTGGACCTACAGACACAATTAGTTGTAATGTTAATCTGATTTAGATAAATGTCATCTTTATCTAGAAATCCAATACTTTTTAATCAAGATCTGGTTATCTCTTCTAGTGTGAGTCAGTAGCATCTTCCTATATTTGCAAGAGTCTAATTTAGCTGAAACCTTTTCTAATGAACACAAGGGAAAGCAATTTTTGTTTATTGACTTTTCCTCCTCTCTCCTCCCCAAACAAAAAACCCACCTACCCACCCTGATGCAGAGGACAGAAGCTATGCAAAAGATGCCACAAAGCTTTACAAAGACTAAAAGAGGTAAAAGCATTTTCCTCTTTTTTTAAAAAACAACAACAATGCTTTGTTATGCTGAATCGAAGTCTTTCCATTCAGAGGTTTATTAAATGCAAAACTTGATATACAGTTTGATTTCAAGGACAATATGTATACCATAATCTATGTATTGTTCTTTATTTTATTGCTGTTTACTTATTGCATTGAACTGCCCTACTTTTGTAGGGTTTCATATTGCACTTACAAAGGCATACGGCAAAAGGCAAAACTCCATTGCTAATTTGTGTCAAAGGAAGTTCAAGGAAACATATTTATATGGCATTTTTTTCAGCTCATGAACTCATACTAATCATATGATTACTTATGAATTCTTGCTGTTAGTGAGTATCTGGAATCTACAAAGCAATTAATATCCAGCTATTTTTATTTTGTGTTCACTGGCCCAAAGTCTGTTCCATCAGATACTTTTATCTGTATAATTCTCCAATCTTTTAAAAGAAAAGTTACTTTGCATGTATAACTTTAACACACAATATTATACCCACATATTGAGTGCAGAATTATATTGCAAAACCCAGATATTTGGGGAATCCAAAGAATTATCTGGCTCTTCTCCTGCCTTCCAGGGTCATTCCAACATCCCATTACATTGGCTAATTTGTAACTAAGAAAGTGGTCCACTCGTACAAGGCCAAAAAAAGTTGTAGAAATGGCCTTGTGTCTGCATAACTGCAGCATTCGTTTCTCTCTATTTGGGATATTGATGTAATCTCTGCATCCTGTTTGAATTTTGATACAAAGGTACCTGTAAATCTTTTTGACAAGCATTAGGTATGCGTATGACTTATATCCACAACTGGAACTAGATAAATGACCATTTCAACCATAGGGTTGGATGTGTAATTAACTGCTGAATAACAGATTTTAGGGGCTTTGAATTGTTCAGTTAAAATAAAAAAAGGGACTAAGTTTGAACAACTTCCCAATTTTGACAGCTTCAGAGCATGGCTGACCCTTGCCTAAGGATAGCATTTGGGGTCATTTCATTAAATCTCCAATTAAAGCCCTCCCCTCATATGCTGAACTAGCTTCATCCACTGTGCACTTTAATAAGTCAGTCTCATTATTTCTTCTAGCTTCTTTTATACGATGCCATCGTGTAGCATTAATCATACAGCAGAATGCTCCAAGTTATTGGAATTTTGCTTCTAATCATGGGTGCCGGGGAGAAAAAAAATAGCTGAAATATTAACAAATGCAAGCTGAAGAGATGAAAACAAATTTCCTTGCATAAAATCTGCTGCCTATTTAATGTGAAATCATTAACAGAACAAAAAGGAAAAAAAGAAAAGAAAAAGCAGCAGAAGCAGCTCTCAGTTTTGTAGGATTTTAAAGGAAAACTTGCAGAAATGAATGGTTTTCATTACATTATTTTAAAAAAGAAGGATTTCCTATTATATTATATTTCCTATTTGTTTTCCCAGGTGTTTGTTTTCAGGTTGATTTTTAATTATGAATTAGAACAGAACAGAACAGAACAGAATAGAAAAAAATTGGAAGGGACCTTGGAGGTCTTCTAGCCAAACCCTATACCTATGATGGTGAACCTATGGCATACCTGCAGGAAGTGGCACGCAGAGCCATCTCTCCGAGCACGCAAGCCATCACTCATTGCTCTTCTGGGTTCTGGCACGCCAGCCAGCTGGTCTTCACACATGCACGGGACCACCAGAAAGTGAAAGAGCAGGCGCCTGCTGCGCATTCATGAACCAGGAAGATGATATTCTGGTTTTCAGCAAGCATATACACACCAGCCAGCTGATCTTTGTGCACTCATGCATGCCAGAAACTGGAAGACCAGGTGGATGGTGCACATGCATACGCAAGAAACTGGAAGTTCATCTTCCCGGCATGCGCATGCGCACCAGGCAGCTACTCGGTGCTGAAAAGTTTCATTGACACTGCCCTATACAATTTCAGACAAACGGCTGTCCAATCTCTTCTTAAAAATTTCCAGTGTTGGAGAATTCACCACTTCTGGAGGAAAGTTGTACATTGTTCATGCAGTCTTTAAGTTGTAACACTTTGGAAAAAAAGTGAAACATCTACACTTTATTTCAACTGTATTCTTTCCTATTTGTTTTATTAATACTTAATTATTATTGATATTTAAGCTGGCCTAGCTACAATATGTTCTTCCCCTGTTGCTCAGTTCTAGCTCTCATTTTCCCGTGTTGTTGACCATGATGGTAATTGTAAATCAGCAGTATGTGTAAGACCACAGGTTCCCCATTCCAAATGAAGTTACTGTCAAAGATTATTGCTCCAGAGTTACTTGCCTCCATTTAGCAAGATCAGAGGTGGGTTACAGCAGGTTCTGACCAGTTCTGGAGAACCGGTAGTGGGAATTTTGAGTAGTTTGGAGAACCGGTAGTAAAAATTCTGACTGGCTCCATCCCCATCTATTCTCTGCCTCCTGAGTCCCAGCTGATCAAGAGGAAATGGGGATTTTGCAGTAACTTTCCTCTGGGTTGGGGAGGGAATGGAGATTTTACAGTATCCTTCCCCTGGAGTGGGGTGGGAATGGAGATTTTATAGTATCCTTCCCATGCCACACCCACCAAGCCATGCCCACCAAACCATGCCATGCCCACCAAGCCACACCCAGAGAACCAGTAGTAAAACATTTTGAAATCCATCACTGAGCAGGCTACATTCTCATCTTTATTTCCTTTAGCATAAAGGCAAAGATCTGAAATTAGATTTAACATAATTGCTGATCTCAGGCTCAAACATCTGTCAAGTACTACTGTGGCTTCAAGTGAGAATTCATGATGAACTAGGCATCCCTAAAGGAATAGAGATGACATCACAGTGGAGATTGGCAACCAGAGGGCAAATTCTGGCTGACAACATCTTTCCAGAGAAAGAAGAGATTGTGAGATTACCCACATGTAATCCGGGCAGCTCCTCCTCCTGAGTAGACTGCAGGGACTGAAGTTTTTGCATGCATTGTATGAGTTGAGCAGCTGGGAGTTGAGAGATTTCAATGAAGTTCACAAACATGGTGAGTTTATGAAGACCAATTTATAAAGACATAAAGTTCACAGTAACCTGATTTCTTAATCACTTTTGGATATAATTTATTTACAATTTAAGAGAGATTGCCTGACTGGCAGAATCAAATTTCACTTGGTTAGTTATGTTGTTACCATAGAGTAGGATGTAACTTTATAACAGAACTTTTAACTTGTATGAAGAAAACAGGAAACAACTAATTTTTATCTTCTCTCTTTTTTTTCCTTTTTTTTTAATACTTTCTTTTCTTACCTTTTCAGATTTTTCTTTGATTCCTTTCTTCTTTTTTTCTCTTTTATCTTACAGTAGTGGCCAAAATTGTGGAAATCTTTTGGGAAAAGTGTATTTTCTAAAACTAGCTAATAACACCACTTTTTTTTAGTAGTACCATAAAATTATATATCAATGGAAAGATAATTTAATCAAGAATGTAATGCAATAACTTTTATGAAGGATTTGCTATTAGAATAGCAGTTACAGTATAAAGAAGAAAAGTGAAACACGTAGAAAAAAAATGAGATATACACAAATTATCACCATGTCAGTTAATACTTAGTTGGGTAATCTTTAGCATGAATTACGGCCTTACAACATCTTCCCATGGAGTGAACCAAGTTTTTTAGTTCTGCAGCTGTTGTAATGTGAAACCAAGATTGAATGATTGCTTCTATTAACTGGGTTTGATTGCTGGATCACTTCTGACTAACAAGCTTCTGACTAATGGCTCCATAGATTGGGTTAAGGTCTGGGCTATTCCCAGGCCATTCCAGCAGTGGAATATGATTATTTTGAAACTCCAAAAAGAAAGTAGCATTATTAGCCATCAAACCTCAAAAGTACACTTTTCCTAAAAGGTTTCTACAATTTTGGCCACTACTGTATATTAGTTTGTATTACTTTTTGATCATAAAAAATCTTTAATAAAATTATGCAACACTCCCTCACCTCCAAAATAATCCCAAAATCTATTAAATTCAGATTTGGATAGATATGAGCCACAAAGTCATACATTAGAAGACATACAGGCTCCACTGAATGTTTCATCTGAAGTTTTAACTAAATCGTAAATGGATGCAAATTTGTAATGGAAGAAATTTTAGAAATAATCTTTACTATCCTCATGTTTTTACATGATCCTTCATGACATTTTTTCCTTTTTAATTGCAATTTTGCTGGTTGTTGCTTGTATTTATTATATTGTTATTGATTTGTTGTCTTATGCCCAAGGAATTAGCATAGAAATATAAATAAATAACATCCATGGGAGGAAGACTAGAAGGCCAGAATTTGTGTTGTGACTTTGCCAAGTATGTTATTGGGGAATCAAAATTATATCATTTTGCAAAATTTCCTTTTGCTATAAATGCTTATGTGCACAAATATTTTCATGAGGCTTAGTTACCACAAAGTATAGTGGTATAGTATAATACAATATAGAATAATAAGGAACATTAAGTGCAACATTTTTCCCTTGGCTTTCCTAGGAAGATGCTGTTGTGCACTTACTATATAGAATAGAATAGAATAGAATATTTTATTGGCCAAGTGTGATTGGACACACAAGGAATTTGTCTTGGTGCATATGCTTTTAGTGTACATAAAAGAAAAGATACATTCATCAAGGTACAACATTTACAACATATATCTAAACTGGAATACAGAAATGTCTTAAGATGATATTCTATATTAGTTTATTTAGGACACTTTACACTTAAAGGGTAACTAACATTGTTATACAGGGATAATATATATTATATATATAATTATATATAGTTATATATTGTTATACAGGGACGCAGTGGCTTAATGGCTGAGACGTTGAGCTTGTCGATCGAAAGGTCGGCAGTTTAGCAGTTCGAATCCCTAGTGCCACGTAATGCAGTGAGCTCCCATTACTTGTCCCAGCTTCTGCCAACCTAGCAGTTCGAAAGCACGTAAAAAATGCACGTAGGAAAAAAGGGACCACCTTTGGTGATAAGGTAACAGCATTCCATGCGCCTTTGGCATTTAGTCATGCCATGGAGTCACGGAGACATCTTCAAACAGCGCTGGCTCTTCGGCTTTGAAATGGAGATAAGCACCATCTCCTACCGTTGGGAACCACTAGCACATATTTACCTTTACCTAACATTGTTCAACCTGTATTTTACCCATGAAATAAAATCTTGATTTTTTTTGTCTACTGAGATTCTCATCACGGTTGTCCCAAAGGTGCTTTTTCAAAAAAAAACCCCACACAACAACTGGAATTTGATTTTTAATGAAGGACAAACAAACGGGTTTATTTAAAAAAAAACAACTAAAAATACCCAATTGCTTTTTGTAAAAGCACCTTTGGGTCTTGATGTCAGCGTTCCAAAAAGTCCCCACTTGATTTGGTTTGGTATGAAAAATAGGGAGGGGGCAAACAAAGTCACCAGACATCTGATCATATTCATATTAATAACAACATGAGTTGCAAGCTGTTCGCTCATTTCAATCATGCATTGCTTCATCCAGGAAATGAAAAACTTGCTTGTCAGAAACTCAGATGGAAAACTTGCTTTCTCTCTCCCCCACTCCCCACCCAAGGAAATATATGTTTCTTGACAGCCTCATTCTTGGTGTAGTCACAGAGGTTTCTACTGTATTTGAGTTGAAGGAAGTAGGAGAGGCAAGGCGCAGAATGCTCTTCCATCTTCTTAGCAGATTTTCATTTCTATCCTCATTATGAAATGCCTGCTGGCATTGCTTCAGGGCACTCGGGCCTGAAAACCATTCCTTCTAAGCTAAGAGGACCCCCTTAGGCCACAGTGATTTGAGTGGGAGAGACAGAGAGACAGAAACAAAGACATATTGTTGATTAGTACCAGAGTACTACAAGCGAACATGACATATCTCTCCCTCCCTCCCTCCCTCCCTCCCTCCCTCTCTCACTCACTCTCTCACTCTCTCTCACTCTGTGTGCATGTGAAGTAAGTAATCTATACAAGTAGATTTTACCCATTTGTATTCTGTCCTTTTCCCAAGGAACTTGTACCATAAATGAGTTTTTGCTAAGGCTGCAAGAAGTTGATTAAATCAGTGCAACTTGATTAATCATATGAGGTTAGGCTTATTAAGTCATTAATCTATCAATTACATTTCCATATATTTGCATGTAGGTAAAACAATATTGAAAGAAAAAGAGTCTCTGTTTTTAAATGTGTTGTAACAGGCATGAACATGAACACAGTTTCTCAATTGCTGAAGTGAATGGGGGATTAATTTTTGAAAGAATACATATCATCTGCAGGTATTATAGGTGTCTGTTATTAAAGACATTTTTTGCCCCAGTCTGAACTCTTGGTATAATTTATTGTTTCAAAAGGGGGAGGGGTTTCATTTAAATGAATCAATTAATTAATAGGACATTTCAGCTCTAGTTTTTGTTCAGGACAAAATCTGTCTATTAGTATAAAAAATGAGTATTGGTTCACAGTGTAAGCTTAGAATGTAGGCTTACATTTAAATGAAAATTTCCTGGGTTCAAAGCCAGTGCTCCATCTGCTTACATACCACCCTCTCTGACTTCTTGATTTTCTCTTTTCAAATGTCAACACCTCAGGATTTTTCTTACCAGATGTCTTCGGGGCATTTTAAAAAGCACATCTGTCAGATAACCACAATCCCTCATTGGGGGGAAAAATATCACACTTGATGAGTACTGGCATCATTACACTGAGGCAATTGTACCAGAAGAAGGGTAAAGAGAAGACACAAAGAATTTAGAAAGTCACTTTACAATTAAAAAAGTTTGGGTTTTTTGCTAAGGAAAGCTAGAGATTTTCCAATAACTAACTTCCTTCCTTCCTTCCTCTCTCCCTCCCTCCCTCCCTCCCTTCCTCCCTACCTTCTTTCCTTCCTTCCTTCCTTCCTTCCCTCCCTCCCTCCCTTCTTTATGTTTCATTCTCTTTTCTCTTTTCTTCACTTTCTAAAAATAGACCTACTCATACCAAGATAGAAACTTTCCTCATCATTATCTTATCTACTAGCTTTCTTATGCTAGAGAGAAGGCAACAGACAACAACCAGTAGCTATTATTGACATTATTCTAATTTATAGAATGATGATAATAATAATAATATTTCCAGATTCTTCTATAGGGTTTAGCAACTTAGTTATGAGAAGCAGAATTTAAACTATCACAGACTGTTCATGTGAAATTTGAATTTATTTTAGCATAAACAGAATCATGATCTGATGGTATATGTGATATTTGTAAAAAATATAATTCTGTAACAGCGACATTATATTTTCACAACTTTGTCAGTCATAAAAACAATGGTATTTTTTTAGGTCATTGTTTTGTTCATTCCTGTATTTCTTATTTAAAATGATAAGTAAGTTTACACTGAAAAACATTAATGCCGATAGCCTGGGTTGCCTGATTCTAGATTTATTAAATTATACAGAATTTCTAGGGAATAAAGCAACAATGATAAAGTGGCAGAAACTTAAATTATTTGTTAGTTGCTTGATATTTTTAATCCTCCTTCCAATTTCATATGCTACTAGATATAACAAATCAATGTTAATGTCTTTTTATACAATTGATATTTTCCATTAACATGTATAACACAATAAATCTCTGAAAACGTTTTTTACCACTTTTGACAGATACTTTTTCCTCTCTTTTAACATATAGCCTTATAAAAGAAGTGTGGAAGAAATATAATCCTGTAAAAATGATAATCCTATTATTCATGTAAAGCAAAAGGTACTAAAATTACTCAAAAGATCTCTAAATTAGGAGTCAGCTCTCCTTCTGATGGGGCCATATTTTCAGGTTAAAATAATAATTGCTGATACAAGCAATAATTAGTCATGAATAATGTTGAAACTAGCTTTTTAACATAAAGATTAATATTTGAAATACTGAAACAGCAATCATATTTAGAGCCTCTTTTCTGGGGAACATACAAAAAAATCCTTCCTGAGTTTGAGCCCAAGTTACTATTCTTCTATCTAGACACCTTATTACAGAATCATAAAGAATAAAAACATCAAAAGATCAGTGTGTCCATTCTAGGGTGAAATGAAGACCATTCACTTCACTCTCCTATTATCCTTTTCAAATCAGATCAAATGTGCTGTAATCTGAGAACAAGTAAATCGGCTTAAATGGAGTATGTAAAAATCATCTTAAAGGGATCGATGATTCTCCTTTCACATTGTCTGCTGTTTTTCTAACCCTACAAATCATATATAAAGAGGGAGAAAAAATCAAATCTCAATCTCCCTCTCCCTCTCCCTCTCTCTCTCTCTCTCTCTCTCTCTCTCTTTATCTCTGACACACACACAAATGCCTCTCAATTGTTTAGTTAAATGGGAAGTAGGATTTGTAGGATTTGGGGAAGAGATGCTGTCTAAATTTACAACTTTGTTTAAAAAATTCTACAAAAAACTTCAACCTGACTTGACTTGAAGTTTGACTTGAAGGTGACTCACTTAAGATACATTATGATCTTGATCTAGAAAGCAGCAAATCAACTTCCCCTGTTTGAATCACATCCTCATAACTTCTTTAAGAAAATAGAGGCATATTTATTTGTACCTGCGTCGTGGTGATGCAGTGGTTAGAATTCTGCTGATTGCTGGCTACCAGCCGTTTGGTAATTCGATTTTCACCAGCTCAAGATTGACTCCGCCTTCCATCCTACTGAAGGAATGAGGACCTAGATTGTTGAGGGCACTAAGGAAATAATGCATACATTGTATAAACTGCCCAGAGAATACTAAAAAAAGTGATAGGGCAGTATATAATCCTAAGTGTTATTGCTATTACTATTTGATTATTATATTATACATTTCCATGAGTCTTTTAATTGTCTAGAAATCGAATGAATGAATGAATGAATGAATGAATGAATGAATGAATGAATGAATGAATGACAAATGTAAACACAATCTAAAGCCTTGGTAGACCTTCTTGGAATATCAAGACAAAATAATGACTAAGACCATTTTGCCCTGCTTCCAGTCTGAAGGAATAAATATATAAAAGTATATCCACACCAAAAAAAAGGCAATAGTAAGAATTCTGGGATTCATCTTTCCTTTCTAGCATTTATAGGGATTGCATAGATCAGAATCCTATAGCACTTTTACCTCAAGATTTAATATGATGTGATGTGATGACTATTATACTGGTCAAAGACAGCTGCCTCATATCACGTCAGATTGTCAGTTCATTTAGTTCAGAACTGTCTATGTCACATTAACTGTTCTTCATGGTTTCAGGCAGGCATCTACCTCAACTCTACCTAGAAGTGCTGGGGATTAAACTGGAAGATTATTTGCATACAAATATTAAATTTAGCTACAGCAATAGCTGAAGCTGATTAAAGTTTTGAGAGCACTACTAAACCACAGCTTTTTCATATTTTAATGGATATAGAATGGTCGCTGAATTTGATACAGTGGGTTAATCTTTAATTTGATCTCTTTTTAGACACGGTAAAATATCCAGTACATCATTCTTGAACTAACAGTCTACATAATGTTTCTGAAACTTTATAGACATCTTTGCTGCATTAGATTGGATATATTCAAGTTCTACTTGAACTGATTGAAAAATAATTTCTTTCACAGGTGTAATGTTAGGCTTGGTGTTCCCATTAATTTATGCCCTCCCAGCATTCAGACATAATCAGCAAAATTCTCCACAAACACAACATCAAGGCAGCCTTCTGCACAGACCAAAAAATAGCCAACATCTTAAGAAACCCCAAAGACAAGATCCATCTAGAAAACCAAGGAGTCTATGAAATACCATACAAAATCTGCCCAGCCACTTACATTGGTTAAACTAATAGGAGAATAAATACACGCATCGCAGAACACAAGAATGCAGTCAGAAAAGAAAAAAAAAAACCTTGTCCCTTTTCCAGCACCTTTAAACCACAGGACATGATATTGATTTTGAAAAGACCCAAATATGCCAAGACCTACATATATATATCCTTTCCTGTGTAAGGTTGAGAGTATCTTGGCGACGTTTTGACAAGTCCCACTTGTCATCTTCAGGCTGGTGCTTTCAGCTTCATGCTTGTGCGAGCAAAGAGTGGTCGGAGCTGCCGTCTCTCTATAAATACTGGTAGGTGTGTGTGGAGTGTTGACTTTGTTGCTGTAAGCGGGTTGGTTGGTTGGCAGTGTGGTTGCATCTTGATTGGTAGGTGGATTGGGTGTTTGCAGATTAGTTGGCTGTTTTGTAGCATCCTGTGTGGGTGTGGTCCTAGCTGTGTGCCCATTAGTCTTTTGTGTTGTAATGACATGGGTAATGGGCTGTTTGGGAATGTCCTGAGTTCTGGGAATGTGATCTCCTGTAGTGCTAACGTCGCCAAGATACTCTCAACCTTACATGGTAAAAGACCCAAATACGGCAAGACCTACATACCTATACCTGTGAAAACCTATGAATATATATATATATATATATATATATGTGTGTGTGTGTGTGTGTGTGTGTGTGTGTGTGTGTGTGTGTAGGTCTTTGGTTATTCGGGTTTTTTCCCGCGTAAAATTGGAAGTGTCTTGGTGACGTTTCGACGAAGTCTCATCCGTCATCTTCAAGCTTCTGCTTCGTGCTTCTGGGAGCAATGTGTGATTGCAGCTGTTTCTTCCTTTTTAACTGCTAGTGGGGGTTTGAACTGATTGGGTGGGAGCCTGGCTGTGCTCTGATTGGATGGGTTTTTTTTTGTGCTCTGACTGGCTGGGGGTGTGTCCTGTTTGGGTGGGGGCCCAATATATATATACAGTGTCTGTGCTTTATGAAAGCTTCAGCCTATAGAATAGAATAGAATAGAATAAAAGAATAGAATAGGATAGATTTTTTTTATTGGCCAAGTGTGATTGGACATACAAGGAATTTTTCTTGGTGCATATGCTTTCAATGTACATAAAATAAAAAGATACCTTCATCAAGGTACAACACTTAATGATGGTCATAGGCTACAAATAGGCAATCAGGAAACAATCAATATCAATATAAATCATAAGGAATACCAGCAACAAACTTACAGTCATACAGTCATAAATGGAAGGAGATGGGTGATGGAAACGATGAGAAGATTAATAGTAGTGCAGATTTAGTAAATAATTTGACAGTGTTGAGGGAATTATGTGTTTAGCAGAGTGATGGCGTTCGGGGGGAAAAAGGTGAAACCATCACCAGATGGTGGCTATCACCTGCTTTTTTGTATAACTACCATTACCTATTCACTTAATAAAAACAGTTTTCATTAGAACATCAGGACTCAAATTTTGATAGCTGCTTCAATGTTATTGGCTGCTGCTTTATTGCTGGACTCTGCTTCAGTCAGTTGATTTTTATTTTCAATTTTCCAAGACAATTTCCAGACCGGCCTCACAATCTTTCTCTCTCTTTCCCACCCAGCAGCATCAACATGTGACTACTGGCAAGGTAGGGCAAGGCAGAGAAGAAAGGACCTGCACACATATTTCCCAGCTCATGCCACCACCATCCATGCATGCTGCCCTGATCTGCACCGTCCTCTGCACCCATTTCCTAACCCATGCATCACCTTTTGCACACTTTCCTTACCTGGGTTGCCACCTTCATGCCTTCTTTTCCATGTCCCTGACATGTCCCAGTCCATGCACACACATAGGATGAGTGGAGTAAGCATGTTTATTTCACACAACCAACTCCGTGATCATTCCCCAGGTCTCAACTTCATGTGAGCAGTCTTTTTGAAGTCCGTTCCAAATGACATGGATGTAATAAAGGCAATGGGGACAAGTCAGGCCAGTCTTTTCTGCGCCTAAGATGCAGGTGTCAATAAGATGACAGCACCACAATGCTCAGGGTTCAAGGCATGGCTAAGGCAAACATGGTTTCCACAAGTTCAAGGGACTATGAAAACAACATGACTCCAGCAGGTTCCAGACATGATGAAAGCAACATGGTTTCAATTAATTCAAGGCACAACAAAGGAAACTTGGCTTCAATGGGCTCAAAGCTATGGCAACATGATTCCAACATGTTCCAGACATGATGAAGACAGCTTGGCATCAATGAGAACAACAATACTCTTGCCTCAAACCTCCTACAATACTAGACAACACAGTATCTACAGTAGAGACCTTCATATTTCTAGGTTCTACCATATCACAAGATCTAAAATGGACAGCTAATATCAAAAACATCATTTAAAAAGTGCAACAAAGAATGTTCTTTCTGTACCAACTCAGAAAGCTCAAACTGCCCAAGGAGCTGCTGATATAGTTATACAGAGGAATTACTGAGTCTGTCATCTGCGCATCTATAACTGTCTGGTTTGGTTCTGCAACCCAACAAGACAGACACAGACTTCAGAGGATAATTAGAACTGCAGAAAAAACAATTGCTACTAACCTGCCTTCCACTGAGGAGCTGTATACTGCACAAGTCAAAAAGAGGGCTGAGAAAATATTTACAGAACCCTCACATCCTGGACATAAACTATTTCAACTCCTACCCTCAAAATGATGCTACAGATGATGCACACCAGAACAACTAGATACAAGAACAGTTTCTTCCCGAACACCATCACTCTGCTAAACAAATAATTCCCTCAACACTGTCAAACTATTACTAAATCTGCACTATTATTAATCTTCTCATCATTCTCATCCCCCATCTTCTTCCACTTATGACTGTATGACTGTAACTTTGTTGCTTGTATCCTTACAATTTACATTGATATTGATTGTTTTCTGATTACTTATTTATACCCTATGACTATTATTAAGTGTTGTACCTTAGAATTCTTGATGGATGTATCTTTTCTTTTATGTACACTGAGAGCATATGCACCAAGACAAATTCCTTGTGTGTCCAATCACACTTGACCAATAAAAAATTCTATTCTATTCTATTCTATTCTATTCTATTCTATTCTATTCTATTCTATTCTAACAGAGGTGACTTGACTTCAATGGGTTCAAAGCACAACAACAATGACACAACTTTAGCAGGCTCAAAGCATGATGAAGGTAGCTTGGCATCAGTGAGTTCAAGGCACCACAATGGTAAAACAGTCTCAATAAGTTCAAAGCAATGAATCAAGAGTATTCATGGATGGATGGATTACAAACTGTTATCTCCAATTGTCCCCAGGCTCCAAACAGTGAAGTAAATAGGTATTGACTGTTGTGCCTCTTTAGGAGGTAAGAAGCTGCCTCTTTGCAAGTAGCCTTGGCAACCTCTGTTGTACCTCTCTCCACTCAGTTCTCCACAACCCTGGATTGGATGGGAGTGGCAATTCCTCCTCTTGTCTTATGACCAGCTGCAGCTGTGCCTCTTTGTCTCACACAGCTGGTTGTTCATGCTAATTGGACAACCAGCTATTTGTCCAGCTGCTCTCTCCCAGATTTCCCTTGCCATGGCCTCAGCTCCATCATCCTAACCTGCCATAGAATCTTCCATGTCCTCCTGGTGATTCCCATAGTCAGATATCCTGAGAGCCTGTTCTTCCCCACCATCACAGCCCCCATCCATCCTTCCTAACCTACAGAATCCCATGTGAATCTACTTTGACTGAACACTTTTGCACATCTCCATGCACCCTCTCCAAATCCATGTTCTACCTGCACACTTTTCCCAACCCATGTAGCACCTCTTGTGCACTCTGAAACATTCCAGGCACCCTTTCTAAACAATGCTACTGCCCTGACCAGCACAGCATCTCTCACACATTCCTGTGATACTCATGCATTCTTCTTGACCAACACCATTGGAAGGAAGGAAGGAAGGAAGGAAGGAAGGAAGGAAGGAAGGAAGGAAGGAAGGAAGGAAGGAAGGAAGGAAGGAAATTAATCATGCTCCCTGACTTTTTCCTACTAGGAAAATCAATGGGGAAACCAGTAGAAAATTGGAAATTGCTCCCACTCACACTGCTGTCTTGATTGCTCATAGTCAGTCTGTTTCTTTGTTTAGGTAAGGAAATATCTCTGAAATGATGCTATGGGGTTGTCTACTTAAAAATGAAAATGACTGCTTGTTAAAATTTTAGGGCTGTATCTTCAGATTCCATTCCAAAATGATGCTTTGAAGCACACAGGGACAATCCAACAACAGAATGTGTCTGTACTGTTTTAAACTACTCACACCTTTTCCCAGGAATGGGGCTGCTGTAACTTTTGAAGCACCTTATTTGAATGACTTCCAAAACACTGCACTGTTACCCTGGTTTAATAACTATAGACTATGTAATTTCTTATTTTCCTGTATAAAACATAGAGAGCATGAGCCATTAATTTTACTGACAAAAATGGATCCAGTGCTAGACACAATCACAGGAAGTCAGTCATAATCCCTGAATCAGGAGTGCTGAAAGAAATGAGCATTAAAATATCTGGATTCCACTTGGATATTCCTGTTCTCCTTCAATGATACTATGTCCATAACATTATTGAAAACTTAAGTTAAATCGTAGGTAGACACAATACTGATCAAATTTCTTAAATTGGAGGTATAACACTTGTTTAGACTGAGAATCATACCTGAGCACAATATATAGCATAATAGGAGCTACACTGCAATGAATAATGAGGGCAATTAAATGTAAGTGGACATTTCATTAAAAGAAATAAATACAGTCAGTATAAGAGTGTATTTATAAAGGGGACGTGCATAAGTGCACCAGTGTGCCTATCATCCCTTTCTTATTGTGCCCATTTACTTGTATTTACTTCCTTTGTTTATATTTATATTCACAAAGGGGACACGGTGGCTCAGGGGCTAGGACATTGAGTTTGTCGATCGAAAGGTCTGCAGCTCAGCGGTTCGAATCCCTAGTGCTGCCGTATAACGGTGTGAGCTCCCTTTACTTGACCCAGCTTCTGCCAACCTAGCAGTTTCAAAAGCGTGTAAACATGCAAGTAGAAAAAATAGGGACCACCTTTGGTGGGAAGGTAACAGCGTTCCGTGTGCCTTTGCCATTTAGTCATGCTGGCCATGTGACCACGGAGACGTCTTCAGACAGTGCTAGCTCTTCGGCTTTGAAATGGAGATGAGCACCGCCCCCTAGAGTTCGCAATGACTAGCACGTACGTGCAAGGGGAACCTTTACCTTTACCTATACTTGTTATCCATACATGTCTGACAAACAAACAAACAAACAAACAAACAAACAAATTAGCACTCCCCAAATGTTTGATCCATAATTAGAATTTTCGGACTTTGGATTCAGAGACATGCAACTGGGATGAGGACTTGATTTGTGCATGTTTGCCTTAAATTGTACAAGTGAAAGTCATATTAACACCAACAAAAGTCTGTTTCCAGAAGAGTATTTTTCTACCGTATAAGCATCAGATGGTCTAACAAAGATCAGAAGACATCACAGAGTTTGCTGAGCCAAAATATGCCCTTCAAAGCCACAGGGCTGAAAGATATAAGTCTTTCACAGCAGGCTTCCTCATCAGTCACAGCAGGTTTAGAAAGCAGCCACATTTTGGCTCAAAGGCCTGAGTGCTTCTGATCACATTACAGAAAGCAAGCCGCCTGCACTACTTTTCTCATCTCTAAACATGCAGGGATGATTTGAATTGGCAGTCTTGTGTTGGTAGGATTGCCCTTTTTAATCCTCAGCAGTCCATTTTGAATGGATTAAAAATAGAACCCAGATGTTTATCTAATGTGGACCATGATAAATACCAATTGAACATTGCTTTGATAAGTATCTTCACAATGGCTTTGAGAAGTGGTGAAATCCTCCAAATCCCGCTAGCGGTTCGCTGTGCATGTGCACCGCAGGTTCCACCATACAGTGCTGAAAAAGGAGGCTTAAGAAGGTAAGTAGAACAGCCAGGGGGGGAAACAGCTGTGCTGCAGGATTTAGATTCACTAGAAAGCAGGATTTCACATGGCACAGCTGATCATCGGAAATACCGATTCACCCAAACCAGTAGCTTTTATTCTGTTCCCCCAAACTGGTTCCAGCATTTCACCCCTGGCTTTGAGGTCTCTTCTCTCTTGACCTTTTCATGCCTGGTTCATATGCAACTTTTTCAAAGGCTTAATATTGTAGACCAGCCACTGAGCACATATGACATAATAGTTTACCTGTGATGCAGCACCCTTGAGGCTGTAGGCTTGAATTTCTAAAATAGTATAAATAGGAAGGTGTCAGGCAGAGAAATAATTCTATCTTTTGTGGTCTTCTAAATATAATTTACTTTAGAATCTTTTTTTCAAAGAGGATAGATGGAAAGCAGTGTTCTTCTCCGATAATATTGAACTGCAAACTAGGGCATACAAAACTTTTGCCAGACCAATTCTTGAATACAGCTCATCTATCTGGAACCCACACTGTATATCAGGCATTAATACAATTGAATGAGTCCAGAAATATTTCATAAGAAGAGTCCTCTACTCTTCTGCTCGCAACAAAATACCTTATGCCACCAGACTCGAAATTTTGGGCTTAGACAATTTAGAACTTCGCTATCTGACCTAGGTCGGTCTGACCTAAGCATAGTACATAAAAACATCTGCTACAATGTCCTACCAGCCAATGAATACTTCAGCTTCAACCAAAACAATACAAGAGCACACAATAGATACAAACTGATCCAAACTAGACTGCAGAAAATACAACTTCAGTAAAAAAGTTGTCAATGCCTGGAATGCACTACCTGACCCTGCGGTTTCTTCCCCAAATCCCCAAAACTTTAACCTTAGACTGTCTACTATAGACCTCACCCCATTCCTAAGAGGTCTGTAAGGGCGTACATAAGCGCACCAGGGTGCCTACTGTCCTTGTCCTAATGTTTTCTTTTATTTGTATCCTTTACATGTATTTATAATTATGTTTACACTTGTATGTGTCATAAAATACATGCTTGATGAAATAAATAAAATAAATAAATAGTACTCTTGTATTTATTGAGTTATGAGATGACTGAGGAGTCTGTTTAAATTCCCTGCCTCTTAGTGTGGAATGATGTTTTCAATATTCGACACCTTCCCTTAGAGTCCCATACATCAACTGAATGCCAAGGAAGAATATGATGAGAGAAGTCCTCCTGCTGGGCTTTTTCAATATGGGGCTACTGCCAGAGCTAAAGGAAAGTTTTGCTCTTGTGGAATTGTTTTTCTTTACTGCTTGTCCTAGGAAAGTCCAAAGACACTAGTAAAACTAGTGAAGACTTTCAAAGAAAATCGTGCCCAGCTTTTAAACCGATTATATGCATTATTCAGAAAAAAGCAAGTCCATGTTTTTACATAAAGCACCTTGTCCTTTGCTATGAAAATTTGGAAAGGTAAAGGTAGGTGGAGAAAAAGTCAGCATTGGTTCTGTGGTGGTGATGCTGTCAATGGTATCATCATCCATCATCCATAATAGATGAAAATATAACTGGCATTGTAATGCATAGAGCACCATTATCTCCACTCCATCAAGGCTCAGGGAGTGCAATAATGGCTAAAGCTGATCTATATAAAACAATCAATAGCCTTCTGCTATTAACTGGACCAAGTATAAGATCACAGATTATTGCAAAGACTATGCAACAGGAGCTGTACAAAGCTCCCATTAAAGCTGTGCAATGGATGTCTCTTCTCCATCCAGAATGAAGAGCATCATGCTGAGACTTTCTCTGGCGCTTCTCTGTGTATGTAGATGACCCTTCTCTTTCTTGGAAATGTTGGATACAAATCACTTTGCCAGGAAAGATCACAGGGCCTCTGTAATAGAATGCTTAACATTCAGAAAAAGGATGGAAAACCCAATGAAATTAAAAATAAATAAAAACAATTAGTATCGACAATAACTAACAATGATAAATTGTACAGTTTGATCCTGTGCATTCTAAGATTATGGGAGACAAGTGTTCTTTTATTTCATGTTTGATTCTGAGAATTCAACCAATAGTGAAACTGTTGCGTGAGTTCTGGAATCTTGTCAAATATAACTTGTTTTGGATGTGCAAAGGGCAACTCTGTCTTTTGAACGTCCCTATGATTCTTTAGAAGGCCAGATCCTGAAGATGAAAGTCAAATACTTTGGCCACCTAATGAAAAGAAGGACTCACTGGAGAAGAGCCTAATGCTGGGAATGATTGAGGGCAAAAGAAGAAGGGGATGGCGGAGAATGAGGTGGCTGGATGGAGTCACTGAAGCAGTCAGCATGATCTTAAATGGACTCTGGGGGACGGTAGAGGACAGGAAGGCCTGGAGGAACATTGTCCATAGGGTCACAATGGGTTGGACATGACTTTGCGACTAACAACAACAAAATGCTGAGAAAATATATTCTTTTCAATCCATCTCTTTTCTCTTGTGCAACATCATGGAAACCCAAGCTTTCAGACATAAACTTTCTTGCAGTGATTAATAAATATTGATCGGAAAAAAGAAGCAAAACAGCAACTTTACTTAATATAGCAAAATATTACAAGACAGCCCTCTTTATTTATGATTAATTGCTTTAACAGGCTACTTAAAATAGTAAGAATTGGCCAGCAAGAAATCTCTCATATAGCATCTCTGCACGGTGCGAAGAACAAAGCAGTTTCACTCTCTCTCATAGGCAAAAGCCATATCTTGTTATCATCACCCAATTCTGGGTACGTCCATGTATTAATTGATAAAGTCAGTTCCAGCAAGCATGATGTGAGTTAGGAAGGGAAATCTTAGGGGGGGGGAGATAAAATGAAAGATTAATCAAATTTGGACTTCCAAGTGAGGAATGGCGAGCTAACACATTTCCAGATTTATTTGTTTGTTTATTTATCAAATTTATTTGTCACCCAATTCCATGGTTCAAATCACTCTGAGTGGCCTGAATGAGCAGAGATGAAATCATGGCCATAGCCAAAGACCTGTGAGTAGACCAGCTCCATGGATCCTCTCTGGAAAAAGAGAAGGCAGGATATTGCCTTCTTGTAATCTAGATTAGGGGTCTCCAACCTTGGTCCCTTTAAGACTTGGTCCCTTTAAGACTTGTGGACTTCAACTCC
The DNA here is from genome assembly GCF_028640845.1 of Ahaetulla prasina. Lineage (NCBI taxonomy): Eukaryota > Metazoa > Chordata > Lepidosauria > Squamata > Colubridae > Ahaetulla > Ahaetulla prasina. Next base: position 89,957,796 of record NC_080541.1, on the reverse strand, counting down.
CAGAGTCCCTCAGCCAGCTTTGCTGGCTGAGGGACTCTGGGAGTTGAAGTCTACAAGTCTTAAAGGGACCAAGGTTGGAGACCCCTGATCTAGATGGCTACTTCCTATGAGTAGACCACAGTTTTTCATGGGTTTGTGTATCTCTCAAACACAACAGAATTTTTGCAAGGACACTTTTTTTTTACTTTCTAATCACTTTCAGAAATTAACTATTTAGCTACCTTAAGGCTCGCTTTTCAAGATCTTCAAAATGCCACCTGGTGAGTTTACCTTCATTCCAGAATAAAAGAAAAAATATATATTAAAAATATAAAAGAATTTGAAATAAACAGCAAAAAGTTAAATAAAACTACATTTATAATTCAAGATTATACATGAATTAAGGGACCAGTCAAATTTTGATTATTAGAACTTTTGCTATAAGATTTTGGAAATAATTATATAAATAAATAGCCCCTTCATGGAATTTAAATTGTTTAATCTATCTTAAGTCATAACAGAAATTTGAGACTTGATGATTTCAGGAATTGAACACTAGAGGGATCTAAAGATTCCAGGTAGAAAAGAGGGAAAGATAAAGGCTTGCCTTTTGTTTTTGGTCAGCATTAGGACAAAAAAGACCAAAAAAAACCCCCAAACAAACAGAAAAGGGTATGCCATGTCTACAGATTTACAGATTAACAGAGTTGAAAGGAATCTTGTAGATCATCTAATCCAACCCTCCCCCACCCAAGCAGGGGACCCTACACCATTTCTGAAAAATGGCAGTCCAATCTCTTCTTGAAAGTCTAAAACGATGAAGCTCTCACAATTTCCGAAGGCAAGCTGTGAAATGTGAAATGCTTCAGGAGGCCTCTGGGGATTGTGGTCAGAAAATAACAGCTACAAAGTCAGCAATCACATCTGCTTCTATGGATCGATTATTTCCAAAAGTTGTTAAACGGATTAGATACAAATCAAGCCCAACTCTACTTGGCTTTTTATATCAGTCAAAATTGACTCGTGCTCCCCAAGCTCTACCAAGCTAGAGCATGATAAATTGACTAATTTGCTACATGGATATACGGATAGCTTGGATGATGTATACTTCTCCCTTGGTCCAGCAGGGGAGAAATATGCATCTTCTGACCTTTCAGGTATCAATGACTTCAACTCCATCATTCCAGATCATTGGCCACGTTACTTGTGAGTGTTGACATTTTGTTGACTACAGATTTCCCAGACCCAAACACTCTTCATTTTTGGAACCCAATTTAATGGCAAAGGCAGGCAGACTGAACATTCAGAGAACAATTATGTTTGGGAGAGAGAATAATTACAGATGAACTGACTTGACTATGGTGAGAAAGAAAAATGCTTGGACGCTCCCAGTATCCATTCAAATAGCAACAACATTTAGGCTTATATACTGCCCCATAGTGTTTTACAGCACTGTCTGGATAATTGACAATGTAAGTATTATTTCCATATTACTGCCAACAATCTGGGTCCTTCCTGGGTCCATCTTGCCAATCGTGGAAGGATAGAAGGCTGAGTCAGTCTTGAGCCCAGTCAGGATGGAACTCCAGGCTGTGGGCAGAGTTTATCTGAAATACTGCACTGTAATCAATATGTCAGCAGGGCTCTTCAAAACTAATTGTTTAAAGAAGTTAAGTTTAACAAGTTACTTAGCAAATAAATAACTTGAAGTACTAGAATTTGGCTTTCTGTCAAAGTTTCTTTTTTATTCTATTTATTTTATTTTATTTTTATTAGCAGGCAAAGATGTGTTTCTGTGTTTGTATTCTCTGCATGTTCACATATGTGTATTCTGAGTTTGTAGGCCTCCAAAGCAGAGGTGAAATCTAAAAATTTTCCCTACCGGTTCTGTGGGTGTGGCTTAATTGGTGGGCGTGGCTTGGTGGTCAGATGACTGAGTGGGCATGGCCAATAACAATAAATAATAAAAATAATAAACAAAGTATAAAAAACAATAAGAGGTATCAAAAACCAACTTTCACACTTTACACACACGCAACACAACACAACACAACTGACTCACACACAATGTAAAAGCAGCTGCACTTCACACTTCATACTTCACACTTCACACAGCCACAAAAAGCTCAAAAACCAACTTTCACACTTTACACACACACAACTCTCTCTCACACACACACACAAAATGCCATATACAGCTTTCTGAGATTTTGTGTGTTTGTGTAGTTACAGTGAAACACTACAGAAACACCCCAAATCTCAGAAAGCTGCACAAATATTTTATTTTATTATTTTATTTTATTTTATTTTATTGTGGACTTCAAATCCCAGAGTTCCTCAGCCAGCAAAGCAGGAAGTCAAAGCAAGCTTTTTTTTTTTTCTTCAGTAGCTGAAGAAAACATGACATTGCCAGCCCAAAAGAGCAGTAATTATAGGTAAGTGAGGAGGGAGAATTGGCTGGGCTTGGGTGGGGGCTCTTGTAAGTGGGGGCTGTTAAAAAGTGAGTTTAAAAACCTGTGGGGATCAGGAAACTCCTCTGGGATTGCCAGAGGCGGCTTTTAAAACCTCCGGTTTTTTTCTCCCCCCCCCCACTTCAGCTGAAGGGTTTTTTTTAAAAAAAAACTTTTAAAGTGTTCTGATGATCTCTGCTCAGCCCCGCGATCATCAGAGGGTTTTTTTTTTTACTTTTCAGCTGAAGAAAAACTTTTAAAAGTAAAAAAAAACAAACCTCTGCTGATGGTGAGGCTCAGCAGAGGCGGGGGGGGCGGGGCCAGGGATTTTTGCTACGGGTCCTCCGAACCAGCAGCTGCCATCGCTACCTAATGGGGGGGGGGGAGCCGGTGCGAACCGGGAGCATTTCACCCCTGCTCCAAAGACTGAAGTCCAAAGACTGCATTTAGTAAAATTTGGTAATCCTATGTGGTATTATCATTATTATTATTTGTCCCACAAAACATAAGAGGGAGGGAGGGAGGGAGGGAGGAAGGAAGGAAGGAAGGAAAGAAAGAAATATGCACTGGTTACTGGGATGGCTAATTTCATTATGATAGATTCACATTAATATAAATAATAACAACTTGCCCAGAGAGGAAATTCTGATAAGCAGTTGATGAAGGCCAAGGTCTTTACAGCCCGCTGATGTTAATGGCCCCCTTCAAGTAAATGGAATTGATTAGGTGAAATATTGCTCACCTTTTTTCATCAAGATAGTGCTGTTCCAAAATGTCAATTGCACTAAAAATTAATGATATCAGCTATCCAAACATCGTACCAAAGTTCACACAGGTATTAATTATCATTTCAATGCTGTGCATTTGCAAATGAGAAATAAATGACTCTAACAAGATACATTTGGTGGTTGAGGTGATGGGGTATCAGTAAGTCGGGAAAATATAATTTACATTTTATATTACAAAATATAATTTATATTTTGTCTGTCTTCTTTATTTTATACACACTGAATGCACAGAAAATTAACAGCTGCTTCTGGATGGAGAGAATGAAAAACCAAAATGTATGGACTGTAAAAACAAGCTGACCATTGCTTATTGAATTTACATTCCTCTACAAAAAGGTAGAGTTAGATATGTGATAAAAAACATAAACTTTTCCATTGCTCGTATCCCTCATTCCAATCATATTATGAAGTGCATATGTAAAGAAATTGGATGGAATGGTATTATATTATATTTCTAATGTTCTTTAATTTTGTTGACTCATGGACATATCTATAAAAGGAGGATTTTTTAAAAAAAAAAGTATATTTGTGGACGCTGTTATCTGGGAAAAGTTGAGCAGATTGCCCCTGAGGAAGTGGACTGGATCTTTGAGATTTAAGTTCTGCCACCTGCATGCTAGATCCATGTTCTCTTGCTTGGTTAAAACCACCTGGGAGGTACCATGTGATTAGATCCAAGAGGTGATTAATGGCTCTGTGTGAGAGGGGATGATGCTACTTACTTTGGAAGAAGTTGTGGTATGCCTCTTCCTAAAGATGCAATTTTTGGACTTAATGGTATTAGTCAAGTTTCATCCAGTTTCCAACCTCCCTTTCTTAGGGAAAGTTGTTGATGTGGAGATAGGTTCAGAGGAGATGGATAAAGCAGATTAACTGGTTCTCAATCAATATTCAGGCTGAAACAGATTGATCATGTTTGTGGGTGACCTTCAGAGAACTTGCCTTTTGATACTATTGACCATGGTATCCTTTGGAGCAACTTTGGAGGCTGGGAATGGGGCACACTGTTTTGCACTGGTTAGCTTCTTTTCTCTGTGATAAATTCCAGTCAATGCTTGTAGAAATGAAAGGTCAAACCAATGTGGCTCCTACAATATGAGATTCCTCAGGACTCGGACCTTCTGTTAACATTTATGTGAAAATTCTGGGTGAGATATTTACTGGTACTGGATGCAGTATTATCAGCATGCTAATGATACCTATCTGTATATCTCCTCCCCGGCTAACAAAGTAATGCTGTCCAGTTTTGTCTTACTGCAATGTACTCTGCATGGCGCTGCCCTTGAAGACCATCCAGAAACTGAAATTGGCCCAAAATTTGGTGACATACTGTACATAGTTACAAGCAGTTCATGTTTTGCCATTTTACACCATTGCTGCATGAACTACAGTGGCTTTCACTTTGTTTCCATGTTTTGCAATTCAAGGTGCTGGCTATCACCTTTAGCAATAGCACTAGCACTTAGACTTATATATCACTTCACAGTGCTTTACAGCCCACTCTAAGCAGGTCTACAGTATATTGCGCCCAACAATCTGGGTCCTCAGTTTACTGACCTCAGAAGGATGGAAGGCTGAGTCAACCTTGATCCGTTGAGAATCGAACTGGCAGACTGCTGGCATTCTAACCACTGCACCACCACAGCTCTTCTTTAAAGTCCTAAATGGCATGGAACCAGGCTACTTGTAGAACTAGCTCTTCCTGAGTTACAGATCTCTTCCTGAAAAATTTGTCATTTTGTCAGCAGGATTTAGAAATGGTGCCTTCTCTGTAGCTGCCCTGCCTACTGGAATACCCTTTCCCCAGAAATATGGTACTTTTCTTGCCTTCCAGAGGTCCTTGAACATCTGGCTTTTCCCACAAGTATTGAGCTAGCTTGAGACTGGAGCATATTATAATAATGTGAAAAGTATGGAGAGCGGTGTCCTCCTGCAGGACATGAGTTTCATGGAGAGTTTTATAGGGCTTCTGATTTTATTATTGGTATTTATTCTTTTGTACACAGCCCAGAGTTCTATCTCAATTTTTAAAACAAATGAATTTTGACTATACATTCAGTGCCACCTCTTTCATCTGCCTTATGAAATATAGGAATGCTAGAGAAATTTCATCTCTGATAAATGCAAATTGGTGTAATAGGAACATAGGAAATTGTCTTATTTAACCTTTGATTCATTTAGGCCATAATTCTAAGTGCTTATTATCAGCAGCTCTCTGGTGTATCAAGTAAGGTTCATTCATTCATTCATTCATTCATTCATTCATTCATTCATTCATTCATTCATTCATTCATTCATTCTTCCTTTTTCTTTCTTTCTTTCTTTCTTCTATCTATCTATCTATCTATCTATCTATCTATCTATCTATCTATCTATCTATCTATCTATCTATCTATCCTATCTGATGCTGGACTTAAACCTTTTATGATGCAAAGTATTCATTCTTCGAATTAAAACTATGTCTTGGTTTTTCAGAACTAATGCATCAGAGTTTTGTTAATGTTTTATCGCTGTTCTTGATAGACAAAGAATACGTGGTCAATGGGGCAAAATCATACAAAACTAAAAAATTCAAAATAAACATCAATTCTTCATTAATGAAACTAAAGATTCACTGACAGAATTACAAGTGTTGTTATTTACCTTGGAAATGCACCCTCCATATTTTTCTCCCTCCCATCCCTTTTTTTTTCCTTAAGGAAATGCACAAAAGGGCAGAGAATGAAAACTGACCTCTCTCAGTGCGAGCTGCATCTGTTGCCAAAACCATTTACAGGAAAGGATGCTTCATAGCCGTCAAATGTAAAAACCTTCTTCACTTTCCAGCTAATAACCTGGTGATGAGAAAGCACCTGAGAATCGTGTTGGACCCCTTTAAGTTCACTGGGACATGGCAGTATTTGCATTTTGGAGTCAAGGAAGCAAAGTGCTTTAATGGGAGGGAATCAAGGTCATAAAATAAATCCATCAAAATTTCTAATGGGAGCAGATTTATGAGACTGACCAAATGGAATCTACTAATTGCTGGCTTTCTCTGTGTCATAATCCACAAGGGCAACATTTGGTGAACAAAGAGAATCTTTCATAAAGAAAAAGAGTGGGATTTCTATTAAAAAGGAAAAACTAAATTGGTTAGAAAAAATATATTTACATTTATACTCTATTATTATAAATTTACATTAAAATGTTGGCATAAGGAAACATGTCTTGCATGTTTTTTTGAGAGATGGCTTGCTTTCACTGGTCTTGAAGGCAGCAGTGATATGCCACTTCTCAAGAGGTCACTGCTGGGTCCTTCCATACTGGAAAATTATTGATTGGTTTCCAGTCTTCCCTCTGCAGGTGGAGTGGGGGGCGGGTTGGGAAAAAAATGGTTGGATGACAGCTACACAGAATCTTGGAAAAAATAGATTGTATGGACCTGTTTCAATCTGGTTTCAGACCAGAGAACAGTTTGGAGACAGCATTAGTCACCCTTCTTGATGACCTTTGGTGGAGCCAAGATGGGGATGGGGCCACTAGCCTAGTCTTCTTTGACCTCTTAGTGGCTTTTGATAGGAGTGGGAGGAACTGTGCTCCACTGGTTTATATCCTTCTCAGTTCCAGTTAGTATTGAAAGAAGGGACAGAACATGTCCATAGCCCTTCACATATGGGGTGCCTCAAGGACTGACACTCTTCTTTCCTATTTAATATCTAAAACGAGAAGGTGGTACCCAATGTCAGTCCTGAGCTGCCCAGGTGAAGCTGTTGATGTACTGATCCAGTGACTGAAGTTTCCATCTGGATAGGGTGGAAAAAACTTCAGCTTAATTCTGGCAACACTGAGGAGTTATGCTCTTTGGATCCTCATGATTGAGAATACTACCATTGTTGGTCTTAGAAGGGTCTGAATTTCCCCATTCAAGGTTGGTGTACAACTTGTCTTGATCTGGACTCACAGCTATTGCTAAAAGAGCAGGTGGCAACTATGGGCAGGAGGGCCTTTGCACAGGTTCATCTTGTATGCCTGTTATGCCCTTTATGTTTGATTTGTGTACTGCATAAGATTGTTTTAGTCTGCAATGTCTGGATTTGGATTTGGTGTTTATCTGTTTTTATGGACTTTTTCAGGTATGTTCATTACCCAGAGCTCATTGGATTTGGCTGCCTAATACTTTTGAATAAATAAACAAATAAAACACAGGATACATGATTACCCTCTGTCTGTTCTAAATAAAATGAAGTCAAAGCTATTTATATATAAAGGCCAGCAAGTAATTTACTGTGTTTCTTCATGAGTCAATGACAATTATTTTGTATACAGCACTTATACCATATAGCAAAACCTCCATCTAACTTTTAAAGTTAAGTCAGTAAAGCCTTAGGCATTGTGAACTGCCTGCCTACATGCTCCAATACTCATTTAATTTTATATTAGAGTGGAGTTTTTAAACATTCTTCTTTAATTAGAGATACCTTATGAAAACAAAATGACCTTGACTTGCAAAATAAATTAAACCACTTCAGGAGAGCATCTCTCTCATTTATTACCAGATATTTTAATTGGAGTGGGGTCATTCTTTTTTTAAAAAAATATGGGTCATACCTAGAATAGGGAATTCTACTGTGCCGAAATACGTGTTGCAAATTCAAAGTTCCAGAAAGTTCCTCCCAACCCTCCTGTGAAAAATCTTACATATCTTTCAGTTCCTTTGCAGCTACCTTTCCTGATCTTAAAAAGACAGATGAACACTTGGTTAAAGTCACATGTTTGGGTTGATGTGGACATCCTGGTATAAAGTATATGTACATGTGAATAGAACAGAACAGAACAGAACAGAACAGAACAGAACAGAACAGAACAGAACAGAACAGAACAGAATAGAATAGAATAGAATAGAATAGAATAGAATAGAATTCTTTATTGGCCAAGTGTGATTGGACACACAAGGAATTTGTCTTTGGTGTATATGCTCTCAGTGTACATAAGGAGAATAAAATACATTCATCATCAAAATTAAAAAGATTCAACATTTAGTGATAGTCAAGGTTACTAATAAGCTCTCAAATCATACTAGGAAACAAATAAAAACAATATAAATTGAAAGATACAAGAAACATGGTTATAGTAATAAGTGTAAAGAAAGAGATAGATACTAGTAAGGATTAGAAGAATAATAGTAATACAGTCTTAGTAAAATATTTGAGAGTGTTATAGGAAATAATTGTTAAGCAGAGTGATGGCATTCGGGGAAAAAAACAAAACCTGTCCTTGTGTCTAGTTGTTCTGGTGTGCAGTGCTCTATAGTGTTATTTTGAGGGTAGAAGTTGAAACAGTTTATGTCCAGGATGTGAGGGTTAGGGTTAATATGTGAGGTATATATGCATCTACATATGCATGTGTATAGCTAAAACACCAGAATATTTCAGTAAAAAAAAAAAAGCACTTCCAGGAATATGGCTGTTGGAAGCTCCTTGTTTTATGTCCTGCTGAATATTTATCTTCTGATCCTAACTGGAATTTAGAAATAAATGTAGGAATTTAGAAATAACTAAAGAGAAAATTACATGAGAAGATTTTCATCATTGGAAGTCAAAAAAGCTGAAGTTTTGGATTAAAGTCAGGTCACACATAGATCATCTCATGAATAAAGTACGTTGCTAGAGTTATATGAACATATTATGTGATATGTGATGCTGTGAGGTAGGGCATCTTTTTTTTTTGAAAATTTTGTTTTTGTTTTGTGCAGAGCTAAAACATATAAAGAACAGTTGATGGAATTGGGTATGTCTAGTTTAATGAAAAGAAGGACTAGACATGATAGCAGCGTTCCAATATCTCAAGGGTTGCCACAAAGAAGAGGAGGGATCAACCTATTCTCCAAAGCACCTGAAGGCAAGACAAGAAGCAATGGGTGGAAACTATTCAAAGAGAGAAGCAACTTAGAACTAAGGAGAAATTTCCTGACAGTTAGAACAATTAATCAGTGGAACAACTTTCCTCCCGAAGTTGTGAATGCTCCAACACTGGAAGTTTTAAAGAAGAGATTGGACAACCCATTTGTCTGAAATGGTATAGGGTTTCCTGCTTGAGTAGAGGTTTGGACTAGAAGATCTCCAAGGTCCCTTCTAACTCTGTTACTCTATTCTATTCTATTCTATTCTATTCTATTCTATTCTATTCTATTCTATTCTATTCTATTCTATTCTATTCTATTCTATTCTATTCTACTCTACTCTACTCTACTCTACTCTACTCTACTCTACTCTACTCTACTCTATTCTTAGTTTTTCCCATCAATGCAAGGTCTCCCATTTTTGGTGGGAGGACTTTTTTTGGGGGAGAAGTAGAATTCATTGGTTTCGACAGGAATTTATTTGTATTTATTTTATTTATTTATTTTATTTGTCATAACAGCATACATAAGCATAAGCATGAAGTAACTATACAACATATAAGTATATATATGAGTATAAGCATGTAACTATATAAATTGGATATAATGAAAGGAAACAGTAGGACAGGAACGGTAGGCACGTTTGTGCTCTTATGCACGCCCCTTATAGACCTCTTAGGAAAGGGGTGAGGTCAGTGGTGGGATTCAAATAATTTAACAACCGGTTCTCTGTCCTAATGATTTCTTCCTACAACCAGTTCACCAAACTGCTCAGAAAGTTAACAATCAGTTCTCCCGAAGTGGTGTGAACTGGCTGAATCCCACCACTGGGTGAGGTCAATAGTAGACAGTTTTTGGTTAAAACTTTGGGGACTTTGAGAAGAGACCACAGAGTCAAATAGTGTATTCCAAGCATTAACAACTCTGTTACTGAAGTCATATTTTCTGCAATCAAGATTGGAGCGGTTAACATTAACTTTAAATCCATGGTTTGCTCTTGTATTGTTGTGATTGAAGCTGAAGTAGTCTTCAACAGGAAGGACATTGCAATAGATGATTCTATGAGTTAAAGACAGGTCCTGTCGGAGGCGGCGGAGTTCTAAGTTTTCTAAACCCAGGATTTCAAGTCTGGTGGCATAAGGTATTTTGTTGTATTCAGAAGAGTGGAGAACTTACCAAGTTGGAGAATTTACCAACTGGCTTGTCACCCAAGCCTGACATCAAAGGCCTGAGTGAGACTGACTGGCCCAAAGTCACCCAGCTTTCTTTCACATCTAAGGTGGAACTAGAATTCACTCCTGGTTTCAAGCCTGGTGCCTTAATCACTAGAGTAAATGTCTCTCTATCTAATTATAGGAGAATGATTTGGGGACAATCTTAGAATAGCTTTTTGCAGAATAGCATCCATCATATTACTGATTACAAAATCAATCAATAAATGCCAATTCAATGTAGTATTTGCTTCCTTGATGTAAACTGGCATGATGGACAAGTTCTTGACTAATGAGATATCATTCTCTTAATTCAGTAAGAGCCTCATATTTCTACCTGTACGGGGTTCATAAAAAGGCTTTCCAACAATCTGCATGAATTACACAGAAAGTATTCTAAATGATATAAAACTGTTTAACTTTAAATCTCTTACATCACTTTCAGACCAATCCTATGGACTTTTACATTGGTAAAGAAGAAAACTAGCTCATAATTCCTATGAAATAATGATATCCTAATAGAGATAGCAATTGGGAGAGCTGAAGAAGCTTCTTGGACGAGAAGTGAAACACCTTCTAAGAAAAACAAGAAAGTCCAGTTGCGTCTTGAAAAAGCACCTTTGGAACAACCATGACCTAAATGACTGAGACTCTCCGCAGATATCCCAACCTATAACAGGGACAGATAAATTGGAATTCAGTAGCCCATTTTGCAATAATACTGGATATGAAAGAACACAATACTGATCATATGTAATTTCATGAGATTCTCCGAAACTGTCAAACAATACTGAAATCTACAAAGATGGGGAATGCTCAGAAACAATACAAATTAAGACTATTATTTTGGATTATTTATTTATTTATTTATTTATTTATTCACATTTTTATACCGCCCTTCTCCGAAGACTCAGGGCGGTGTACAGCAAGTAAAACGACAATAATCCAAAAACAATTTAAAATACCATAACAAAATTAAAAATCTAATTAAACCGCTGTACACTTAAAAATATTAGATAAAAATTACAAAAGATAAAAACCCTTGTTAAGAAACCCGCTAAAATCCCCAAATATTAAAATCAATCCATCAGGCCAGCCCCGCCTGGTGAAAGAAGAAAGTCTTGAGTTTAAAGGTCCGAAGATCAGGGAGAAGACGGAGTCCCACGGCAGCTCGTTCCACAGAGCCGGGGCCTCCACAGAGAACGCTCTTCCCCTGGGGGTCGCCAGCCGACATTGGTTGGCCGACGGCACCCTAAGGAGGCCCTCCCTGTGAGAGCGCACTGGACGCACCGGACAATGGGAGGCGGGAAGTGACGAGAGCATGAGTGACTGTGCATAATGAATTCTGTTCCAGGAAAGGGCGCAATTGGCGAATCAGGCGGACCTGATAAAAAGCTCCCTTGGCGACGGCCGTCAGATGGTCTTCTAAAGACAGCCGTGCGTCCAGGAGAACGCCTAAATTGCACACCGATTTCCTGGGGGCCAACAATTTGCCCCCCACAGTCAGCAATGGGGTAAGCTGACTGTGCCGGGACGCCGGCATCCACAGCCACTCCGTCTTGGATGGGTGGAGTCGGAGCCTGTTCGTCCCCATCCAGACGGAGATGTTGTGCAGTCAGCAACATTGGGACAAAGCATGTATGCTAACATTATGCTGAAATTTGCTTTACAACATTTCAACATCCTGGAGACCACATAGTCTTAGAGTGCTTGAGATTTTTTTTTTAAAAAAACACCTCTCAGTGTTGCTTTTAAATTCAGTGAATTCCAGAACTTGTTTACTCTGAATCTAGAAATTGTCTTCTTAATTTCCTTTCATGATGCTGCTTTTGATCATTCTTTTCCATTCTCACTGAGGTGAAATGAGAAAATCTAGAGATGAATTAGTTTCATTCAGTTTTAGATACCTTAGCAACATTTTCAGATTTTTAGACAGAAGGGGCCAGAACTGCTTAAAATTATTATTCCTAAATAAAGGAAAGATTTGATTTAAAATGTATTTATAGCAGAAGATTTATCCACCCAACCAGATGGCACTGCGTACATTGTTCTGAAAATTCTGGATGTCAATATCTGTGCCTTCAGATAACAGTTGTGGGCCTGAAAAAAAGATTCTCACTTCTCTTTCATGAAAATAAAAGAGGATTTTTAATTCTTTTTTCACTGAGTCTGGCCCATGCTGAGAATAAGTGTATCTAATGAGGAAAAACTGATGCCTTGTTCAGATATCTGCAAATTTTGCAAATGTCTTCAAAATAGCCCAGAGAGATTGAGATTTTATTTGTTTGCCTTAAGTCAAAATGATAAACTGTGACATTTGCTCATTTGTGGAAACAACAACAACAACAATAACAAAACTATGATGGTCCCATTTCCTTGCCCATCCTGGGGGGAATAACATCATGGATTGCTAATATTTTTAAAAAAAACCAAAGAAACTAAACAGAAAGAATATTATTGCTTTTGAACATTGTTATTTATTTATTTATTTATTTATTTATTTATTCGAATTTTTATACCGCCCTATCTCCCGAAGGACTCAGGGCGGTGTACAGCCAAATAAAAACATAAGAATACCCTAAGGAGTCCCTCTCTGTGAGAGCGTTCAATAAGGGTTCTTATTGAAGAATACCCTTGGAATACCATGAGAGCAAGAAAGCATATAAATGGATCATCAAACAGATCAATCCAGAGTTAAAGCACAAATGACCAAGTGTCAGCTTTGGAAGCCATATTAAGCTGGAAGCTTCCATGCTGCCACTTTCTCATGTGTGGGAAAGTAGGAGGGGGGATTTAGCAGATAGGTTGTCTTTAGACATAATAGCATTCTTCCTGTCGGTCAAGGTCAGGCCAATCCTGCATCTGGAGGAGGAGTGGTCGGAGTGCTGTCTCGAGATGGAATTGTTGGTGATTGGAGCATGTGATCGATGAGGAGTGAGGGGATGGTTTTGGGGGTTGTAATTTACTAAGGGAAAACCCAGACGTCTCAGATTCGGGTTTTCCCAGATGTGCCAGTTTCCCTATTCTAGTAAATAGAACTTTGTAAAATGCTTGCTTCAGAGTTTTTACTTGGAGTTGAGTTTTTTTCTGGAACACTGACACCAAAACCTAGGTCTCTGGAGAAACTCTAATGCTGGAAATGATGAAAGGAAAAGGAAAAGAACAACCACTAGCAAGGTGGATAGACCCAGTTACAGGGATGATAGGTGCACCATTAGAAGACCCAATAGAAGAGGTCAGGGATAGAATGTCATGGGGAAAAAAATCTATGTGGTTGTTGACACCAACTTGATGGCATGTAATCAATCAATGAATCAATTACCCCCTCCCCCTCCTCCCTCCCCATTACTCATCCAATGCAATCTGGATGAGTAACATACAGGTAGTTCTCAATTTACAACAGTTCATTTAGTGACCATTTGAACTTACAACGGCACTGAAAAAAGTGACTTACGACCATTTTCCCCACTGATGATTGTTGCTGCATTCCTATGGTCACGTGAATTACATTTGGATGCTTGATGACTGGTTCATTTTTATGACAGTTTCAGTAACCCGGAGTCACGTGATCACCTTTTACAACCTTCTGACAAGCAAAGTCAATGGAGGAACCAGATTCACTTAACAACCGTGTTACTAACTTAACAACTGCAGTGGTTCAGTTAATAAATATGGCAAGAAAAGTCGTAAAATGGGACAAAACTCACTCAAAGTCGAGGACTACCTGTAGTAACTTCAAATTCATGAAAAAGATAAGGGAGTGTAGCCCTGGCAGAATATAGTCTGCAGCTGTGAAATGTGATGGGAAATTTTCTCTGTGCCGTCTTAATTTACAGTGATCTTTAAATGGCTGAATAAAACTCCTCCTGCCCCTTTTTATAGACACCCTCTGTCCCCAGCTGTTAGGTTGGCTACAGAGTTTATCTAATTTGAGTAGTGCAATATGTTCTTTATGGAGACAGTAGTTTGGAGGATTCCAGATCAGTAATTCCGATGATTACTACAAATGTTGTATTTTGCTCAGCATTGCGGCAACATCATTTTACATTCAGTAACATATTACCTTTCCATAAAGTCTCTAGAGTTATAGCTCTAGGCTGTTTAACAGCAACAGTAAAGTCTACTACTGTCCTCTGAAAAAGATTATATCATTGAATAGCTAGAGGGAAAATCATTTGATTTGGTATAATTTCTGTGGCACCAATGCTGCCCATCTCTGCAAACGCACAGCATTATCACCATTCGCTGTGCTCTGTGTTTCTGCAGGGAGAATTGAAACATCATTTGAGATTCCTCCAAGGAAGGATTAACAAGATCGGCTGTGACACGACTTGATTAATTAATAAGACTGGAGTACAATTCTGGCCCTGATGAACTTCTGAGACAGGAGATAATTCTGACCTTCAATATTTTAGAAGCCAAGTGAATAAAGCAATTTTGGCTTGACTTTCACTAATAATACAGCTAAAATCCATTATAATATATAACAGAATAGTTGCCTACAACCAAGGTGATTCATCCTCTCTGTCTCTATAATTTAACAAATTGGAACTAATGGTCATGGTTGAAGTTTGAAGGACAAACAAAAGAAGGGTTTCCCCCCCCTATTTTAACTTCATTTGTAGTTTTAGACTTAAAAGGAAAAGGCTGATAGTATTTGCTTTTATCCCACCCCCCACTTTAGGGATTTTCTCCCAAAGAAATCAGGTTTTTTTTCTTCCATGTCTTTTCATACCGAGATGGAAATCAATATATAAAACAAACAAACAAGGAACTAGAAATATCCATTTATTTTATTTATCTACTTGAGATATAGCTGCCAGTATAAACAAAAATAGTAAGGAAAAAATGTAGAGATGCTTAAGTGGCAGAAGCACCAGGAGAAAAATACAAATAAAAGGACTTCTAAGAAAACAAGCAAAACAATCATTCTTGTGTTTCAGATGATGCTGTTATCAGAGATTTTTTATTCGAGTTTCCCAGAAAATAGCAGCATGGTGATTAAATTTTGCTTTGCGTGATCACTTCTCAGCAGGCACATTCCTGAGATAAGGTTAAGGAATAAGGATAAGAAATAAAATTTCGAACCAGTTCAGTACAGTTAAAAGGCTAAGGACTGGGACTGATGCTACATTTTATCTACAACTAAATATCAAATTCAACAGTTGTATCTAAAATGCATGGTCTTGAGATCCCCTTGCCACTTAACTGGAGATCCTTCTTCAATGAAGCATCCAAGGTGCTTCCAAAGGAAGCAAGAAAACATTGACGGGAGGTCGGGCAGTTAGATTTGTCAGTATAGATTTACACAGTATGCAATTGCAAATACAGGCACTAAGTTGAAGCAGTTGGTGCATAGTGTAACAAAGTATTTATTTATTTATTTATTTATTTATTTATTTATTTATTTATTTATTTATTTATTTATTTATTTAGATTTTTATACAGCCCTTCTCCCGGAGGACTCAGGGCGGTGTACAGCCAAGTAAAAATTCAATATATAAACATTAAAAAAGAAGTTAAAAAGAAATATTATAATGTGGCCGAAATTTTAAAACCATTTAAAATCTTAAAACATAAATACCCCAATAAAATTTCAATCCAGTCCCGCTTGAATAAATAGGTGCGTTTTCAGCTCACGCCGAAAGGTCCGAAGATCACTACTGCATCATATATAAAAATTGTCACATGGCATTAGACACAAACATATTGGAGATCTATACAGGCACTGAGATAATAATGGTTGGCATGTTCTTTGACCTAGAACAGAAATAAAATTGATGTAGATTTACTTACCTACCTTGTTAGACTTGCAGTGATCCATAGATCAGTTTAAAATTGTATGTAACTTGGGCTCCTTCTATCTTTTATTTTAATATCCTTATAGACTGTTCTCTATTTTAGCAACATATTAAATATAGTCAGGGGCGAAATCCAGCAAGTTCTGGAGAACCAGTAGCAGAAATTTTGAGCAGTTAGGAGAACTGGTAGTGGAAATTTTGAGCAATTTGGAGAATCAGCAAATACCATCTCTGGCTGGCCCTAGAGTAGGGTGGGAATGGGGATTTTGCAGTATCCTTCCCCTGCCATGCCCACCAAGCCATGCCCACAGAACTGGTAGTAAAAAAAAATTGGATTTCACCGCTGAATAGAGTATGTATCTTCATTAAGAAAATGGAAGAACATGGAATGAGAAATTCTTGAAAAAAAAATATGGGACTATAGCAGATGCTATTTATTTAAAGACTAATCAAAATTAAACTAATAGAAGATTAGCAATACAATACTCCCATCAGAGTGATGGATTAGATTTTTACAGTTGGACCAATTCTATTTTATTGATATTAGTTTTCGTTATTAATAGTAGTACTTTGAAAATGTTTGGGTTATGAATTAAACATCAGATCAGGAATGGTGGAAGGGAAGTGGTTGCCAGGGTCTTCAGAGACGTATTGAGTAAACTGGACAACAGAACTATTGAAAGCCAGTTGGTGCAGTTGTGCAATGCACTAGGACAGGGGTCTGCAAACTTGGCTCTTTTAAGATTTGTGGACTTCAACTGGCTGAGGAACTCTGGGAGTTGAAGTCCACAAGTCTTAAAAGAGCCAAGTTTGCTGACCCCTGCATTAGGAAATTGGAAAACTGTGAGTTCTAGTCCTGCCTTAGTCACAAAGACAGCTGGGTAACTTTGGATCAGTTACTCTTTCTTCAGTCCTAAGAAGAAATAAATGGCAAACAACTTCTGAAAGATTCCTAAGAAATCAAGACTGATTTGAAAGTGCAACATTATTAATTAGAGGGTTGGTGGGCCATCTGCTCCATTAATTGAGGTTTAAAGGAAGTCAGGAATCAGTAAAGTAAATTTTTTGTTCTTTTCTTGCTTTCTTTTATGAATATATGTTACTAATTTTGGCTTGAGGAAGGGAAAGATGCATGAGTCCTACAACTCATTGGTAAAACATTGAGTATATTCTGGAAGGAGCATTATAATTATTCTTTGCTGCAATGTCTTCTTTACTCTTTAGTCAACAATCTATTAGCCAGGGCTCTCTGACAAATCTATCTATCTGAGTCCACTTTCATTTCAGTACTTTTTACATTCTATTTTTTTTTAAATTACAGCATATTTAGAATCAAAGTTTAAAAGAACATATAGTAGTTCTTTTTATAACAACATGCTATTTGGCTTTACTATTAGTTGATTAATCCGCATGGCTGCTCTTTGTACTAATCAGTTTCCTAGATGTTTTTATTGTTTTAATGATTTTAATTCTTTTATACTTTTAGAATCATAGATCACCCAGAGTCTCTTGGTTGGTCTCGTGGTTGAATTGGGCAGCTATAGAAATTGAATAAATAAAGTTCTGAACATATTCTGCAGAATTTAATTTCTTTCTCCCACTTAATGGTCTAAATTTATTTTAAAGGTTATGACAGTCTGAAAAATACTGCTATTTATTCCTGTTTTTTCCTCCATTCAAGAGGAAGAGACAATGGGCTCCATATTTTTTTTCCTAATTTTTCCTTTATATTGTGGGTGAATATGGACTGACACAGGAAAATGGGCTCCTTTGAGAGCCAAGGAATTAGCCATTAAGCAGACAGTTATTACATACTACTTACTTTATAACAGCACATAATATAATTGTGAATATATAACAAAAAGCTTACCTTTGGTTTTTTAATTCTAAAATAAGCACACTGGACTAATGCATTTTTAGAAAAAGAAATAGCAGGGGATCATAGCAAGAAGGAATAGACTAAAGATTAATTGCTACTTAGACTGTTAAGTATATTTTAACAGAGGTCACCCTGAATGCAGTCCTTATTAGCTGCTGGGTGAATATGCCTAACAAACAATTAAGCCAAAGAAGTTTCTGCTTCATATAATGTGCAACCATATTGCTGTCTCTGTTTTCTCAAATTTGTCCTGCTGATTGTAATCCTACCAAACAAGTCTCTTGTAAAAAGTAAGTTCTCTTCCACACTTTTTCAGTTCTGTTGTAGCTGTTTAACTTCTGTCAAACAACATTGTTTCATTCAATACCGCATACTATATTTTTGAAATAACCTATGTTTGACTCTTGTAAAGTTCCATTGATGAGCTAGAATGATCATTTTTCAGAATGAACTGTCAGCCAGGTTAAAGTGGCCAGACACTTAAAGTTCTCTATCCTGTGCAAAATTCCGGTTTAAATATGAAAAGTGATTCATAATTGCAAATCTGTCGAGTTCACGTTTTCCCGGGACAAAAAGAGTCCCACACATGCTCTGAATTATCTTTTGCTTTCCAGTTCATAATACCATACAATCTATACCCATCTGGAATGGTGTTCCAATTCTGGCTGTTCTGATATCAATATCTATTATACAGTGGTGAAATCCAATTTTTTTTTTACTACCGATTCTGTGGGCGTGGTTTGGTGGGTGTGGCAAGGAAAGGATACTGCAAAATCTCCATTCCCACCAACTCTGGGGCTAGCCAGAGGTGGTATTTGCCAGTTTTCCGAAGTACTCAAAATTTCTGCTACCAATTCTCCAGAACCTGTCAGAACCTGCTGGATTTCACCCCTGCTATTATATTATAGTGGATATATACAAGCATCCCTTCTATAGGCATTACATCAGGCAGTACAAATTAGGCATGTGGATTAATCCACACATGTATTTACCGCCAATGCCCATAAAAAGCAACATGTTCTCATATGAAAAAGTGCTTATACTGAACTGTAAATTCAAGATATGTTTGGTGTATGTATATGTAACACTGATGTATGCGTAACTGATACAATTACATGCATACAATTGGTCAGTGGGTTTAAAAAAATATATCAAAATTTTAAAATCTTTCTTCCATGTTGAGAAAGGAGGAGATTGATTAAAAAGAAAAGCAGAATGTGATGGCTTCCATGAGCGTTTCACTAATAATAGCCATCAATCAGACATTATTCCAGATAGAAGCACACCGGTTGGGAAAGTAACAGTTTTGAAGTAAAGATGAAAGCAATCAAATGGTAAATTACAGATTAAGAGCCTGAATTAATAGAGCTCCAGAGAGTTATATAAATGTTAAAATGCATGTATATGTGTGGGCTAATGAGCATTTCTGTGACTTAAACTGTAAAATGGAATGTGCCATCCAACAAAACAATCTTTGACTTTGTATAGTAGCCTGAACATAAAAGTTCTGCTCCCCCACCCATATCCAAAAACTGCTAATCATCACCATTTCTTGGGAAAGGTTTATGTTTCCTCAATAAGGCCTATACATTATTATATTTTTTATATTAAGAGTGACATAAAATGAGAAGTATTGGTGTGCATACAGAATTATTTTTTCAAAGAAAGGGAAGAATAAAGTTCCAGAAGAGACCAGATCATGGCTACCCACTTAAGCAAAAATACCCAAACTTTTTATTTTTATAAAGGTCTTAGAACTTTAACCTTTCATTAGATCCTGTAGCCTAAAACAAAGTTTATTAGTTTATTTTTTATTAAAGTTTATTATTATATTTCCTCGTAAAAGAAAGGTTCAAATTTTATTTTATGCCTTGCTTACGGAAAAGAAAAAGCCATGCACATATCTTCATAGAAATTGGTTCAACTTCAGCGCAACTTTTGCCACGTGAATAGAGTCCCATCTGAATATCCAGCACTCTGTCCAGATCCTTACTGGGCTGAAATTTTGGGAACTGTAGTCTCATCAAATTTAGAGTGCTTAGGAAAATGGTGGGTTCTACTGGAAAAAAAAAAGTTTTATGAGAAAACTGTCAGGCTATGTTTTCTTTAATTAATTGCATTTGTAATTCATAGATGACATTAACTACAATATATATTTACTAGCTTTATAAATTCCACTGAGGGCTAACAGAATGAAGTTGACTTTTAAAGTCTTTCATGGGCTGAGTTCAGCACTGTTTGAAGCAATCTTTCCTCTCCCAAACTTTTATTCCCACATTTATGGTGGCTCTTCACTCTGAGAATTGAATTCCCAATACAGTGATAAAGAGCAAAAGACTTGACTTGTTTAATTAAGCAAAATATTCTTTGGATGCCAATCTAGTTTTTATGTTGCACATATACTATCTGCTTTATGGCTGTTTTACAAGTTTAATGATCATTCTGAGAATTATTCTGATTGAAAAGTAGTCATAAATATTTTAAATAAGGTTAAAGTCAATGAGGAATGTGCAAAATGGGCAGGAATTTTAAAGTGAGGATGATTGAAGTGGCACTTCCCTGATGTTCCACAAGGCTCAGACACTGCTGAAGAAAATTATTACTGGGAATCTTCACAAATTAAGGAATATACCTAACCTACCTAATGCAAGAAGTTATTGGGACAAATCGAAGCAACATCTGCAGTTCTTGGGATGGGGGAAAATCTAACTCATTTTAGTTCTTGGCTTGGAGGTAATAATTAATGATTGATTGATCATTCTACTTTGCTTTCTGTTCAGAGAAAACTGCTAAATACAGACTGGAATGAAGATCAGAGGAAGCACCATCCATGGACAGATCTTTAGTTTTTGATTGGTAGAACTGGGAGTAAACTTTGATTTATGGTTTCTTTTTCATCTGACTAATTGATAGACACCATTGCCAACATGAGACATTATTCAATAAGTATTCTCTGAGGCAAGGTCCTCAATTTTACAAATGTTATCCATAGAAAGTTGGAGACAATAAATTATTTGCCTGGAATAAGCCTGACATGGGTACTCAAAGATGATTTGGATTGAATTGTCATAGGCTATATATTAGCAGAAACCTTATAATAGAATGGGAAAAACACTTTTTGATAAATGAAAGCATAGTCTAGTATTTAGAGTATAAATCCACAGTCTGAGCCCCTAGATCTCACATGGTTCTGGAAAACTTAAATGCAACCCAAAGAGAACTTCAAAGCTGATCAAATTAAGTGTTTTAATGTGATAGGGCAAATTATTAGACTAGACTAGACTAGACTAGACTAGACTAGACTAGACTAGAATAGAATAGAATAGAATAGAATAGAATAGAATAGAATAGAATAGAATTTTTTATTGGCCAAGTGTGATTGGACACACAAGGAATTTGTCTTGGTGCATATGCTCTCAGTGTACATAAAAGAAAAGATACATTCATCAAGAATTCTAAGGTACAACACTTAATGATAGTCATAGGGTACAAATAAGCATTCAGGAAACAATCAATATCAATATAAATTGTAAGGATACCAGCAACAAGGTTACAGTTATACAGTCATAAGTGGAAGGAGATGGGTGATGGGAACGATGAGAAGATTAATAGTAGTGCAGATTTAGTAAATAGTTTGACAGTGTTGAGGGAATTATTTGTTTAGCAGAGTGATGGTGTTCGGGAAAAAACTGTTCTTGTGTATAGTTGTTCTAATGTGTAGTGCTCTATAGCGTTATTTTGAGAGCAGGAGTTGATACAGTTTATATTCAGGATGTGAGGGATCTGTAAATATTTTCACAGTCCTGTTTTTGATTTGTGCAGTATACAGCTCTTCAATGGAAGGCAGGTTGGTAGCAATTGTTTTTTCTGCAGTTTTAATTATCCTCTGAAGTCTGTGTTTAGCTTGTTGTGTTGCAGAATCAAACCAGACAGTTACAGAGGTGCAGATGACAGACTCAATAATTCCTCTGTAGAACTGGATCAGCAGCTCTTTGGGCAGTTTGAGCTTTCTGAGTTGGCGCAGAAAGAACATTCTTTGTTGTCCTTTTTTGATGACATTTTTGATGTTAGCTGTCCATTCTAGATGTCCATTTGCAATATGGTAGAATTTCCATTTGCAATATGGTAGAACCTAGAAATTTGAAGATTTCTACTTTTGATACCATGTTGTCTAGTATTGTGAGAGGTGGAAATATGATAGGATTTCTCCTAAAGTCTACCACCATTTCTACAGTTTTGAGTGTGTTCAGTTCCAGATTGTTCTGGCCACACCACGAGACTAGTCATTCAACCTCCCGTCTTAAAGACACTGAATACACTATAAAAGATTGTGATTGGCAGGTAACCCTGAATTCTTTGTAATTAGAAAATCCATAATTTTTCACTTGTCTTCTAAATAAAAAGATTTCCATATATGAAATTGCAAAAGATAGATGTCTTTTGAATGATTAGGTATGCATTTGAGCATTTTTCTGCAGTCAGTCTAACTAACCTTCCACAGACTTCTGTTCATATATAAGAGTTTCAGATATTAAATCTGTACTTTTCCACACCGGACCACCCCAACGAAGCTATCGAGGTGTTGTCCCGGTGTCTGGAAGCCGTACGGGTCTGGATGGGGAGAAACAGGCTCAAGCTCAATCCCTCCAAGACGGAGTGGCTGTGGATGCCGGCATCCCGGTACAGTCAGCTGCAGCCTCGGCTGATGGTTGGGGGCGAGTCATTGGCCCCAATGGAGAGGGTACGCAACTTGGGTGTTCTCCTGGATGGACGGCTGTCTTTTGAAGACCACTTGACGGCCGTCTCCAGGAGAGCCTTTCACCAGGTCCGCCTGGTT
The DNA here is from genome assembly GCF_028640845.1 of Ahaetulla prasina. NCBI lineage: Eukaryota > Metazoa > Chordata > Lepidosauria > Squamata > Colubridae > Ahaetulla > Ahaetulla prasina. Next base: position 89,934,973 of record NC_080541.1, on the reverse strand, counting down.
CGCCAGTTGCGTCCCTTTCTGGACCGGGATGCCTTATGCACGGTCACTCATGCTCTCGTGACATCTCGCCTGGACTACTGCAATGCTCTCTACATGGGGCTCCCCTTGAGGAGCACCCGGAGACTCCAGGTAGTTCAGAATGCGGCTGCGCGGGTGATAGAGGGAGCCCCTCGTGGCTCCCATGTAACACCCCTCCTGCGCAGACTGCACTGGCTGCCTGTGGTTTTCCGGGTGCGCTTCAAGGTTTTGGTAATGATCTTCAAAGCGCTCCATGGCATAGGTCCGGGTTACTTACGGGACCGTCTACTGCCACCGAATGCCTCCCACCGGCCCGTGCGCTCTCACAGGGAGGGACTCCTCAGGGTGCCGTCGGCCAGGCAGTGCCGACTGGCGACGCCCAGGGGAAGGGCCTTTTCTGTGGGGGCTCCCACCCTCTGGAACGAGCTTCCCCCAGGACTTCGTCAACTTCCTGACCTTCGGACCTTCCGCCGCGAGCTCAAGACACATCTATTCATTTGCGCAGGACTGGACTAGATTTTTTAAAATTTTAAATGTCTAAATTTTAGATTTGGTTTTAAATTGGGTTTTATTGTTTATATGTCTATTTTAAATTTTGGCCTATATAATAAGTTTTTTAGATGAATGTTTTACTTTGTATATTTATGTGTTTTTATATGGCTGTACACCGCCCTGAGTCCCTAGGGAGATAGGGTGGTATAAAAGTATGAATAAATAAATAAATAAATGTAATCAGAAGGAAAGTGAACCAGACCCACTGCAGGATTTCTTATCTGTATCATTTAATCTTCTTACTTTTATGCCTAACATCAGTCTGACATGAAACTTTTCCTGATGGGAAAACAACTTGCCTGCAGAAGTTGTGGATGCTCCAACACTGGAAATTTTTAAGAAGATGTTGGATAACCATTTGTCTGAAGTGGTGTAGGGTTTCCTCCCGGGGCAGGGGGTTGGACTAGAAGACCTCCAAGGTCCCTTCCAACTCTGTTATTCTAAAATTCTAGTCCTGTTTTAATGATGGGTGACCTTGGGCCAGTCATACTCATTCAGCCCTAGGAAGAAAGTAATGGCAACCGACTTTCAAAAGCCTGCCAAGAAAAAACTAGTCCAGGCAGTCACCAGGAGGTACAAGTTGACTTCAAGTTAGGTTCACTTTGGATAGTGAGATAGGCACTATAAATAAATTGAACAAAGGCACAATAATAATAAAAAAGACTTACTGTACATGAAAAATGTCTGAAGCAAGAAATTAAACTAGCCAGCAACCAAAATCTGACACATTAATGTTATGTGCTCTAAGCAAACACTGTCAGGGTCCGAAGTAACACCCCCAACGAAAGAAGACTCAGAGGCTAGAGATTCCTCAAAGTTCCATTTTATTAGAGATGTCATATTGGCACATCTGGGAAAACCCGAATCTGAAAGCTTCCAGGTTTTCCCCACCCAAAAGAAAGTCCAAATCCCTGCCTAGCACCCACATGTCCATCACATGGCCTAATCAATGCACTATCCCAACTGGAGATGCCTCCCAGTCACACCACTCCAGGTGCAGGGCAAGATGTCCTTGACTCTCAGAGAAAGGAAGGTTATTATGATTATATATCTCCCCTGCTCCATACAATCCCCCTTCCCAGTTTCCCACAGCAGTAAATATGGTAGGCCTAAAGATCCAATGCAAAAGATGGCTTCCGGGGCTGATAGATATATCATTACAGCAAGGGATGATAATATTGTTATCAACCTATATCATAAATATTCCTAGTGTTCTACCTCTCCAGCCTGTTAAATAATATTAAATATAAATCTCATGGTGTACTCCCATAAGCCTTTGGCATTCTTGTCCAAATCTCATAATTTTGATACGTTTATTCACAAGTGAGTGCCCCAGGAAGAAAAAAACTGTCAACACCTGCTTTATAATGAAGTCCCATTGTGTAAATAAACTCTTAGTGTACATTTTCTTGTGGTAAAGATTTCTTTATACCCTTTTTATATATTTGTTCGTGGATTTTTACTGATAGCAGAGAAATTTATTCATGAATAAAAGGATTTAGGTCAGGAGTGATTTCTGACATTAATCTACATTTCTGCCTTGACTACCATACCAGTGAATAAAATCAGTGGTATTTATTGCAGTATAAATAAATAATAAAGTTAATCTTAAAGGGAGAAAATAGCAATTATTGCTTAGCCTTTTCAGTTTAGGCGGTATAGCCGATGGCATTTTAGAATCCATTGGAGTATGAAGGATAAATTGCATTTTAAAGTGGTTGTTCTTTGCTTGTAATTTGGGTGAAACTCCTATTTATGTTAAACAAATCTGAAAGAGAGAAAAATAATGACAGGAGCATAAATGGATGAGCCCTGTAACTAGCACTTTGCCCACTAATTATTAAAAACGCTATCTGGAACTAAAATGTCCTGTGTTTTCAAGAGAATGCATTGCAAGGGAAAGGATTCAATAGCTTTAGACAAATTCATCTGGAATCTAGGGCTGAGGTACCTTTCCTTGGTGATATTTTTTGTTTGTTTGTTTTTGTGTTGTTTGGACACAACACATTTATTTCTATTAAACATGGACATATTTTTCCCCTAATGGGAAAAGAACAACTATTATTATACAGTATTCCAATGTAGATTTCTCTACAGACTCACATTATAAAGTTTGCCTCTGTTTGGAATTATACCCCAAAATACTGCACATACTACCCACTTCTCGTTTTGCCCCTTGCATTATTTTCTCCAGGTGATTAGGCTCTTCCATGATAAAACTCTTGTTCTGGGACCGTCATCTAGTGGTTAAGGCATCAAGCTACCAATCAGGAGACTGTGAGTTCTAGACCTGCTTTAATCATGAAAACCAGCTGGCTGATCTTGGACAAGTCACTCTTTCTCAGGTCACCTCAGCTCACCTCACAGAGTCCTTGTGTGAAAAATAAGAAGAAGAAACAGTATTGATATTTCTGTTGTCTTGTGTTATGTATCTACTGTATATATGTATGTATGTATGCATGCATGCCTATATGTATAAAATCTCAATAAAGTCACTGTATTGTGATGTGACTTTATGATGATTTTATAATTTGTATATAAATGTATGGTTTTATTTCGATGTTATAATCCATCCAGAGGCACCTTACAGTGAGATGGGTGGAGAACAAATTAAAAAAAATAAATTAAAAAAAATTAAAATCTCTCTCTCTCTTTCTCTCTCTCTCTCCCTCTCTCTCTCTCCCTCCCTCCCTCCCTTACACACACACACACACACACACACACACACACACACACACACACACACACACAAATATACTTACACACTTTCTGGATATGTGTGTGTGTGTCTGTGTCTGTGTGATAAATTCATGCAGTCTTTTATGAGGGATGAAAAAGAGGGATGAAAACGAGCCATGTTAGATAACTATGCATCTTCTGGCATTCTTGGCAGTCTCATTAGTGTGCTGTGATATCCATTATATAGAACATCATAAAGATAAAAGCTATTAAATGGGAAACTGGCTCTGAATTCCACTAAGGAAAGCAACTGTGATTTATTATTTAAATTGATCTAAACACAATAATGGGTAAGTCATGCTAGAGATTCTATAATGAGGAAAAGATATCAAAGCAGAACTCAAAAATTTGGGTTGGTTGCCATCCAGTTCTCTCTCTCCTCATTCATACTGATGTGGACCAGAGCAAGCAATTTGCTTTCTTTCAGAACACGGAAGTGGAGTTCTTCTCCAGACAGAAAAACCTTCCGCAAGAATGAAGTAGTCTTTAAAGGACAGATATCATTCTGATCATGATCACAGATCATTCAGTGGGGTTAAACGTTGTCCAAGTTAATTTGCTTTAACAGAACTAGAGGTTATTCTTTTCACTAAGACGCTTGAGCCAAGCTTATTATTCAAGACATCTTTTTCTCTGCAGCAAACCAAAACTATATTGTGACCCCTATTAAAGGAAAAAAACAACTTAAGAATTTTTTCCCAGCTTAGATGTAAAAGATATATTATTATCTCTCAACAATAGGACACTTCATTAGAAGTATGTACATGTGTAAGTCAGTACACACACACAGATAGGCACTGTTGTGATCCGTCAGCAGCTTATGGAGTTGGCAACGGAGTCGGACAGCAATGAGACTGAGATGAGGCCATGGCCATCAGGAACTGAGGTGTGGACTCCAGAGCCTCCAGAGACTGATAGTAGTGAGGCAGAGGAACAGGAGGAGCCTATTCATGCATGAGAAGAGCTGCCAGATGGCAAGAGCAGCTCAAGAAAAAAGGACAACTCGGGAGTAGGACCAAGAGATGATTGGCCCCTCCCATAAGGCTTAAAGCGGACCAGCACCAACATTTGGCCTTTGCCGGAAAACAATGTTGTAGCTGCGTCTTCAGCTTTGTCTTCTGCTTCATATACGTCTTTGTTTTTGTGGCTTCTGGACATTAGCCAGTAAGAGCCTTTGGCAGTTTGCCTAATTGGACTAAGGTTTGTGAGATAACTGAGGAATTTGTGTTGGGAGGCATTTGTTTTACTTTGAGTTGAACGATGCTGGGAATGAAGTAATTCCCAACTGTTCAAATAAAGTTTGTTTTTCCATGGATTAAGTTTATTACCACCTACTTGGGCCTGGGTCACAAAAGGCACAGACACAGCTGATGGTAAAAGGGATAAAGGAGGGATATTAAACAATAAGGCTAAGTACAAATGAAATATTAAAGGTAAATAAATTAGTGACACAGTCACCTTCTTGGTGATGATGCCTCGCCACAATTCTTATTGAATGTGTGGGCTCAGTAACACTCATATGTAACAGGAATCCTATTAACAAAAGGCAACAAAGCCCTTGGAGAGGCCAAATGCATTGTGCTGCACAACAATTCTTTCAGTACTTTATTATGGAGAGTTAACAATAGGAATATCAAAATATCATACGGAACTTTGTATTCCTATATAACTTAAAATACTGATGTGTCAGAAGAACCAAAGAATCAGGATCACTGTTTAGGTTGCAAAAAACAAAACAAAAGAAAACAAAAAACAAGACTTATTCAAGCCTATACTCAAGAATCTAGTCAAGTAAAGACCAACACTAAATTAGTACCAGATAAAGGTCAGCAGATTTAGTAGGGATTGGATTTAGTGGGCTAGTAGAAACTCAATAACTCTACGCTGATGACATATTTAACTCCACCCTTCAGTTCTACTTGCTCTTCTCCTACAGATGCTCTTTAAGAACAGTTAAACACTGCAATATCTTCCAATTGTCTCCAATGAAGACAACACAATTTATTTCTGTTGGTTGTTGGCCTATGCTAAGTCTTGCTTCAGCAGTTCAGAGTAATGTTTCTTTTAACAGGCATTCACATGACTGGGTCAAGTGACCTGGATAGTAGTATTTGCATGGAGAAACACTGGCTTTCATCTCCTTCATTACTTCTGGACTTCAAACCTTGTAAATCTCTGATGCAAAAAGTTGAAACATACTTTTGTTTCTGCTACATTATAATGAAATAACAGATCAATATTGTCTTGGGTACAGGGTAATATCTGGAATAAGCAAGATACCACTGTAGGTAAATATAAAATATATCTGCTATATATTTCAAAATAGATAAAACGGAGTTTCACAAGTTTTAATAAAAAGAGATTGCTCTTGTACTATGTATACAAATTAGTTTACATGTACACTGGAATTATAAAAATTAGTGTTAAGATCAGAGAGATATACATAGTGAGAAATATACCCTTGAGTCAAATTTGATTACTGATCACTGCAACCATATAATTTTTAATAACAATAAAATACCACTGAACTGTTCAATTAATTTCAGGTTCTGAGAATGAGTCCCAATTAGTGTATAGACAGTAAGATCTTTATTATTAGGCCATCTACTTAATTTACCAATTCAAGCCCCAGTAGTGTTGTTCCAATTTAAGGGTGGTAGCTTATATTAATTTGAGAACCTCATCAGGATTTGCACAGTATGCCAAGCATTGTGCTCCCAAAGCGGGTGGGAAGACTACAATTTGTGTGATTTGTCCCCCCAAGGTTTTTAATGAGCTTATGGCATCCATTTTGCTCATTAACCTGGCTCTAAACACAAAATTAAAAAAGTCTAGTTCTTGGAGGTCTATTGATTAACAAAGAAAATTCTGGGTGCACATTTTTCTCTTCTAAATCCTATGATGAATTTACTTCATAGCACAAAATGTCATGTTAGCAAGTTGTATAGCCAAAAGCAACTGAATAATTAGCAGCAATAAACTTTTTTTATTTATTTACTTATCATATGGTGAAAAATAGTTTTAAATTATTTACCTTGAAATGCAAAACAAATAATAATAGAGGGGCATGGTGACTCAGTGGCTAACATGCTGAGTTTGTCGATCGAAAGGTCAGCAGTTAAGCAGTTTGAATCACTAGTGCTCCATAATGGGGTGAGGTCCCATTGCTTGTCCCAGCTTCTGCCAACCTAGCAGTTCGAAAGCATGTAAAAAATGCAAATAGAAAAATAGGGACCACCTTTGGTGGGAAGGTAACAGTGTTCTGTGTGCCTTTGGGGTTTAGTTATGCTGGCCACATGACCACGAAGACGTCTTCAGACAGCGCTGGCTCTTCGGCTTTGAAACGGAGATGAGCACACACACCCCAGAGTCGGGAACAACTAGTACATATGTGTGAGGGGAACCTTTACCTTTTTTAATGCAAAAAAGGGAAATGACAGGTTTTCAACTTTTCTTGCTATCTACCTTTTATAACTTACCTATATATCTTTTTATCTGTCTAGGCAAAAGTTTAAAATATTAGACTAAATCAAATTGGTTTATTTTGGGCACTTATATACACTCCCATTTCTGCCCCAAAGATTTCAATTAAACTTACCTAGCATCCTTCTTGTAATGTCTATAATATCTTTTCTGAGACATCCTTGACAATCTCAAAAATATACACCACAATTAACAAATTATGAGGGCTATATGTCTACCTCCTGAATTGACTGAGTTAGTCCCAGTTTAGTGACTGCCACTATTTGCAGTTATGATGGTGATGAAAAAGTAACTTTACAAACAATTCTCACATTTACAACCTTTCCAGGAAAGGAAAGCTAAAGTAAGACCATAAGCACAGTCACAGTTTGACTTAGCAACAACTTCATTTACTGACCTAATTGCCAGTCCCTAAATCAGGACTACTTGTATACCTCAATAAGTCTGCTGCTATGTTATGCTAATGCTGGACTATAGACAGCTGGCAAAACTACAAATCTGAATGAGGATCTTACAGTATAAGCTAAATAAATATTCTTCTTATCCGAATAGCACCTATCTCCCTAGATGCTACTTCCTATGATGGGGATGGAAAGGAGAAACAAAAATAATGCTATAAATAATGTATGTGGTATTTTAGACTCCAACACTCTGAGTTTCAAGAAGCAAATTATTATAGTGTTCATTGGTACAGCTATTCATGCATCAGCAATAAGGTATATGCTTAAATACCTTTATGATTTGACACCATAAATTGGACAAGGGATCTGCAATTATTGTCATTGTTTAAACAGTTGATTGTTACTCAAAAAGCAGTTCCTGCATTTTTTATGCTGACGGCAAAGGGCTTTATTAAGGTAATTAAGGAGAGACTTCAATTTTCATTATCCCCTTAAGCACTCTCCCTTTTGTGATCGAGATTAGATTTAATAGAGTTATTTGCATCACGTTTGATTGATTTTAGGTTTTAAACTTGGAAACAAATTAGCATTATTAAAAGTCACCATTCTGTCTTCGTGGAGCTCAAAAAAAAACAAAACACCAACAGGGTTTCCTTTTAAAAAAATGATAATAATGAGCAATTACTGGTGACAGGCTTTGTGGACTGTGAATCACTCTATTCTAGTATCCCCAAATTTATCTTCTTATCAAAATTCTATTTTGATGAATTTTAAAGGTGAATCAATAATTGTCCTAGTGTACCATTCTCAGACTATTTCAAAAAGGCAATTCTTAAAAACACTTCAGTGAATTTCTGAATTCATAAAACTTTCTTTTCATTCAGTATGCTCAAAGTTTAGTTTCCTCTCTGTGCAAAATATCACTCTGTCTTTATTTGTTCTGAAACAGTTCCATTTTTCTCCTCTTTCCTTTAGCCATTTTCTAGTTTATTTCATTTTATTTTTTCTATTCTCATCTATTATTGTATATCCTTATTTTATACCCTGTGTCCTTCTCCTATAAAATACAATGCTCCGCTGTTGCATGTGTGTGTGTGTGTGTGTGTGTGTGTGTGTGTGTGTGTGTGTATATATATATATATATATATATATATATATATATATATATATATATATATATATATATATATATATATATATCCCATTCACTCACTCACTCCCCCCCTCTCTCTCTGTAGACAGAGAGAGAGAGATGATAGATAGATGATATACAGAAAGAGATAGAGATGTGACTTTTCTGTCCATCAGGCATAATCAAATTTATATACAAAGGGAACAGATGGACCTGAAATTAAAGTGTAAAAAAAAAAAAGTTTGCCCAATCTGTAAATATGGGTAGGTGTGAAACTTGTTCAGTTCACATTTTATGTAAATGCATTTAATTCAATATGTGAAACATTTTTTTAATATTCTCACTTTTCCAAATTTTGCATAGTACATTGTACTTTGCATTGTGCAGATAGTCCTTGAGATATGAGCATAATGGAGTCTGCCCATTATGGTCACATGTTTTAATAGCCATTAGATAAAGCATCTCACTAATGACCTCCCATTTTTGCCATCCTCAATTAATCATTAAAGGAATGTGCAGGTTGTTAAGCAAAGCACAGGGTGTCTCAGGATTGCAGGAGGCCTAGCACAGGCCCAGGCCCATCTGCCCTGGTCACCCCAAAGCGCTCCCAACCCCCCAAGAGACCCTGTGCCCAGCTTCCTGCTCATTGGGTCTCCAAAGGCTTTTTCACATTCCCACCGGGCCCCCTAGTCCTTGGGAGCTTTCCAGAAATTGTGGGTTCACAACAAAAAAGGTATACTTCTTCCATCCCTCAAGATATCAATATCTTGGTATTTCAATTGACATGTCTTCCTTTCATTTTGGTTCAGCTTCATTTACATGCTTTTGTTTAAGGTTTATCCTGTTATGCAATCATCAAGACTCTATTTAGAGGATTCAGGTCCATGTGTACAAATCTAAACCCTAAATATCTTAAAACTAAATCACCTCTTGGATTTTGAAATGGTCAGGAAACTTCAGGTTAGTAAATAAGATCCTTTGAGGGTATCCATACGTAGATAATCCTTTATAGAGTACATTTGATAGCTATAGTCTGATAAACAGTGGTTGTGCTAGTGACTATCCTTGAAAGTTTCCACTCTTTATGTTAACTTCATCTACTCTGTCACCATGGATGAGCAACTACAGTATGTCTTCTATTGTACCAGTGATCTTTGCAAAAGCTTCTTATGCTTCTTATTGACACCTGTTATTTCTAGGTACCTGATTGTCCAATCATGTGGCAGGGAGTCAAATGCTGGCTTTGGAAAACTGTAAGAGAAAGAAGACTAACATGAATGAAGCTTGAATTAATTAAACAAAGCATTTTTGTTCAATCTATATTCATGTTGGTGTTCTTTCTTTTATAGTTTTCCAAAACCATCTTCTCAGTTAGAAGCTGTTCTTTTGTCTCACTGCTGTTTGTCAGTTTTCTTTCTGCCTGGATGGAAAAAGCTTAGCAGCATCTATTTTGAATAGACACCGCTGGACAGCATCAGCTACTACACCAGGTAGCAATTTAAAAGTTGATAGTAAGTGAATAATTGACCAGGTGTTGTCTGGAACTGATCCTTTTATTGAATCTTTCACTATCAGGTAGATTTTTGCCAGATCACATCTGAACCAGTTTTCAGTTTTCCCTCTGTAGGGTATGACACTTGGCACCAGATGGATATAGACCTGTCAGATGTTTCAATCAAAAATCACGCAGTCTTCTTCACCTGGTTCTTGATGTGTTCTCAATCTTCCTTACCCTTTTCTCTTCTTTTCAGCTTCTTTTTTCCCCCTTTTCTTTTTTTTTCTCCTTTATCCAAGTTGGATTCTTTATTCTTATTGTATTTCTTTGAGTTTTCCCATAGCTGTGTCCATAATCCCACTGTTTCTTCTTTTCAAATATTGGCCAATTCATTGCAGTCTTTCCATTGATGGATTGGTAGAACCATTACTGATTCATTCTACCTATGGTGTGCAATTTGAACTTCATATCTGATTATTTTCTTAGTTATGGCTATTATTTACTGCTTTATTATTTCCAGTGCTTCCTTGATTTTCCTTGTTTCTATATGATATTTCTTGATCAGGTATTCTTTGGTCTTTTGGTTCTTCAGTTTCTTTTCTTTCATGTATTCTAGCTTGCTTGCACCTGGTCTTAGCATACTGATTTTATTTTCCAACCAGACCTTCTATTTTGGCAGTGCACTATTTTATGCTCATAAAGATGATGTAGTGAAGTAGGTTGGGCTTAGAAAAAGAGACTGGCCCAAAATTACCTAGTATGTTTCCATGGTTGAAGATAGATCTGAACCTGGATGTGTCTGGTGTTACTTCAGCTCCAGCCTTCCATCATTCTGGCTCTTATAACAGCATATCTAAACTGATTTTCATAGTGTGTTTTTATTTTTATTTTTTTAGTTTGTGTATTGTTATTGTATTGTCAGATTCCTTGATTATCCTGTTTTGGTAAAAAAATCAAGGTATCAGTAATAACAACAACAAAGCAGGGATAATTAATCAATGGTATGACTTGTTTCCAGAAGTTGTGGGTGCTCCAGCACAGGAGGTTTTAAAAAAAGAGATTGTACAACCATTTGTCTGAAATTTTTGCGTCTGCACCCCCCGAGCCGGGCCTCCTGCCAGAAAGTGACTTGGATAGTGAGGGGGAAGGGCCGTCAGGACTTACCTCAGGAGCACCGGCTTTCCTGGCTCAGCTCCAGGAGCCAGAGGCAGGCCAGGTGGTAGAGATAACGAGGCCTCCATCCCCTGACTTTCCCCCCCCCAGGCCACGCCTCCAGACCCAGCTGATGGCAATCAGGCCTGGCTGGACCCTAGGTTTCGTAGGCAGGAGAGGCGGGAACAACAGAAGCAGGAGTGGGGCAGGCCTAGGAAGTGCTGAGTCATGGAGCCACACCCCATAGGATATAAAGGCAGCAAGAGCTGCTGTGTCTCTTCGTAGCAGGAAAATTAACTGCTTAACTAAGAGCTGAAATTTGTTCCTGGGTGACTCATTGGCATCGAGGGAGATAACAGAGACACTTGGCATTCGCTCGCTATTTTGCTGCCAGAGCTGATAGTGCCGGCTAATTAAGCCATCGCTCGGACGGAGGCGAAGGGGGACAGAACAGAAATGGTATAGTGCATGGAGGTCAAACTCTCGGTGTCATGTTGCTCTCACGTGATGTATTGCTATGTTTTTCCCCTTCACCGAGCTGGGGTGGGAGTGGCCTGCACATGATGCATCCAGCCTGTGGACCACCAGTTTGACACCCCTGATAGCAGCTGGAAGACCTCCAAAGTCTCTTCTGTTAATCAATGACAGAAAAGAAGGATCCTTGAAAAACTCTAAGCAGCTGTTGCATATTTATGCAAAGTATGAGCAGGCAAGGGATTCTTGGTGTAATTAAAAGCCATTGAAGAAAGATGTTGCCCAAACAGAAGAGAGATGTAATTTACTAGTCGTTGACCTAGGAAAACTGCAATTATTGAATTAGTTACAAAGAGAACAAAGGTTGGAACATGTTTTGACTGCTTTTAGGCATTCAAAATAAAAAGGCATTTAGAGAATGATGCTTCCTGAAAGAAAAAGCAAAGAAGATATTGTTCAAAAAAGGACACAACCTTAAATTGAATAATCCCATTAGCTGTGGAACCCATTCGTGACCTTGTTGACCCATGATAGAAATCTCAATAAGACTGGCCAATCAAAAGTCTACCCAGAGTTCTGTTTGACACACTCAGTTATTCAAGGAGAATTCAGGTTTATCTTCTGCTTTTCCAGAAATAACAGTCAAAATTAACAGAATAAGACATTACAAGAATAGATTTTGTTAGGTTTAGGTTTCCGTTAGACTGACTCTTTCACCTTTTTGACTGCCTTTTTCTAACGATGTGATGGCATAAATTACTTATAAAAAAAACGTGTAATTTAAGTCTAGTAATTTACATGTTTAACCAAGAGTCTGCTTATTTGTTTTTCTAATGAATTTTATCTAAAAGGAAACATTAAAAAAAAGATAAAATGGCCCAGACTATGTAGTAGAATAGAATAGAATAGAATTTTATTGGCCAAGTGTGATTGGACACACAAGGAATTTGTCTTGGTGCATATGCTCTCAATGTGCATAAAAGAAAAGATACATTCATCAAGGTACAACATTTACAACACAATTGATGGTCAATATATCAATATAAATCATAAGGATTGCCAGCAACAAGTTATAGTCATACAGTCATAAGTGGAAAGAGTATATTCAGATGACATCTTTCCAATGGAATCCATTTACGTGGACATTTTTGTAAAAGGAAAACAATGCAGGTTTTATTTTTTTAGTATTTCCATGTGCACAGGCTTCTAAATCCTTTAGCCAAGTCCATTTTCCCAAAGCAGATTGCAAATGTGTAGCAAATTAACTTGTTTTTAAGCTAAAAATATGCTATGTAGACTTTAAAAAAAATAAACTTCTGAGAAGGAGAAAAATGCTCACAGATAATGAAACCAGAACACAACGTGAGGTGTATTGATTATTGATCATGAAAGAGAAGACCTGGGCATGGGAGTCTGAGATTAAGCTCTTAATAAATTAAAAAAAAATACATGGAAGTTCAAAATCGAACATGTTCAAAAGCTTCAGCACATGTTACTTCTCTCCTTACAAGGTGTTGACATTCAAAATAATTAACTCAGGCAAACATTCAGCCAAATGCTGGGAATTCACCAACTGTTTCAAAAAGTCAGCCTGTCTTGTGCAGAAATAGCCCATTTGCTGAAGTAGAGATTATTCATCCTCCAGAAATATCTACAGGATCTTAATGCTTTCATCGAATTATGAGGATAGCAACATTCTTCAAGGTCTGTCCCTCTGACTGTGCCCTGGGAGTCCCACAGAAAAGGGACAGCATGCATATCAAAATGCTATAGCATTGGTCTTGCTTATGCTTAAGCACTGGTTTACATATATGCTTCTGAGCAAGCACATATATGTAAATGTAACAACATCTAATTATAAGGGACACTAAGTCCATTTACTGTAAGTGAATTATATCAGGGGTGAAATCTAAAAAAAATTCCCTACTGGTTCTGTGGGCATGGCTTAATTGGTGGGCATGGCTTGGTGGTCAGGTGACCGGGTGGGCGTGGCCAATAACAATAAATAATAAAAATAATAAACAAAGACCACAAAACAATAAGAGGTACAAAAACCAACTTTCACACTTTACACACACACAACACAACACAACTGATTCACACACAATGTAAAAGCAGGTGCACTTCACCCAAAATGGCCCCTGCAACAAGCAGAAACCTCACACAGCCACAGAAAGCTCAAAAACCAACTTTCACACTTTACATATACATAACACAACACAATACAACTGACTCACTCACACACACACATACACACACAAAATGCCACATACAGCTTTGTGAGATTTTGTGTGTTGTGTCATTAGAGTGAAACAGTACAGAAACACACCAAATCTCAGAAACCTGCACAAATATTTTTTTTATTATTTTATTTTGTTTATATATTTTTTTAGATAAAAGCAGCTAAATGTAAAACTTCCTTAACTTTAAATTGCTGTCTAAAAAAAAAACCTCCTTAAAAAAACCCCAATTAACTATTTTTTAAAGCTTCTCCCCCCCTTACTTAACCAATTGAAGGCAGGCAGATTGAGTTGCTCACCGATGAGATGGATTGCAGGCAGGCAGATTCAGTTGCTAGCTGATGCAATTGATTGCAGCAGCCGAAGCAAAGCAAGGCAGGAGTGAGCCCAAAAGAACCAGCAAGTAGGCAAGTGGGGACCAGGCGATTGTGTGGGCATGTGCAGGGGCTGTTGTAAGAGGTTGTAGAAAAAATGTTTTTAAAAGCCAGTGATGATCAGGCAACTCAGCTGGGATCGCCAGAAGAAAAAATCCTTTTAAAGGGTTCAGACAATCCCAGCTGAGCTGCGTGACCATCAGAGGCTTTTTTTTTTCTTTTAAAAGCATTTTTTCAGCCAAAGAAAAAATGCTTTTAAAAGTAAAAAACAACAAACCTCTGATGATCACGCTGTTCAGCTGGGCATGGGGGCAAGTGCAGGGATTTTTGCTACCGGTTCTCCGAACCACCCGCCGCCATTGCTACTGGATCCGGTCTGAATTGGGAGCATTTCACCACTGAATTATATATATATATATTTAGATTTTTATCCCACCTCTTTTCATATACAACTCAAGGTGGTAAATATGCCTAATAGTCTTTCCTCCTTCTATTTTTCCACAACAAGAATCCTATGGAGTGAATTGAGCTGAAACAAACTGATTGGCCCAAAGTGTCTCAGCTGGTTTTTCAGGCCTAAAGTGGGACTAGAAGTCAGGGTCTTCTGGTTTCTGAGCCTGATCCTTAATAGCCATAGCACTTAGACTTATATACTACTTCATAGTGTTTTACAGCCTTCTCTAAGCAGTTTATAGAGTCAGCATATTTCCCCCAACAATCTATGTCCTCATATTATTAACATCAGAAGGATGGAAGGCTGAGTCAACCTTGAGCTGGTGAGGATTGAACTCCTGATGGTGAGTTGAATTAGCCTGCAATACTGCATTCTAACCACTGCACTACCATGGCTCCTTAATCACTACTTACTTTTAATTTTACTTTATAATTCAAAGTGCTTAGCTGCTAGTATATTTCTTCTGCCACCCATACTTAACAAAGGTTTGGATTGCTTACACCTTCTCTCCTTAACACAAAGCGCATTCAATAATCCAGCACCTGAACCACCTGGAGTTTGTTTTTCTACCATTTGCAGTAATCATTGACTTACAACCACAATTGGGATCAAAATTTTCATTGCAAAGCAAGATAATTATTAAGGGTGTAACACCTGAATTATGACCTTTTTTACCATGGTTCTTAAAAAAAAGGTCACACAATTGTCAAGTGAATCACAAGGTCATTAAATGATTCCTGCTTTGGCCATTGACTTTGTTTGTCAGAAGCTGTCTGGGAAGGCCACAAAAGGTGATCCCATAACCTCTGGATGCTGCAACCAAATACATGCTGGTTGCCAAGCGCCCAAATTTTGGTCATGTGAATATGTGGATGCTTCATTGGTTGTAAATGCAACAACCAGTCATAAGTCATTTTCCCCCCAGTGCTGTTGTAAACTTCTAACGATTGCTAAAGAAATGGTTTTAAGTCAAGCTGTGGTGGTGCAGTGGTTAGAATGCAGTACTGCAGGCTACTTTTGCTGACTGATGGTTGCCTGCAATTTGGCAGTTCGAATCTCACCAAGCTCAAGATTGACTCAGCCTTCCATCCTTCCGAGTGGATAAAATGAGGACCCAGATTGTTGGGGGCAATAGGCTGACTCTTTAAAGTGTTTAGAGAGGTCTGTAAAGCACTGTGAAGTGGTATATAAATCTAAGTGCTATTGCTATTGCTACTTATACAGGGCTGCATTTTTCTTCCTGCTGGGTCTTTCTTTTAGACTCCTTCTTTTGCTTCAGTTGCCTCAGTGTTACAATGTACCCAGGTCTCCCAGCTGCTGTCTCTTCTCCCCACATCCCTCTGGTCACATTTTTATATCAGTAGCTGATATAAACCTAACAAGACCTAAAAAACAAACAAACGAACAAGCAAACAAACAAACAAACATTGATCCTGGGAGTCCCAATTTTCTTTTTATGAGGAATTCATTCTTCCATAGCCAGAGTCCACACTGACTTGATCGCATCTCAATTAATTAATAGGAAAAGGTGTAATGCTCAGCATTAACATGAGAAGCATGACTTCTTTCTTGTTGAGCAAAGCTGGAGGAGCTTCTGCTTGGCAGCTTCCCCAATGCCAGCTGAGAGCAGACATTTTGTAATCTCAGCCTTCCAACACTATCAAGGAGTCTCTTACCTTATACTAATGCCAACTTAAACCTCGGGAGGTATTGGAATTTGAATACTGGCCCAGATCTTCTATTTCTATAAGAAAGTGTTTCAACCTGAACAATGTTGGAGATGATTGAAAAAGGCTTCCTAGAGAAACCTTTTTGGCACATATTTATCCCGTTATGAATAATAAAACTGGCTAATCAACCATCTACGTCATGAAGAAGCAATTAAGAAATATCAAAGAATTTTTTCTTTAACAAAACAAAAATAGTGTAAGATCAATAATATATCAGAAGAAAATGCTGAGGGGAAGAAATGAATCCATAATGCACAAGCCTGAATTCTGGCAGACCTTACACTTTACAAGCACACATATTTATTAACACCCTGACAAACTGTTTGCTAGGACCATATTTTTGTCAATAACATAATCTCACTTGGTGCAGCTATAACCATAGCTGCGCTTTTACCAGTGGTTTTTGTTGTTGTTGTTGTTGTTCTTGTTTTGAAACATAGAAATTTCCCTCAGTAAATTCTTACATGCTAAAATCTTTCTGAGGTATTTCAGTTAGGAAAGGTGATGGGTTGACAGAGTTCTCTTCTCAGTATTACTGACACATCTGACTCATAATTTGGGATGGTTTACCAATAAGCAATGCTTAGTACTCAAATGATAGAATCGTAATAGTAATAGGTGTTGAGATTGCTCCAAGACTCATTGTGACATTGTGCTTAATTATAGATACAAGGGCAGAGCCTTTCACCTCATTTTCATAAGCTTCAACTGTGTTTCTTTTGACTACAAGAAAAAACACTGCAGTGATTGTTGCTTGACAAACATTTTTATGACCATCTTGACTATATTCCCTTTATTTGGCATGGATTCATATCTCATATATTATGCATAATTTATGCCCCAGAAGAGTATAACCAAAAGATCAATAATATAAATTGAAATAACTGGCAGCATTGGATTGTTGATTTTCTGAATAATACGTACTTCAATAGCAAATCAAAGAAGAGAATATTCTAGCAACCTGCTCTAAGTTCATTTTTTTTCTTTTCCTTCTAATCATATATTACATTTGCCATTTGTATCCTTTTATCCATAAACAAATGATTTGGTAATACTTGAAACATAAAACCAGACATTTGTACTTTCTGTTTTACCATTTTTTATTTAAGCAAAGGTTCTAGGACAATATATATCACTGTTATGTAACATAATTGGTCATAACACCTTCCCCCCAAAAAAGTTCTAGAAAAAAGTTTTGGAAATACTGGCTTACTAATAAGAATGATAAAACAAACAGGATTTTCATCAATTTATAGACCCAAGTGGTAATTATGGAAATATTATCAATTGGGCATCATGAAACAGATTTTCAATTCTAAAGAAAAATTCTGAAGTTAAGAATAAATGATAGCATAAATAATATCCTTAGTTTATGCAATTGTAATGAAGAATGTCATTAACTGACAATTCTATAGAAAACTATTTCAACAATTATATTCTCAAAGTCATTTACAATACTCAATTAAAATAAATCAGTCGCTCTTTCTTCATGCTTTAAAATATGATGGAATAGAGCTCCCAGATAGTTTAATTACTGTATGTCATTCAAAAGCGATCAAGGCCGTGCAGTTATATTCAAAAAGGTAGTTGATGTTCTGTAAGAAAATTTGGCTCATGGATTATCATGATTATATAAAAAAAATCATATGTAGGATTTGAGAAGGTGATGATATTATATACATTTCCATGGATATAAATTCAATGGGATCCAATCTCATTATTCAGGAAAATGTCCCAATCCCACATGCATGGCTCCATAATATAAGGACAGCCATTCCTTATTTAGCAGCTACATTGGTGATCATTCATAACTATTACCACTACTACTTTAAAAAGAAAATAAAAAAAATTACTTTCCAACCAATGAATGAACTTACAACCAGATTTCTAAGGCTGACAACTACGCACACTGAAGTGAGAGAAGCAATGGCATTGCTGTACAACTTTATCTAAATGAGAACAGCAACCAACAATTTTTGCTTTCTCTCTCTCTCTCTCTCTCTCTCCCTCCCTCCCTCTCTCTCTCCCTCCGTCCCTCCCTTACCCTCTCTCCCTCTTTCTCGTGTGTTCACTTAGTGACCATTTCATTTCCAATTTAATGAACAAATTGTGATTATTAAATGAGGAGACATTTTCTTTTCAAACATGAGCTGAGCTGTAATTTTAATGTAAAAGGAATTTTAAAAAAGCAACAACCTTTGATGTGTCGGTGTGTCATTTTATTCATACTACTTAATAATTGAAATCTCCTTATTTTAAACAAACAAAACAATCAAATTTGCCCTGGGTCTATCTATTTCTTTGTCCAGTTCCAACTCATATATTAGCAGTATCATATGAATCATGTACACATTCAAATTTAATTTAGTTCACTACTACCATTTATAAATTCTCTGTGATGTACGTGTCCACTACAGGGAAGGTGAAGATTACGTAACAGCTTCCAGTCAAAGTAAGACAGTACTAGATTACATGGACTGCTTTATATTAAGGCAGGGTTGTTTATTTATATTAAAAATTCAGCATCTGTCAGGTACTCTTAAAAGTATACAAAAGATCAAAATAGCTTTAGACATTTGCCTAAAGCAATGTCGTTCAAAGTGTGCTCCAAGGACCTTTTGTAATCCCCCAAGACCCTCTGAGAATTTCAGGCAATCAAAATTATTTCCAACCTAGGTGGAAAAATAATATAATATTAAAATCCCATCAAACAATCATGAGAAATGGAAGAGGCAATGGCAGCAGCGGAGGAACAGCAAAGCCTTAGATCTGTCTGAGCAATGGTGGTGGACTAGCGATCCAATGGCAGATAGTGGCTTCTTACCACCAGATGCATGGAATGGTGAGGCATAGAGAGCCAGGCTGGTGCTGGCAGGGCCATAGATTCATTGGTTTTGGTTCATCTTAGTGGTGATGCTTGACCAGCTGCCGAAGTTAATTAGGGCATCTGTTGGAACCTTTACAGCAGCAGCATGGTATGATGAAAACCTAGTGGCCCTCACATTCTGGACATCCTGGAAATAAACTGTTTCAACTCTTACCCTCAAAACAATGTTATAGAGTACTGCACACCAGAACAACTAGACACAAGAACAGTTTCTTCCCAAATGCCATCACTCTGCTAAACAAATAATTCCCTCAATGCTGTCAAACTGTTTACTAAATCTGCACTAATATTAATCTTCTCACCATTCCTATCACCCATCTCCTTCCACTGTATGACTGTATGACAGTAACTTTGTTGCTTGTATCCTTACAATTTATATTGATATTGATTGTTTCCTGATTGCTTATTTGTACCCTATGACTATCATTAAGTGTTGTAAGTGTTGTACCTTGATGAAGGTATCTTTTCTTTTATGTACACTGAGAGCATATGCACCAACACCTTGTGTTTCCAATCACACTTGGCCAATAAAAAATTCTATTCTATTCTATTCTATTCTATTCTATTCTATTCTATTCTCTGTTTTCCATCCTACATTTTTCAGCCCACTCTGAAAATAGATCAATAGATGGCTCAGTAAAGTTGGCTTTGCACTGAGATGACTGCAGCTGGGTCCTTTCCTGTCTGATTTATGATAACTATTTTAAAGTCATGAGAATGTAAAAGATATTACAAACATACAAGAAAACTGTTGCTCTTTGTTTTTTGCTCATACTACTGCAATCCTATGCCAACTGTCTGACTACTGTACCCAAAGCAAGGAAATATTCTCAGGAGATTTGAATTCCAAAAAGAATAATTTTATTCTTTATACCATATTGACACTGAAGAAACAAAACCAGCTCTGGTTTTCCCATACAAATGCTTGCCTAATTAAACAATAGCTTCCTCTTCTCCCCATCCCTGTGTGATCACATTGTCTAATTATGAGACTTCCTTTTGTTATGGGAACAGTCCATCTCTTTCTCAAGAACCTGTAGCGGTGACCTTGATGGTTTCCATGCTTTCTTGATCTATGCACACATTCTTGGCATTCCATTTCCCCTTTTCTTCCCCCCAATTCATTGGCAAATTGAAAAGCATTAGGGTTTGAAAGAAAGAAAGCAGTTCAATCTTGACAACATACGTTTTTGTTTTTTTTAAAAAAAGGACAATCTAAGAAAACATTAAAATAGGAGTGAGCAAACTGAGGGATTTATATAAAATCATTTATAAAAGATCAATTTGTACTTGGGTAAAAAAAAATCAGTCTTTTCCTTAAAGTTTATTGGTTGATTGAGGGAATCGGGAAAACTTATCAGTTGCATCACTATGAGTTTTTGATTAGACTGAAGATCTAATTCTAATGCAACATCCTGTTTACTGCATAGCCAACTTTATGCCTCTGAAAAGACCAACTGCTAATCCGCCACAGTTGGCTTCTAAAGAAATACTGCCTTGAGCACAGGAGACAGCTTACCGCCATCTTCCTTATTAGCCATTTATCTTGTCCATTAAATAGCATAATACCCTTTTAAAGTCTTCTAAGTCTGCTGTCCTTTGGGCTCTGAAAAGGGATTACTGACCTCAGTGCTGTGTTATAGTGGAAAGAACTGAAGCAATGCATAGAGGCCCAAGCAGATCTTATGAGGTAAAAATAATCCACCCAACAGCTAATGTTCTTTCAGACGATGAGAGCTGCCATGGGACAAAACTTATTATTGACACATAGCTTCCCCTACCATTATTAACACTCCTCCGACTAGCATTATTGTATCTTTTGAGTGAGGTTGACACGAAAGAAGCAGACAATATGTAGAGTACTCCTGGGAGCTGGCAAACAATCAGAAATCTGAGGGGTGACTAAGATTACAGATGTCCTGATCATAACAACTTTTTTTCCCCTTGATATAAAAGGAAACATGATGGCCTCAACAAGATAAGACTCTTTGAAAATATTCAACCAAATGTGTTCTTCCTCATTATGACTACTCAAGATTGAGAATCAGCCTAATTTCTCAGTTAATATTATTGCAACCACTATGCCATCTTGAGGTTCTTTATTATAAAATTTCTCAATGCGATAAAGATGCTGATCTTCACAGACAATCAACTTTGGGTGAAACTGAGTGATATGATTTCTTAGTATAATTATTTTGTTTTCACATTTGAATCTTGGCTGACACATTCAGCACAGCTTTTTTTTTTGCTTTAATAAGTGGCATTCTAATCTTTGTGCACATTAATGTAACCTTATGCAGCACAAAAAGCAGTATTATTATCTGGGCATATCTGCAGGCATTGTACAGGGTACACTTCATGTACTTCTTCTCCTGAATTTTCAATATGCTTGGTGTGGATAGCATTTCCAAAAGTTGTCATTTCTTGATTTCTGTAACTTGTAATGATGCGGTTTCACCAGCTAATATCTTTTTTTTTTTTTTTAGCCATTGCAAATGTCAGATTTGTTTCAGGCAAGAGTCTTTGTTGCACTGCTTCATTATAAGGCCCATATGCAAAGTGATTCCTCAGTTCCTTAAATTGTAATACCGATATACTGAAAAGTGCAATACTCTGTGGCTTAAGGAACAATGAATTCCCTAGGGCGTTGAATTTCCATGTGCCCAGAAAAAGAGCCATATTTTAAAATGATATGCAGAATTTGCTCAGGTTTTCTAATTAGTAATTATTTCTGCTGGTTTACCAGGGCACTTGAATCCTCCACCACCTTCCTTGTGGTTTTCAGTTCTCAGTAAATTTTCTTTTTATTGCCAGTAATGGTATGTTGCAGTGGAAAGAACTGAGACAGCATGCATAGGCCCAATCTCAACCAATCTGCTAAGACTACTGACAAAAATTGTCCCCCTTTTAAAACCTGAATCACCCTGTATCAAAAGGGACTAATGCATGGTTTCCTCTAGCACAGAAAACATTCTGAGGCAAAAATCCAATGCCAGAAGAGCTGTACATTTTCTTTTCCTTCTAATAGGAATAGGAATAGCACTTAGACTTATATACTGCTTCATAGTGCTTTACAGTGGTGGTGGGTTGCTACCTTTTGCCCCAGGTCAGGCGAACTGGTAGCGGCAGTGGCGGGAGGCTCCGCCCACCCACCAGGACGTATCTGCACATGCACAGAAGCTTCTGCATGCACGTGAGCACGCGCCCACAAGCAAACTAGTAGCAGCCGAAATTGAAACCCACTACTGCTTTACAGCCCTCTCTAAGTAGTTTACAGCCTTCTCGAAGAGTCAGCCTATTGCCCTCAAAAAATCTGGGTCCTCATTTTAGTGACCTCAGAAGGATGGAAGGCTGAGTCAACCTTGAGTCGGTGAGATGCGAACCGCCAAGCTGTTGGCAGGCAGCAATCAGCAGAAGTAGCCTGCAGTACTGCATTCTAAAAACTGAGCCAACACGCCTCTTCCAAACTGGGATGCAGAGAGATTAAAATGGTCAGATGGGGTATGAACCAATTCAGGTATGCTATATAATCAAGAATTAGAACAACCATTGCATACTTGGATTTTTCTCCATGTTGGCAGCTACTATTGCATTTTGTAGGAATGGCTGCCAATCATAAACTATTTGCTGACTAGTTAGAGTATCCTATGTTTAGAAGGCAGGCAGCTTCCTAGGAATATTGACATTTTGGCAGCATGTTGCAATTCTAGCTCATCTTTAAGAAGTTTTTCTCGAATTTGTATTTATGGATATGTGGATTTTGGTCTTTCTTGTATATTCACTGATAGCTTGTTAGACCATGAAAGCGCGTTCACATAAGCACTTAATAACATATTTCATCATTAATATTTGAAAAGAAGATCAGAAGATGTGGAGAGACCTGACCCACAGAATTGAAAAGAGTAGGACATGACTGAATGGATAACATCATTGTCATCATTTGGCTTTGCATTATGAATGTGTGAAGTAATTTCCCACACCTATATAATTTGTCCTGAAGACTTGTAGAAACAAGTCATGGGAACTTAATCTTGGGAAATATTACAAGGGATGAATAAAATCAATATACTAGATTGCATTCTTTTCTCCTTTTCACATTTTTCAATGTTCATTTTTTCCTGTGTCTTTTTGACCTTGTTTTAAAATACGGAAGGTGACTCTACAGTTAATATGTATATTGCACATACTTTTGGCCAGCGTATGCCATTTTGCTGCAGTTTTCTCTTTAAAATATTGTCTTTATATTTTTCCACTAATTTTTCATTTTTGAACCCACTTTTTAAATATATGCATTGTTGTAAGCATTTGTTTAAATAACTCCATAGCAAATCTCTGAGAAGTATGGCTATGAGATGGTATCAACATTTCGGTTCACATATTCTGATGACTATATTTTGGGTTACATGATTTTGATATAAACTAATCAGAATGCGAATAGAAAGTAACTGCTTCTATTTTTACCACCAAGTATAACCTCTGGGCAAATTGAAGAGCAACTGTGCCTAGCTAATGTGAGATGTTAAATAATGAACAATGTGTCATGGGAAAAAAAAGATCATCACAATAATCATTCACTTTTAATACTTAGCTCTATAAAGATGGCCCTCCAAAAATATATGAATCGTGTAACTCATTTGAACAGCTTTATTTTCTTTGTAACAGTTTGGTGTTATCTCCTGTTTTTCTGATATCCCCCTGAATGCATTTCTACAAAATATTCCAAAGGGGGTTATTTAATTTCTTTGATTTTTATTCCATTTCCATCTTGCCAACTATGGTTAAAAATCAATCCTTTGCAAAGTTCACATTCTTGGGAGAGAATGAACTGGCTTGTCAAGTGGATTTCTTAGAATGTCTCCAAAGAATTGTTTGAATGGATTTAGCATTTCCTGGATTGCATATAAGAAATAATATAATGCCTTGTCTAAACTATTGAGACAAGTGAATATTCTTATGAATAGCAGAGCTCTTTTCAGTGGCAGATATTTGATGACGACAAAACTATGCTTCGACAAGTTTCAGCCTCACTGGTTTTCCTAATAGTTTTGTATGCCTTCATTAAGATGTGCTTCCAATGTCAATATAAAACATTTCTCCCAGTGGGTATCCAAGACGTACAATGAAACCTAAAGAGAAGGGTTCATACTAATTGAAATATCTTCAACTGGTACAACAAAAGCTAACTTCTGCTAATTTCATGGGTCCTGTTTTTCGGCCAAACCAGACTCACAGGGTTGGAATCAATGGTGGGTTTCTACCGGTTCGCCCCGGTTCGGTAGTGGCAATGGTGGGTGGGCAGAGCCTCCCACCACTGCCACTACCGAACAGGGGCAAACTGGTTCGGTAGTGGCGGACATCATCACAGACACTCTGTGAATACAAACGCTCACAGTTCCAAACTGTGTGCAAAGGTAGCGAAGGTAAGTGGAACCCACTACTGGTTAGAGTGATGTTGCAGAAGGCACCATTGTAAGGCTTGAGATCTGGGAGGAAAAGGAGAGGTAACAATTGAATTAATAGATAAATGAAAAAAAGATACTTTACATTTTATTATTTTAATTTGGTATTTAACAATTATCAGATCCATACCATATCAGGTCCATACACTATATTTCCTAAATAGTGTTAATGATGATAACATGAAAAAAAAAATAGGGCTTCTGAATGTTAATTTCTAAGGAATTTTCTGTGAAACATCAAGGAATACAAAATGATATGAATAAGAGAACAACATGACAAAATGAAGTTTCATGCATCAAAACAGGCCATTCCAGCAATTGTTGCAACAAGACACACACACACACACACAAAACCCATAATTATATTTTGCAGAAAATTTTACCTGCACAATATATACTGTATATACTATAGAATCCAGCCTTGATCATGTTAAGATCAGTTCCATTAAAATTGATAAAATTTTAGTTATCATAGAACTCATATGCTACAATCCAAATCAAGCTACCATTTTTGGAACAATAATTTAATTGAAAAGATGAATTAAATTACATGTATTTCTCTCCCACTGAAATCGTTTCTGTAATGCACATACACATGTACAGTGTCTATTAATTTGCAAGGCCAAGTCTCTTTAGAATGATTTTGATTCAAAACTTGATTTGACTGAAAATGTGAATGTACAATTGATTATAACCTCAACAAGTATTAATATTAATAATAATAATAATCCACCGAAGATACAAAAATCCATTGACAATCCAAACTGCCAACTATGCAACAACAAAGTCGAAACTGTTTCACATTTAATATGTGAATGCAGCAAAATCGCACAAACTGATTACAAAGCTAGACATGACCGAGTTGCTAAATTAATCCACTGGTCGTTATGTAAAAAATATGACTTACCTGTATCCAAAAAATCATAGGCGCACAAAGTGGAAAAAGTTACTGAAAATGAGAAGGTGAAGATCTTGTGGGATTTTCGACTACAGACAGATTGTCATTTGGAACACAACACGCCAGACATCACGGTTGTCAAGGGCCGAAGTGTACAGTTATTGATATCGCTGTATCAGGAGATGCTAGAGTCAAAGAAAAAGAACCGGGGGAAAATCACGAAATATCACAACCTGGCCATCAAAACTACAAGACCATGGAAGAAACATGTAACTGTGATACCCATTGTCATTGGGGCACTTGGTACCATGTCCAAGAGTTTTACAAAACACATCAAGAAATTGCAGCTTCCTGCAATAACACCAATGGAATTGCAAAAAAAACTGTGCTACTCGGAACATCATATATTTTAAGAAGATACTTGGTTGATACCTAGGACGCTGGCAGCAACCAGTCAATGGTATTTATGACACATCTTTAAATGTTCAGTTGACTGAGTTTCATGTTTAATGAATAAAAGAAATAATAACAATATATGGGAATTCTCATAATGTACCTACAGCTATATACCACCATCTATCTATCTGCCTTAGAAAGTTTTAATACACACATTCATCACTAACTCGATGAGCAACGGTTAGCCAGTGAGCCACAGGTCCTCCATTGCCTGGAGGCTGCATTCACTGGGGTTCCCATCCCTTCCCGCCTTTTCCCCCCTAAGATTGGCATTTTACACTCCCCACACACACACAACAACAACAACTTTGCAAGGTAGGCTTGGGCTGGGATCTCTTCCTGGAAAGTGGGACTTTTGAGCTCAGGAAAGGGCTGCCCTTGCCTACTTCACTTGTGAGCCCCAAATGCTGAGTGACAGCCCCTCATTTTGGTCCTTGAAGGAGCCCTTCAGAGCTGGAAACTGCCTGAAGGAGGCAGCCAGTGGCTGGCCAGTGCCCAGAGTGGAGCCCCCACCTTGCTTTCTCCTTGTCTGACTTCTCTTCCAAGGGATTTTCAGATATTTGTTCTTCTCTGGTACTTCAGGATTATTTCCACTCCTTTTTCTTGACTTTAAAATGTTGGGGGAATATAAGCAATGCTCCTTTGGGAACAGGCCTACCCCACAAATGGACCAAGCAACCCAGAACTGAAGGGCTTGAGAAATTTTGGTTGGGCTAAATGGTCCTGCTTGACAGATAAGAGATTTACTGTTGGTTAAAAATTGCAAGGAAGAATATACTTTGTGACTTTACCAGCAGGAAACTGAAGCGGCCACAACCTTTTTTCTTCTTCTTGCAACTGTCATCTTGAGTTTTCACTTCTGTCATTTTCATATGAGGCATAATACTGATTTTATTTCTAGCAGAGTGTTCCAATAAGGTCTTGTGGGTATATGTCTGCAATCTAGTTATGTCTCTGCAGTTGGTGCTGCTTGTCTGATCTCAAAAAGCTAAATAGAATCCTATTTGGTTAGCATTTGGATAGGAAACCGTAAAGAAATAGAATAGAATTCTTTATGGGCCAAGTTTGATTGGACACACAAGGAATTTGTCTTGGTGCATATGCTCTCAGTGTACATAAAAAGACAAGATACATTCATCAAGAATCATAAGGTACAACACTTAATGATAGTCTTAGGGTACAAATAAGCAGTCAAATCATACTAGGAAGCAATCAATATAAATTGTAAGGATACAAGCAACAAAGTTAAGGAAAGCTCAATCACAAATAACTTCCAAAGAAACTCATCCAACCTCTGAAAGATTAAAATTTGTTTAACCTCTTGGATTTGGATTATTAGTTGACAAAGGCAAAAGTCAAATCCCAGAAGATACAGCAAGAAGTCAGTTTGTCAAAACCCGTGGCATGACAGGTACATTCAGTCCCTCTAGAGAAACATAAATTATATATACAGGTCATAGATGTTGGGTAATGTAATTCTTCAGAATTATAAATCAGAAATATACTTATGTTTGTTACAATAGCATGACAAGTTGATTATTTTAGCCATCCAAAAGAACCAAATAATAGGGACTTTACATTCATGTTGCCAAGTACATTAGTTATCTCCTATATAATTCCTGGACATATCAAGTTCATGACCTTTTAAAGGCGCCTCTCTGGTTATGATGAGAGATTCTGATTGTTTCATTCTGAATGAGGGCTATCACACCAAGGGACCACAGAGGACTTGGAATTATGGAGTGTAAAGTCCCCCATTATTCCAAAAACACTAGGTTCGGGAAGGCTGCATTAAATGATAATGATACAGACCACCTTGGGAGGAAAGATGATCAGGGAAGTATTGGTTATGTTCAATTTTGTTATGTTATGTTATGTTCAATTATGTTCAACTTTGTATATAATATATAATATTTATATATAATATTTATATATAATACATAACTTTGTATATAATATACAAATGGATGAAGACTATTGCTTAACACAATGTAAGCCGCCCTGAGTCTTCGGAGAAGAGCGGGATATAAATTAAAAAAAAAAAAATTTGCAATATGATTTTGCAGCATGATCCAAAGGGGAAGATAAGAATATAAAATATATAAAGAGGAAGACCGAGTAACTAAGGTAAAGGCAGCACTGAGATGCCTCTCATTCATTCCTAAGGAAATTGCTGAGAATTGTTAGACGTGTTTATCTTTTGTCCCTGGAGAACCAGAAGTGCTTCTAGACAAAGATAAATCCTTCACCTATGTTTTATGTTTTCAGTCCATCAACTGAACAGGAGGAAGTCTTCAATACCTACATTGTTCCCCTTGTAAGGTGTATTTTTTTCTGGATAAAATGCCATGGTTTTAGCATATGGACAGATAGGTTCTAGGAAAACTTATTCCATGTGCAGGGTTTACACTGCTAAGAAAGCCGTGGTGGCTCAGGCTGTAAGACAGCCTGTTATTAAACACACCTGCTTGCAATTACTGCAGGCTCGAGTCCCACCAGGCCCAAGGTTGACTCAGCCTTCCATCCTTTATAAGGTAGGTAAAATGAGGACCCAGATTGTTGTGGGGGCAATAAGTTGACTTTGTATATAAATATACAAATAGGATGAGACTATTGCCTTACACAATGTAAGCTGCCCTGAGTCTTCAGAGAAGGGCGGGATATAAATGTCAATTTTAAAAAAATGACATCACAGTTACAGCCGTTCCCCAGGGGATAACACGCAGTCATCCCGCTCCCACGCCATCTTCATGGTGTCTATGGAGCAGAAAAGCAAGTCTGATGTGAACATTAGCTTTTTTTCAAAATTACATCTGGTTGACCTGGTTGGTTTGGATAGGTAAAAGAAGATGAAAGCAGAAGGGGATCAGCTGCGAGAAGGATTTATAAGTCTTACAGTCCTTACTAACTAACCTGACCCTGACAAAACTGAGTGATCGTTTTAAAAAATTGTTTACAACTATTGTAAAATTTTACATTGTAAATTTTTATTGCCTGATGGTAAACTTTATTGCCCTGAACTGCAATTATCATTCTTCCTTCTTTTGTGGATTATAAATAGTCAGAGACTGCAATATTTTTTTAAAAAATTTTTTTTATATTTAAATACTTTTAAATATTTTGTGGATTTTGTGGACTCCATTTATACTATATATATGATAACGAGATGAAAGTTCCACCCTTTTATACTGATATTGTGACATCATACACAAGGTCTTAAGGGGCAGGATTTGAATCACAACACACTTTTCTAACTTCCATTCCTGGGATGCTTATGAATCAATTCTATGGAGTTTTCTATAGTGCTTATAGTGTTTTGGACTATTTTTTGGTAAGTGAAGATGAATCCCACTAGCCCACATTATGAAATAGGGTAGGCACAGCATTTGAATAGGCATATTTAGTAACCAAGCTGTTTTTCTTTTAATAAGCTTGGTCTGATATTTTTGCAGTTGCACTTCATGTGTGATGAATTATAATAGATATGTTTTACTCATTTTGAAATTTTTCCATCAATTCATTCTGTCCTATATATTTCATTTTTCAAATGTAAACTGATATTTTGATTATAGCTTGACTATTTTTGTTGCATGCTTTACTGATTTTCTGAGAAGTTGGTGTTTTATTAATGCAAGTAGAAGGAAATTGGGTAAAATGATCTGCTTCCAGTTCTAGGCTTCAAATAAATGATTGACACAAAAGCTAGTGATCTGATTTATATACTGGACATGTGCAATAACCCATTGCTAGAATTAGTTATTATTTCATGTGCTGTTCCTTCTCTACATGTATCCAGCTAGATCAGGGGTGGGTTCTACTTACATTTATTATCGGTTCACAATGCGTGCGCATGCGAGCATGCGCAGATCACCCGTGATGACATTGTGGCAGGTGGGTGAAGCCTCCAACTGGTTTTACTTCTGGTTCTATAGAAGCGGGGCAACCAACCACTGATTTAGATGGGGAAAAAACTGAAAATTTGAATTGTTACACATAAAGTAAAATTTGTAGTTTTTGAGCACTAGATCCTTCTTTTTCATATTACTTCTTTAACTCAATTTATTTTTCACATCATTTTGTGTATCAACTGAAGTATAAAGTGTGTTAGGGGATGTGTATCAACTTTTTAGAAATAATGCAATGGTGTTATTAATTATGAGAAACATAAATATATTATATTTGGTCTGCATATGATTGCATGTTGCCAAAATAAATGTCTTAAAAAGAACAAAACATTTACATAAGATTGAAACAGTTTGCATTCATGTGAAGAGACTTCAATGTTTTAAGTACTTCAGCAAATTCAAATTTCTAGCATTTTCACAAAGACAATGATAATATCCATCGACTGAAGTGACAGCCATTTC
This sequence comes from Ahaetulla prasina, assembly GCF_028640845.1. Lineage (NCBI taxonomy): Eukaryota > Metazoa > Chordata > Lepidosauria > Squamata > Colubridae > Ahaetulla > Ahaetulla prasina. Next base: position 89,904,662 of record NC_080541.1, on the reverse strand, counting down.
CAATTAAGATACTATTAAATGAGGTTTGAAATGTTCTAGAGAATATGAGTTTGTTCCTAAATTATATCTTATAAAAGCTGGCATAGAAGAAAATTCAGCCAGAATTCAAAGTTTCAGAGAGAGAGAGAGAGAGAGAGAGAGAGAGAGAGAGAGAGAGAGAGAGAGAGAGAGATAATTACATATTTCTCCCAAAGAGAATGGTGGTTAATCATGTCACATTTGAGAAGCTGATGGATCAGCATGTCAAATAATGATAATTGATTCAGGATACCATGTTGAAATAAACCATACCTTATGGTTTATTTCAACATGGTATGAGTTCAACATGCATGAGTTCATTTATAAGCTTCTTCTTTTAGACTACTTCTCCCATCATCTCTAACCACCGGCCATGTTTATTGAGGTGAAAAGAGGTTGTAATGACCCAAATTTAGGCAGGATATTATCTTGGAAAAGGTGAGGTAGCAGCAATTCTTCATTCAATAGCAGGAATGTCAAAAGTCAGTATATAAAATAAGCACAATCTGGGGCCTTTATAAGTTCACCTTGATTTATTTCTGTGCTTCTATAATAAAGTGTAATCAAGAAAGGTTAAAGTCAAAAGTGGGAAGAAAAGTAACTGCCTAGTCTTTGGAAGTTTCTGAATCTTTCTGTTGTATTGAAACTGCCATCTTTAATTAGACGTGCTTAAATTTCTTTGTAGTTTTTTTAAATCTTGATTTTCTTAATTTCAAGAAGCTTAAAGTAGTGCTGAAAGCCAGTTTTATATTATCTTATAAGGCACCAAGTTAGAAACCAGGAGATGGGGAATTGTAGTTCCACCTTAGACACAAAAAACAACTAGGTAAAAGCAGACAATGGGAAGCCACTTCCAAAATTTTGCCACGAGAACTGCAGGGCAGTTGTCAGGAAGCAAGATTGACACAAAGGTACACATGATAGTACTACGAACATTCCACCTTAACTGATATCATAAGTGATTTCACTAAAACCAAGGGAAATATCATAAATCACTTTGGACTGTAAAAACAAAAATGGGAAAAAGAAAAAAAAAGAGGAAATAAGAAAAAAATATGCAAAAAGCTAAAAAAAATTACAAGGAAATGAGTACTTTTGCTTCCTAAATGTAATTGTATCAGAAATTGTTATTATCTCTTTTATTCATTAAACATGAAACTCAGTCATTTAAAAAGGTATCACATTTAAAATGTATCACAAATATCATTGACTGGCGGTGATGGTTGATATGGATTGCTGCTAGCATCCTAGGTATCAACCATCTTCTTAAAAGGTGTGATGTTCGAGTACCACCGTTTTTTGCAGTTACACATTATATTATTATTTTATTTACACAAAATGACAGTATACACAGCAAACGAGATAACTATGCTGGATTTCGTATCACAGATCATTAGTCGAACACTTCCCAAGCGTTTAGGACTGCGTGATGTATCGGCGAATTATGCAAGCAGATCCCAGTAAGGTGGCCTTCTGCAGCTGACCAATGGTGATCTAATCAGCGCCAATTGCTTTTAAGTGCTTGCCTAGGACTTTAGGCACAGCTCCCAGTGTGCCGAGTACCACTGGAACCACCTGCACTGGTTTATGCGAGAGTCTCTGTAATTCAATTTTCAAATCTTGATATCTGGTGACTTTTTCAAGTTGTTTCTCATCGATTCTGCTGTCACCAGGTATAACAATGTCGACTATCCACACTTTTTTCTTTTCCACAATCGTGATATCCAGAATGGGCCGTGGTGGCTCAGGCTGTAAGATAGCCTGTTATAAAACACAGCTGCCTGCAATTACTGCAGGTTCTAGTCCCACCAGGCCCAAGGTTGACTCAGCCTTCCATCCTTTATAAGGTAGGTAAAATGAGGACCCAGATTGTTGGGGGGGGCAATAAGTTGACTTTGTAAATATACAAATAGAATGAGACTATTGCTCACACTGTAAGCCGCCCTGAGTCTTCGGAGAAGGGCGGGATATAAATGTAAATAAAAATAAATAAATAAAAAATAAATAAATAAAAATTGTATTCCAGAACTTTATCAGTCTGTATTTGGAAATTCCACAGTAGTTTTGCATGCTCATTTGCAATCACTTTTTCAGGCTTATGATCCCCCCAGTTCAGATGGTAGTTGTGACACAAGCTCCAATGGACCATCTAATATTATTTTTTATTATTATTATTATTATTATTATTATTATTATTATTATTATTATTATTATTATTATTATTATTATTACTTCTTTATTCATTAAACATGAAACTCAGACAACAGAACATTCAAAAATGCATCACAAATACCATTGACTGGTGCTAATGCTTAATACAGGTTGCTGCGAGCATCCTAGGTATCAACCAAGCACCTTCTTAAGATGTACAATGTTCCAAGTAGAGTAGTTTTTTCCAGTTCCACTGATGTTATTGCAGGAAGCTGCAATTTGTTGATTTATCTTATAAAATTCTTGGACATGGTACCAAGTGCCCTGATGACAATGGGTATTACTATTACATGTGTCATCCATAATTGCATAGTTTCGATGGCCAGGTCATGATATTTTGTGATTTCTTTCCAGTTCTTTTTATTTGACTCTGGCATCTCCTGGTACCACGATGTCAATAAAGTGTACATTTCGGTTTTTGACAACTGTGATATCTGGCGTGTTGTGTTTCAAATGACGATCCGTCTGTATTTGAAAGTCCCACAAGATCTTCACCTTCTCATTTTCTATAACTTTTTCCACTTCATGTTCCCATGACTTTTTGGATACAGGCAAGTCATATTTTTTACATAATGATCAGTGGATTAATTTAGCAACTTGGTCGTGTCTAGCTTTGTAATTAGTTCGTACAATTTTGCTGCATTCACATATTAAATGTGAAACAGTTTCGACTTTGTTGTTGCAAAGTAGACTCTTTGGATTGTCAGTGGATTTTTGTATTTTCACTTTCATGGCACTAGTTTGTAGTGCTTGTTCTTAAGCGGCAAGTATTAACCCTTTTGTTTCTTTTTTGATGGTTCCTCTCTTAAGCATGCACATGTCAAGTTGTTATCACATTTTCTTTCAATGTTTTTCAAGTGCTGTCCATGCAGAGCTTTGGTTTTCCATCTATTTAATCTGTCATCCAACTGTTTTTCCTTAGATTCTGCCTTTGTTTCTGTTGTTTTTATAATGTTCTCCGTTTTCACAGTCTGCAGCAATATTTCTGTACTTCGGTTCACATACTCATTCAAACTTTGTTTTTCTTCTTCTACAGTTTGATGGATTTGAAATAGTCCTCTGCCCCCAATTCTTCTTGTTAGGTACAACCTTTCATTGTCACTTCATGGATGTAAAGTGTGGTACACATTCAAAAGTTTGCACGTTTTCCGGTCCAAGTTTTCCAGTTCAGCCAAAGTCCAGTTGATGATTCCAGCTGAGTAGTATATCACTGTAACTGCTAATGTATTAATGGCTTTAATTATGTATCCAGCATTCAGCTTTGATTTTAATATTTTGTGGAAAATATTATTGTTGTTGTTGTTGTTGTTGTTGTTGTTGTTGTTGTTATTATTATTATTATTATTATTATTATTATTATTATTATTATTATTATTACAGTATGCACAGCAAACAAGATAACTATGCTGGATTTCGTATCACAGATCACTAGTCGAACACTTCCCAAGCGTTTAGGACTGTGTGATGTATTGGCGAATTATGTGAGCAGATCCCAGTAAGGTGGCCTTCTGCAGCTGACCAATGGTGATCTTGTCAACACCAATCGTTTTTAAGTGCTTGCCTAGGTCTTTAGGCACAGCCCCCTGTACCACTGAAACCACCTGCACTGGTTTATGTCAGAGTCTCTGCAGTTCAATTCTCAAGTCCTGATATCTGGTGAGTTTTTCAAGTTGTTTCTCGTCGATTCTGCTGTCACCAGGTATAGCAATGTCGACGATCCACACTATTTTCTTCTCCACAATCGTAATATCCAGGGTATTGTGTTCCAAAACTTCGTCAGTCTGTATTTGGAAGTCCCACAGTAGTTTTGCATGCATAATAATGCATAATTTTGCATCATCATCATCATCATCATCATCATCATCATCATTATTATTATTATTATTATTTTGCAAAACAAGAATAGTTTAATGAGATCAGCCCTTAAAGTTTCATTAGCTATTTGAATCAACACGGGCCGTGGTGGCTCAGGCTGTAAGATAGCCTGTTATTAAAACACAGCAGCCTGCAATTACTGCAGGCTCAGGTCCAATCAGGCCCAAGGTTGACTCAGCCTTCCATCCTTTATAAGGTAGGTAAAATGAGGACCCAGATTGTTGTGGGGGCAATAAGTTGACTTTGTAAATATACAAATAGAATGAGACTATTGCCTTACACACTGTAAGCCGCCCTGAGTCTTCAGAGAAGGGCGGGATATAAATATAAATAAACAAAAAAAAACCATATTAGCCTATTTCCAGCTCATCTTCCTCTATTTTCTCTTTCCAGATTATTAAAAAAATGGTATTTCAAAGATAAGTATATCACACCTATGTGTAAATTGGTTTTGGAAGCATATGACAAAAAGTTATAAATGACTTAGTGCTGATTTATGTCCATCTAAGTATTATCTTGTCATGTCCCTTTTCCTAATTGTAATTATTAAAATATTCAGTAGTGACTGAAACTAGCTTCCTCTTCATTATCATGATTGATGATTTCTGTGTAAAATTACTTTTAAAAATGTTCACATTTGTCAAGACAAAACCGTACCTCAATTCAGTCATGTTGGTCTGGGCTGAATGAGTCTTAGTTAATAGTGCTTTAGACCATCTGCAACTAATACCAATAGTCCTTACCCCCCCCCAACTGAGCCCCACATTTCTGCTAAGAAATTTTTCTAAGGAAGACAGTTGTTAAATGAGTTTTGCCCAATTTTACGACCTTTCTTAACACAATTGTTAAGTAAATCACTGGAGTTATTAAGTTAATAACATGGTTGTTAAGTCATAAGTTTGGCTTTCCTATTGTCTTTTCTTGTCAGGAGGTCATAAAATGTGATCACATGATCTTAGGACACTGCAGCTGTCATAAATATATGCCAGTTGCCAAATGTCTAAATTTTGACCATGGGTCCACGGGAATGCTACAACAGTTTTAAGTGTAAAAAGTGTTCATATTTCCCTTTTTTCAGTGTTGTTGTAACTTTGAACCATTGCTAAATCAATGGTTGTAAGTTAAGAGACACGGTGTTAAGTTAAGAGACACGGGACACAGTGGCTCAGGGGCTAGGTCATTGAGCTTGTCGATTGAAAGGTCGGCAGCTCAGTGGTTTGAATCCCTAGTGCTGCCGTGTAACAGGGTGAGCTCCCGTTACTTGTCCCAGCTTCTGCCAACCTAGCAGTTCCAAAAGCACGTAAAAAATACAAGTAGAAAAAATAGGGCCACCTTGGTGGGAAGGTAACAGCGTTCCGTGCACCTTTGGCATTGAGTCATGCTGGCCACATGACCACGGAGACGTCTTTGGACAGAGCTGGGTTTTCCGGTTTGAAACAGAGATGAGCACCGCCCCCTAGAGTCGGGAACGACTAGCACATATGTGCGAGGGGAACCTTTACCGTTTTAAGTTAAGAGTACTTGTATATACAGTATGAGCATACACATGTGCACACAAACACACACACATACACACACATTCTCTATGTCTCTAGGGATTTTAAATGGATAAAGTATATTTTGGTGTATTTTCTTTTTATATAGAAACCCATAAAAATCTATCTCATCATCTTTCTTTCTCTCTCTCTCTCTCCCTTAATTAAATAATTAAATAAATAAATAATTATCCCTCTCCCACCTCTTGTCTTAATTATTCAAACGGAGAAAACAAAATTAGTATATGCATATCTGGGTGACCTTAGGACAATAACTATCTCTCAGTCCAAGAAGAAAGCAGTGGATGAAGATTTCTACAAATTTTGTCAAGAAAACTATGTGGACTTGTCCAGGCAGTCTTCAGGGTTAAAAACTGAGTCAAAGTGCACAAAAATAAATACAAGATAGATAAGAGAGAGAGACAGAGAGGGAGACAGAGAGACAGACAAACAAGAGATTTGTGTATGTGTAATAAAAATGTATTTTGAAGTAAAATATCAGATACAGGAAAAACATCGTGTTATATAACCACCCATCTCAATTTTATATGATTCTAAGGCTGCCTATGATGTGATAAAAGCACAAAATACATAATATAAAATAAAAAAAAATTAAAACACATAGCAGCTAGGCACAATCTAATCTATCATCCATACAACCAGGAGATGGACTCTAACCCATGCCCAAGGCCTAGGTTCCATCACAAAGTCAGGTTTTCAAAGTCTTACACAAAGACAATGGGGACAGGACCAATATAATCTCAGGGTGAAAAATGTTTCAAATCCGGATTCTAGGTTTAACTGAAATATATGAGTATGTCTTTTAATAGTGATGGAAAAAATGGTAGTTGCATTTTGGAAAGAGATTTTTGGATAGTGGAGAAGTCAGAAAAGATTGGTACAGACTTTAAGAAAAGTCTTAGATGAGAACTATGAATAAAGATAAGTGACCATTTTGTTTTCTTTTGTTTCTCAGATAAAATCTTAAATCTTAAATACCAACATTTTAAGGATGATGTTATGTGCAAAATTGCTAAAGTGACAGATTCTTCCACTGAGGCAAAAAAAAAAATTGGATACTGATATCCGAAATGTCCAGATATGAAGCCTCATGCATTCATTCTTCCCATCTTTCTTTCCTGGAGAAGAAATATTGATTGGGTCAAGAAATATAAATTTATTCCATGACTGAGGCAGGACTTGAACTTGGACTGGAATGTGTCTTAATTCAATAGCATTTATTCACGTACTTTGCAGATTCCTAAAATCTGTATTGATCTAGATCAGGGGTCCAACTCGCATTGACATGTTGTCATCATGTGATGTATCACAACTTTTTCCCACTTCACTAAACTTGGGATGGGCGTGGTCAGCATGTGATGCATTTGGCCTGTGGGCTGCGAGTTTGACACCCCTGATCTAGATTTTGGCTCCATTATTGAGAAGTTTAGCAAATGACTTTAGTTCAGTCATTTTCTCTAGTCTAATTGTCATGGTGAAGGGTATTGAGAGAATAGATACAACTGAATGAATATTTCAGGTAGTGAATTAGGTAGGCCTAAGAAGATCCAAGGTCAAATCTATCTTCAGCCATTTAATCTCACTGGGTGATTTAGGGCCAGTCACTTTCTCTTAGCACAACCTACTTCACAGGATAGTTGTTGTGGAGATAAAAATGAAGAAAAAGCCATCTCTTGGAGGAAAAACTAAGAAATGAGGCAATGATATCAAAGGTTCTACAAAGACAAGCTAAAAGAACAAAAAAGGAGAAATGAATAGGAAAGGTGAAAGAAATCTTCCTTAAAATCTTTCACTTAACTTTTAAAAGAAGAGGACAGTTTGAATCATTCATTTTAGCTTTGCCAGGAAACAATGTAGTATCTATTTTAAAATGTAAAATCCCTTTATAGTCTGATTTTTTTAAAAAAAATATTTTGTATGTAAACACATTCTACATTCTTGGACCTGAACTTATGAATTAGTAAAATTATGCAAACTTGTAATTTACATAGAGGCAATTTCAAAATTCTTTTAAAAGTGAAAGACATTTAAAAGTAAAAGAAACATTTTATTGATTTATTATAAGAGTTCTATATTATGTTTTTTTTTTTAAATTTTGAAGCCTACTGCTCTTCGAACAAGGAAAGCCTTCTGGGTGAAAATACCAAATATAATCTATGATTGTCATCTTGCTTTCCAATTCACTTTGTTGGTGTCCTGCAGTAGATGCACAGAAGCATCTTCAATTTATATTCATGCCTCAGTTAATCATAGCCTTTTATCATTTGTCAGCATGTCATGAATGCAAAAGATCTCCTTGGTAGATGAAGTTTCTAGCAAACCTTCCTCCCTACTTCCTCCCTGTTTCACATTTTGGATGGAAAAACCAGAGGAAATTAATCTTATAGTTGCTGCTTCGATACTCTGAATTATAGCATTCTCTTTAATATCAAAATAGTATAAGTAATAAAAATACAGTGCTAATATAATATTTATATTAGTATAAATACACTAGTATGCTAGTATAATACTAATATAAATAGTATTAGTATTGAGGTATTATAACATTTATTTCTGAGACCAAATTTGGTCCAATGGTTAAGTCTTTAGGCTAGAAACCAGTAGAGTATGAGTTCTAGTCCAACCATAGTCATGAAAGCCAGCTGGAACTAATCACTGTCTCAGCCATGACCTCAGGCTCAGGTGACAAGCCAGTCAGTCAATTCTCATCACAACCAATGAATCAATATTTTTAGAAGAGAATATTTTTTTATTGGTCAAGTGTGATTGGACTCACAAGGAATTTGTCTCAGTGTACATAAAAGAAAAGATATGTTCATCAAGAATTCTAAGGTACAATACTTAATGATAGTCATAGGGTACAAATAAACAATCCATATCAATATAAATCAGAAGGCTACAAGCACTAAAGTTACCGTCATACAGTCATAAGTGGAAGGAGATAGATGATGGGAACAATGAGAAGATTAATAGTAATGCAGATTTAGTAAATAGTTTGACAGTATTGAGAGAATTAATTCACTGAGTCAAAAAGTTCTTGTGTCTAGTTGTTCTGGTGTGCAATCCTCTGTAGCGTTGTTTTGAGGGTAGGAGTTGAAACAGTTTATGTCCAGGATGTGAGGGGTCTGTAAATATTTTCACTGCCCTCTTTTTGACTCATGCAGTATACAGGTCCTCAATGGAAGGCAGGTTGGTAGCAATTGTTTTTTCTGCAGTTCTAATTATCCTCTCCCACCAAACCAGAACCAAACCAGACAGTTATAGAGGTGCAAATGACAGACTCAATAATTCCTCTGTAGAACTGGATCAGCAGCTCCTTGGGCAGTTTGAGCTTTCTGGGTTGACACAGAAAGAAATTCTTTGTTGTCCTTTTTGATGACATTTTTGATGTTAGCTGTCCATTTTAGATCTTGCGATAAGGTAAAACTTAGAAATTTGAAGGTTTCTACTGTTGATACTGTGTTGCCTAGAACTGTAAGAGGTGGAAATATGGAAGGGTTTCTCCTAAGTATACCACCATTTCTAAGGTTTTGACTGTATTCAGTTCTAGATTGTTCTGGTCGCACCACAAGGCTAGTTGTTCAACCTCGCGTCTTTATGCAGATTCATCATTGTCTTGAATGAAACCGATCACTGCTGTGTCATCTGCAAACTTCAGTAGTTTAATAGATGAATCGTTAGAGATGCAGCCATTGGTATACAGAGATGAGTATTTGGTTGATCCGAAAAAGTGGACCCAGCACCTTTTCAGAAAATATTAGAAAGAAAACATCATATAAAGATAAGTGACCATTTTGTTTTCTTTTGTTTCTCAGATAAAATCTTAAATCTTAAATACCAACATTTTAAGGATGATGTTATGTGCAAAATTGCTAAAGTGAAAGATTCTTCCACTGAGGCAAAAAAAAATATTGGATACTGATATCCGAAATGTCCAGATATGAAGCCTCATGCATTCATTCTTCCCATCTTTCTTTCCTGGAGAAGAAATATTGATTGGGCCAAGAAATATAAATTTATTCCATGACTGAGGCAGGACTTGAACTTAGACTGGAATGTGTCTTAATTCAATAGCATTTATTCACGTACTTTGCAGATTCCTAAAATCTGTATTGATCTAGATCAGGGGTCCAACTTGCATTGACATGTTGTCATCATGTGATGTATCACAACTTTTTCCCACTTCACTAAACTTGGGATGGGCGTGGCCAGCATGTGATGCATTTGGCCTGTGGGCTGCGAGTTTGACACCCCTGATCTAGATTTTGGCTCCATTATTGAGAAGTTTAGCAAATGACTTTAGTTCAGTCATTTTCTCTAGTCTAATTGTCATGGTGAAGGGTATTGAGAGAATAGATACAACTGAATGAATATTTCAGGTAGTGAATTAGGTAGGCCTAAGAAGATCCAAGGTCAAATCTATCTTCAGCCATTTAATCTCACTGGGTGATTTAGGGCCAGTCACTTTCTCTTAGCACAACCTACTTCACAGGATAGTTGTTGTGGAGATAAAAATGAAGAAAAAGCCATCTCTTGGAGGAAAAACTAAGAAATGAGGCAATGATATCAAAGGTTCTACAAAGACAAGCTAGAAGAACAAAAAAGGAGAAATGAATAGGAAAGGTGAAAGAAATCTTCCTTAAAATCTTTCACTTAACTTTTAAAAGAAGAGGACAGTTTGAATCATTCATTTTAGCTTTGCCAGGAAACAATGTAGTATCTATTTTAAAATGTAAAATCCCTTTATAGTCTGATTTTTTTAAAAAAAATATTTTGTATGTAAACACATTCTACATTCTTGGACCTGAACTTATGAATTAGTAAAATTATGCAAACTTGTAATTTACATAGAGGCAATTTCAAAATTCTTTTAAAAGTGAAAGACATTTAAAAGTAAAAGAAACATTTTATTGATTTATTATAAGAGTTCTATATTATGGTTTTTTTTTAAATTTTGAAGCCTACTGCTCTTCGAACAAGGAAAGCCTTCTGGGTGAAAATACCAAATATAATCTATGATTGTCATCTTGCTTTCCAATTCACTTTGTTGGTGTCCTGCAGTAGATGCACAGAAGCATCTTCAATTTATATTCATGCCTCAGTTAATCATAGCCTTTTATCATTTGTCAGCATGTCATGAATGCAAAAGATCTCCTTGGTAGATGAAGTTTCTAGCAAACCTTCCTCCCTACTTCCTCCCTGTTTCACATTTTGGATGGAAAAACCAGAGGAAATTAATCTTATAGTTGCTGCTTCGATACTCTGAATTATAGCATTCTCTTTAATATCAAAATAGTATAAGTAATAAAAATACAGTGCTAATATAATATTTATATTAGTATAAATACACTAGTATGCTAGTATAATACTAATATAAATAGTATTAGTATTGAGGTATTATAACATTTATTTCTGAGACCAAATTTGGTCCAATGGTTAAGTCTTTAGGCTAGAAACCAGTAGAGTATGAGTTCTAGTCCAACCATAGTCATGAAAGCCAGCTGGAACTAATCACTGTCTCAGCCATGACCTCAGGCTCAGGTGACAAGCCAGTCAGTCAATTCTCATCACAACCAATGAATCAATATTTTTAGAAGAGAATATTTTTTTATTGGTCAAGTGTGATTGGACTCACAAGGAATTTGTCTCAGTGTACATAAAAGAAAAGATATGTTCATCAAGAATTCTAAGGTACAATACTTAATGATAGTCATAGGGTACAAATAAACAATCCATATCAATATAAATCAGAAGGCTACAAGCAACAAAGTTACAGTCATACAGTCATAAGTGGAAGGAGAAAGATGATGGGAACAATGAGAAGATTAATAGTAGTGCAGATTTAGTAAATAGTTTGACAGTATTGAGAGAATTAATTAACCGCCCTGAGTCCTTCGGGAGATAGGGCGGTATATAAATTTGAATAATAAATAAATAAATTAATTAATTAATTAATTAATTGTTTAGCAGAGTGATGGCCTTCGGGAAAAAACTGTTCTTGTGTCTAGTTGTTCTGGTGTGCAGTCCTCTGTAGCGTTGTTTTGAGGGTAGGAGTTGAAACAGTTTATGTCCAGGATGTGAGGGGTCTGTAAATATTTTCACTGCCCTCTTTTTGACTCATGCAGTATACAGGTCCTCAATGGAAGGCAGGTTGGTAGCAATTGTTTTTTCTGCAGTTCTAATTATCCTCTTCCACCAAACCAGAACCAAACCAGACAGTTACAGAGATGCAAATGACAGACTCAATAATTCCTCTGTAGAACTGGATCAGCAGTTCCTTGGGCAGTTTGAGCTTTCTGGGTTGACACAGAAAGAATATTCTTTGTTGTCCTTTTTTGATGACATTTTTGATGTTAGCTGTCCATTTTAGATCTTGCGATAAGGTAAAACTTAGAAATTTGAAGATCTCTACTGTTGATACTGTGTTGCCTAGAACTGTAAGAGGTGGAAATATGGAAGGGTTTCTCCTAAGTATACCACCATTTCTAAGGTTTTGACTGTATTCAGTTCTAGATTGTTCTGGTCGCACCACAAGGCTAGTTGTTCAACCTCGCGTCTTTATGCAGATTCATCATTGTCTTGAATGAAACCGATCACTGCTGTGTCATCTGCAAACTTCAGTAGTTTAATAGATGAATCGTTAGAGATGCAGCCATTGGTATACAGAGAGATGAGTATTTGGTTGATCCGAAAAAGTGGACCCAGCACCTTTTCAGAAAATATTAGAAAGAAAACATCATATAAAGGATAAGATCAAAGATGCTTCCATAAGCATCTTTCCCTCACTTTTGTTGAAGAACTGGGCTATGATCAAGCATTTATTACAAATGTAATAAAGCTGGTAGATGCCCATAATGAGAGTTCAGCTCCTGAAATAGCTTCAGCAGATCACTGTTTCAAATATTATAGGGATGATTCCAACTCAATATTTCTTCATTAGTACAGGAAACACTGTACAGTGGCAGAGTCTACTCTTGTATCCCAGATAGGCATTAAAATACCAGAGCATATGTGTTTAATCACACCTTTTTCATATATAAGTGTAAGAGCATAATATTGACTTATCTGAGAACTATTCCTGGCTACCTCGATGAACTCTATGTCAAATAAATTCTGGGTATCAGATATTAAACTTCCAAAACTTCATATGTAAGACTCATTGCCAATTTATTGCTGAAAAGAATATTGCTCAGGTTATGATAAATATTAAATTATTCTGTTCACATATGATGAAATGTTTGGGTGGTAAAGGTAAAGGGTAGACTGTAAGAAATTGTTCCAAATTGTTCAAATATATATTTATGGCCATTCTGAAGAAACTGTTGCATTACACTGAGTAATTAGAATTGCTTTCAATACGGTCCCATGTTAGAAAATGAAACTAGTAAACAAAGAAGTTTTCTAAAGTAACAGAATAAAAGAGCTGGAAGGGATCTTGGAGATCTTCTAGTCCAACCTCCTGATCAAGCAGGTGACCCTATACCATTCCAGACAAATGGCTGTCCAATCTCTTCTTTAAAACCTACAGTGATGGAGCAGCCACAACTTTTAAAGGCAAGCCATTGCACTGGTTAATTGTTCTCACTGTCAGGAAATTTTCTTAGTTCTAGGTTGCATCTCTCCTTGATTAGTTTCCATGAATTGTTTCTTGTCTTCCTGCTCGTGCTTTGGAAAATAGGTTGATCCCCTCCAAAAGATTGGAATAATGCTGTCATGTCACCTCTAGTCCTTCTTCTCATTAAATAGATATACCCAAGTCCTGCAACTATTCTCCATGTTTTAGCCTCCAGCCACCTAATTATCTTTGTTGCTCTTTTTTATATTTTGGTGACCAAACTGGATGCAGTATTCCAAGTGTGGTCTTACCAAGGCATTATAAAATGATACTAACACTTCACATGATCTTGATTCTATCCCTCTATTAATGCAGCCTAAGATTGCATTGGCTTTTTTTGGCAGCCACTCCAAGATCCTTCTCACAGTCACTGCTATTGAGCCAGGCTGCACCTTTTCTCTACCTGCACATTTGATTTTTCTTGCCTTAAGTATAAAACCTTATTTTTCTCTACATTGAATTTCATTTTGTTAGATAGGGCCCAGTGTTCAAGTCTGTCGAGATCCTTCTGGATCCTGAGTCTATCTTCTGAGGTGTTGGCTATTCCTGCCAGCTTTGTATCATCTGAAAATCATCCTTCTATTCTCTAGTGAATTGTTTATGAAGATACTGCAGAGGACTGGGCCTAAAACAGAAACTTGGGGTACTTCACTGCTTACTTCTCCCCTCTTAATAGATGTAATTCTATTAAGGACTACAGGTTGAGTGCAGTTTGTCAGCCAGCTATGAATCCATCTAGTGGTGATGCTCTCTATCCCACATTTTACTAACTTATTAAGAAGTAGGTTGTGGTCTATTTTGTCACATGTCTCCTGAAATCCAAATATACTATGTCCGCAGCATTTTGCTGATCCATTAATTTAGTCAGTTTTTCAAAGAATGAAATAAAATTTGTTTGGCATGATCTGTTTTTGACAAACCCACATTGGCTTCTGGTTATAATTTTGCTTGCTTCTAGATGTTCACAGATCTCTTGCTTGATTAACTTTTCCAGAATATTCCCAGGTATTGATGTCAGGTTGATTGTTCTGTAGTTTCCTGGATCTTTTTTCTCCTTTTTGAAGATGGGAACCACATCAGCTCCTTTCCAGTCCTTTGGTCTTTCCTTGGTACTTCAGTATCTTTGAAAGATATCGTTTAATGCTTCCAAGATCACATCTGCCACCTGCTTTAGAACTCTGGTCCTATTAATTTGAACTTGTCTAGGGCAGACAGGTGTTCTCTTACCATTTTCTTACCTATTTTAATTTCTATTCCTAGTCTGTTTTTTAACCATTCCATTTTTGGGCTATTTTTTCCCCCCTTTTGGATGAAGAGAGATGCAAAGAATGTATTAAGCAGCTCTGATTTCTCCCAGAGTTCCTTGCCATCTTCTCCCATTAGTGGACTGATTGTTTCCTTGAATTTTTTCTTGGTTTTTTTTTTTTTACATGTTAAAAGGAAAAAATGTTTTATTATTGTTTTTGACATTTATTGCAAGTCTTAGTTCATTCTGAGCTTTAGCTTTCCTGACTTCATCCTTGTAGATTGGACTATATGCTGCTATTCTGCTACTATTATTATATATTATGTTATATATTATAAGTGCAATCATTATTATATCCCTGTAATTAAAATAATATGTTATTCCCTTGATTCACTTGTTTCCCTCTTCAACTCTCCCTGTTCCTAATCTTGTCTTTTAGTAAGGAATGGCTATAACATGACAAACAAAGTATTTACCTTTCTGAAATACAGGAGTATTCAGTCACTCACTGTATTCCAACTCAGTTCAGTTTGTTTTGTAGAGATATTCCTTTTACAACTACAGATTTGGTCTCCCAGTTTAGACAAATCTGATGCCTGTCTGAAGTGGCAACAAATGGCATCAAATTCAGGTCCTGCTTTCATTATATCTCACTATACATTGCATTTTATAGAGAAGTTCAAGTCTATTTGGTACTAAAATTAAGATTTTGTTCATTCTTATTTGTGCCTTAGCACAATTTATTCAAAGTGTGAAAAACAGTAACTTCCTTATTGAAGCAGCCTAAGCAAATCAGTTATGCTCTTGGGTCTACCAACTTTTCAATCTCTTTTTCATACCGGGAATGATGAACTGTTTTAGATATGCATTAAAAATGGAGTTAAACAATATGCATATATTCTGTTTAATTCATCACTCTATTTCCAGCAGAGTAAAATCCAAAAGAATAAATGCCCTGTCCAAATCAAAGGAAGCCTAATTTACAAAAGTTCCCTCATCTTTTATTGTAAAAAGAATAACTCTTTTGGTTGCTTATATTTGATAAAAATCTTATAATATTTCAGTAACAAAGTGTGATTCTCATTATTTTCTTCCTTTGTGTTCAAAGCTATAGAAATATATGCACAGTGCATTTGTATGCATTAAGATCAGTGCTCTGCTTCTACCATATCTCAATTCCAGAGCGATACCTCCAGGCCATTCTTGGACAATATTTTACCTGAAATCTTAATTACAAATGAAGAGAGTGGTGTTGTTATTGCTTCTTATCAACCAGATTTAAACTGGCGGTGCTACGAAGAATGGAGATTGTGTTACATATTGATTCCCATCGCACGCTCCAAGACGTAGTCTAGGATCCTAAATTATGGAGAGAGTCTATGTCGATATTCTTTATATGTGAATGCTAAGAATCCAGTTCATTTCATAGAGAAATTATCAGCAGAATCAGGTTTCAGTCGCTGAGTCATACAGTTCAGAGATTGTAGAACCCCATTTGAAGAAGAAATTACTGGTGGAAGAGCAACTGAGTGGATTATTCAAAAGGAGAAAGTTTGTCAGGAAGCATAAAGTAAAAAGCAACCTAATTTCAAAGTAGTTGCTTCTTCTGCGTCCTTTTACTACTGACTTCTAAATCAATTTGGAATTAAGGTGCTTTTCAACCTATAGTCTCAATATTGTTTATCAATTGAGCTACACTCTTTCCATTACCGAGAAACTGTGAGACACTGGTGAAATGGGCCCAGCAGCGCCTGCATTTTCTGCGTCGCATGAGAAAAGTTCATCTTCCTTCCCCTCTCCTTACCACTTTCTATAGAGGGACGATCAAGAGCATCCTGTCATATGGCATTACTGTCTGGTTTGGAAGGATTATTGCTTCAGACAGGAAGGCGGTGAACAGAGTGGTGAGGATGCAGAAAATATCATTGGTAGTTCACTTCCTTCTATCCAGGACATAACATAGTGAGTCCACAGGACTGTCTGGGACACAACACATCCTCTTCATGACCTGTTTTCCTTGTTACCTTCTGGGAGGAGGCATCATGGTATCCGAAGCAGAATATCTAGATTCAGTCACAGTTTTGTTCCATATAGCGGGTATGTTGCAGATATATATTTATGTATGTATATAGCATGTGTATATGTGTGTTATGTATGTGTTTGGGTAAATATACACTTTCTTTTGAGAGCAGGCAACAGAATTTCATTTTTAATGTGGTCCAGTGTGCTCACCATAAAAAAATGACAATAAAAGTTAACTTATCTTATCTTACATTACACATGCATATAGCTGTGAATAATCTCTTTTTGAATTTGTCTACTTAAAATTCTAATCCATGTTGAAAGATGCCTTCACTGGTCTTGCTTTTATTTTTCTCAGAAATTAAAAAAAGTATTTTTAGAAATACTTTGATTTTAGTTTTATTATTGTAGAGCAAAAATTGACCTTTTTTGTCATAGTGCCTGCTATCTAGAAAAGCATTCCCTCCCATAGCTTGGCCACAACTGTGCTAGCTTTTTATAAAACAATGAAGACCTGGATTATTTCCAGGGTATGGAGTTTGGGAAATTAGATGCACCATGATTTATCATTGTTGGGTGTTTATTAGATTTCTTCTCAGAAAATATCTTTACAATATTGTTGATATTTTTTTGTACTTTTTATTTTACTAATCTGCTGTAAACTGCCCAGAATCAAATCTCCAAGTAACCACAAAAATCAAATCAATCAATCAGTTTAAAAATAAATCCATTTTCTAGTGAAACTCAGACAAATTACCTTGGATGATAACATATTGGAAATATACCAGCAAATCTGAAACTAGTTAGGTTGAAAATCATGACTTCAATGAACATCATGATGGAGTAGGATATGAATCCAGGTGTTTCTAAGACTACTCTGGTAATTGGATCACTGTAACATCCTGATTTTCAACACATTACTATTAATCTATTGGAACTGAACATATTGCCAGGATAGCATGTACTAAACTCCTAAGCTAGTGCACTTTTGTTTAATATTGTTGGAATCAAATTGCTAGACACCGAAAAACTAATTTTAAAATAAACTGGAACAAAGCTGCCACATTTCCTTTCTCAGTAAGAAAAAGCTTTGATTTTTTTAAAAAAAAAACTACAAGAAAAAAAACAGATGGTAGCTACCCAAAGGGGGAAAAAGAAGGAGAAATAATCTCTTTTTCTATCCAACTAGATGGTAAAACAAGCAGTTGGCTGGCAGCAGCTGCACCAGAAAGAAATATACTGTTATCTTTGCCTGGGCAGCTTATGTTCTTTTCAAGGTTGAAACATCATTCCAGAAGTGGAAAAGTGAGACTCTATTATCTTAATTCTGAAGATAACATTGTGACAATCTCACAGCATAAATCTAATCCATGTTTATCTGCAGAAATATTGTCTCTCACTAAATTCAAAAGACATTTCCACACAGACATCTGATTTAACTTTCCCATAAGCTGAACTTTTATGCACCAAATGAATACTCTCACCCTCCTTGATTTAACCAACACTCTCTCCAGCTGGTGAATGAGGATTACTTTCTTATCCATCCTTTGCATCTAGTTCTAGTTTATAATAACTATTTTAAAAAATTGTGTTATTCACAAATTTGTCTGTACACAGTTACTCCCCATCCAAATCTACAAATCCCCAGCCACTGGGATGTAATGAGCTAGGAGAATAATTTTGGGATACAAGCAGCAGCCAAGTCAATGGTCAGATCAGAGAAATTGGAGCACAAAGCAGAAATTTGAGAAAACATCTCAGACTTGAGCCTACCTAGTTCTATTTAGGATAAAGGCAGGAAGGAGGGAGGCACATTCAGACTTGCAAGATTGTTTTTGCTGTAACCCTAAAATAAAAGTAATATTAGCATTTCTGGCTTTGGTTTCCTTGTCTGGTCTATCTTGAAAGATTGAAACTGGGGCAGAACCTTAGTAGCTTCCTTCCAAAGATAATATTGGATATCATTAGCATACTGAGGATAGTGAACCCCAAACTGGCAGATGCATCAAGAGGTTTCATGGAGAAAGTATAGAATCCCATACAGGAAAGGGCTAGATAGTGGTCTGTATCTCTCAACCAGCACTGACTGAAGTCAGCTCTGGAAAAAGGAAGAGAACTAAAGTTAAATGGTACAGGTGGATCAGAAGGATACCAAAAGTTGCTGATAGATCAAAGAACACAAGGATGGACACAGTATCTCCATCCTGATCAACTTCAGGTCATCAACAAGCATGGCCAAGACTGTTTCAGCACTAAATCCAGATCTGAAATCAGACTGAAATGGGTCTAGTTCATTTGTTTCCTCCAGTGTCCACATCAACTAAAGGCTGATGATTTCTGAACATTTCCCAAAAAGAAATTACTTGACAGTTGTCAAGAACATGCAATCCAAGGATGGTCGTTTAAAGACCAACCCCCCTTTCAAGGCAGGAGGTACCACCCCATTCATCAAAAAGGCCAACAATACAGCATCATAGGAGTGGAACCCCCTCCCCCTCAAAGAAAATATTTGTAATGACTCACAGATAACAACAGCCAACTTTCTTCTCTTTCCCTGGGCATATGTCTGAGAAGAGAATGTAATAAACCATGGACATCTAAGGGAAGCAGAATGCATTCCATTTTGCCTTCTCTGAAGCTGTTATGGAGGTTCAAGATATCTAATACCAAGAGGTGGACCTGTATTTCCACTTACACAAAGTCAGAATACCAAAAAACATAAGGCCAGGGGTGGGCTTCAAAAATGTTAGCAAGGGGTTCTCTGCCAAGTTGCTGGGTGGGCATGACCATGGTGGGCATGGCCTAGTCAACCTTCTGCACCACAGTGGGTGGGTGGGGGGCATTTTTTCCATCCCTGGGCTCCAGAGGCCTTCTTTGAACCTCCGGGAGGGTGAAAACGCCCTCCCTAGACTCCAGAGGCTGGAAATGGGCTTGTTTCTGGCTTCCCGGACTTCTGATAGGCCCATTTTTCACCCTCACCAAGCCTCCGTGCGTGGCCTGCACTTACCTCCATCCAAAACCGGCTGCGTGGGGACTCCTGGAAGGGGCAGGATAGGGTGGACAGGGCCAGCCAGGTGTGGGATTTGGGGGTTCTCCAAACTGCACAGAATCTTAGCTAGAGGTTCTTCCAAACCCCTGAGAACCCCCAGAAGCCAACCTCTACATAAGGCCAATATCAGATGTACTATATGTGAAGTTCAGCATCATTCCCTATATATCATGGGCATATAATGAAGCTGAATGAATGTTATCTGTCACCATTATTACAATCTCTTTACAATCTCAGACTATCTCATACCACAAGGCAGACCTATATTTCTGGCCTTTACTAAAAATACCTCACATGAGATCAACGTCAGATGCATCTTGGATCAGTACCATCACTACATCTATGATTGGGTCACTGTCATCTCAACTGATGGAAAGCTAAAAGAGGAGAACATTTCTCATTGTGGTTACATTTAAAAGAGAAAAAAGAATCATCCCAAATGCCAAAATGTAGCTGTTATGGGAGAAAAGAAAGGCCATGATATCACAGGGAATTATAGGAAAGAATATGAAACATGTTATATTTCAAGAGCAAAAGGAATTTGGAAAACATGTTTTTCTGTCATTGAAATGGAATGTAACAAAATCTTCCTGAAAGGGTTACATATAAGAAAATAATTGAAAGTTATTTATATTTGGGGACAAAAGCCAAAATGTGAATGTAGTGTTTCAAACCACACTTTTGTTTTATTTTATCTTCATCTTCATAAAACTGGTATTAACCTACTACTAATAAATAATAACAACCATCTCTTGTCACACAGTTATACGAAAGTTCTACCACATATTTGTTTGAAGTATGTCAAAGTGTCAAGGAATGGGTTCTCTCTGTTGTAAGGTAAATGTTCCCCTTGCACATATGTGCTAATTGTTCCCCACTCTAGATCACAGTGCTCATCTCTGTTTCTATGCCAAAGAGCCAGTGCTGACCGATGACTATTCCATGGTCATGTGTCTGGCATGACTAAACACAGAAGGCACACGGGACACTGTTATCTTCCCACCAACGTGGTCCCTATTTTTCTGCTTGCATTTTTACATGCTTTCAAACTGCTAGGTTGGCAGAAGCTGGGGCAAGTAATGGGAGCTCACTCCATTATGTGGTGCAAGGGATTTGAACCGTCGAACTGCTGACCTTTCTGATCGACAAGCTCAGTGTCTTAGCCACTGAGCCACCACATCTCTTTGTTATAAGTTCCACTAAAAAAATATAATAATTTCAATAGAACTTTTCATAGGTTTTAAATGCTTCACATTCCTTTCAATAATCTTTACAAAACCCTGACAAGGTAGACCAAAATTATAATTTCCATAGGGATTATGGATGTGTTATTATTTAAAGCCAGGGATTTTACCTACACCACTGTTAGAAGAATGGCTAAAATCAGTCAGATAAAACAAGCTATCATTTCAGGTATCTTCTTATGAAATTATCATTCTACTCTAATTAATATACACAATAAATATGGGGCAAAGTTGAGACTTTATTTCTTAACCTCCCTTCTTCCAGGTAATGGAGTTAAGCTTCCTGTGTTTTCCACATAGAAAAATATCAGGAGGGCATATCCTTTATAATTTTAATATCCTTTGCCACCTTAAAATTCATTTTCTGCAACTGCCATTTTGCTAAATACTCATAGTCTGACATAATGGTACAAGTTTTCTTTTTAAAGATCACTTTAAAGTATTTCTAGATTTTGCCTTATCAAAGCAGCATACAAAATAAAGCAAAACATAAAACAAGATAAACACTGACAATTACCAATTACTAGGGGAAAAAACAATAATAAAACTGGATAAAAGCAATCTAACATCAGCTATGAAGGGAAGACAAATGTCTTCACACAGCAGGTAGGATATTTTCAGAAAACAGGGGCTATGACAATTTCAGTTGTGTTTCCCATTTAAAAAACTAATACTTTTAGTTTTTAGTTAGCATGAAGAAAATGTGATAAGCATTGTGTCTAACACAAATATCTACACATTTTGGCTTATTACACACTCTATTTT
Source organism: Ahaetulla prasina (assembly GCF_028640845.1). NCBI lineage: Eukaryota > Metazoa > Chordata > Lepidosauria > Squamata > Colubridae > Ahaetulla > Ahaetulla prasina. Next base: position 89,883,061 of record NC_080541.1, on the reverse strand, counting down.
CCCCTTACAATTTGTCCTTTTCTTTCTCCCTTTTAGCAACAGGGGATTGCTAGTCTGGCTATTTTCCAGATCTGCTCAGAATCTAAACACACATATGCACTGAAATATGCACTTGAAAATGTGCACAGAAACAGAAAGTGTACAAGCAATGTGTATATTCGAGTAAAATGCACATACAACTGTGTGTGTTAAGGAAAAAAATGGATTTAAAGAGGATTTACAGATTGTGGGGGCTCAGTAGCTTAGGATAGTACCTTGTTTATGTAGGCAGAGGAAGAGGCATCAGAAGGATGGAGAGGAGATGTGGGAGTGAGAGAAAAGGTGAAATAGTGACTGCCATAGTGCACCCATTCAAAATGGCACCTGTAATTTTGTTCATACAAAAACCATGGCAGCTACTACTCTGTACATACCCACAACTGCTGTGTTGAACACATGCAGAAATGAGCAACTACCATGTTATAGCATTTATCTTCATATGTGGGTGACTAAATCCACCCTCCTCATGCCCCCTCCCCCCCCCCATGGAAAGCAAAGCCTCTAGGAGTTTCTAGGATCATAAGCTTAAATTTAAAAGATTCCCCAAAGATCGCAATGGCAAACTACCTCTGGCTACTTTCAAAAATACTACATGGATTATCCATGAATTCACTGATGTTTTACTGAGAGATTTTTCACAAACACAGCCTCACATTTCTTCATAAAGAATCATAATTTTAAAAGTTCTATAATTTCAACACACAATAGAATGCTATAAACTTACTCTTACAATTCTGCTTTGCAAGGAAGGTAGATGTTTGCTAAATACCTAATTAAATGTCCTAAATACCAGGACAGCTTAGTCATCATCACTGAGTTTTTCATTAGGAAATAGGGTTTCCTTTCAAGGGACACACTTGGAAAAACAATTGGATGAAGATATCTGTAGGAATAAATTAAGAATGCCACATAAACCCAATATTCCCAAATATTGAAATCTTCTTTGAAGTATCTCTATGGGATTATATAAAAGTTTGATGTGGATAGGGTGGTTCTTTTATTAGAGGCAGAATATTTTCAAGAGTGTTATCCCATTAAGGCACATTTTTCTCAGACAGCAAGATTACTTTTTGATTTCAACTCCTGGGTTTTAATATGTTATCCTTTTAAAATATAAATTATGTTTTCTCTTAGCCTTTATAAATATCAGTGCAAAGCTTTGAAAAAGTGGCTTGTATCTACAAAAGTGCATACAAATACCCTATAGGAGTTTTTCAGAAAACAGGACACATGTATAATAAAAGGGAAACCTGCAGCATTACTTTGCATTGCTCCAATAATCTTTTCTAGCACTTGTGTCTATGTCTTCCAGAGAGTATTGAAAGTACTAAAAAAATGTTCTGGTTACTAGGCCCACTGGAGGAAGCTATTCAGATCAACACATGAAGTAAATCATGTGTCTCTTCTATGACATAAATATTTGGACAATGTGATCCCCATGTTTCCAAAACTGTGATTAATCAGCTTTTCATTCACTTTTGGGTGCATGTAAAATGTCCAGGTTGAGTATTTTTGTGGCATAAAAAAAACCTTTCATCTTAAGCCTGAAGTTTTTCACATTAACACAAAAGATGTTTCCTTGAGATGAATTGTGTTGCTTATTCACTTCTACATTAGGATTTACATGTCTCCATAGCGTGAACTTACAAAATTTATTTTTTTATAAGCTGATTTGCATAGGCCTATTGATTACCAAGGAAGGAAGGAATGTACTCCTTTTCACAGGATACATACAAATAGGACTAAATAACTTGCAGTGCAAATGTTTCCATTTAGATGTCTGCATTGAGAGAAGATTGGAACTGATCAGGGGTGAAAAGCTCCCAGTTCGGACTGGCTCGTGTGATCCGGTAGCAATGGTGGCTGCTGATTCGGAGGACCGGTAGCAAAAATCCCTGGCCCCGCCCTGCCTGCCTCTGCTGACCCGCACCATCAGCAAAGGTGTTTCTTTTTTAACTTTTAAAAGCCAGTTTTTCTTCAGCTGAAACATGCCTTTAAAAGTAAAAAAAAGCCTTTGAGAATCCCGCCCTTCAGTTGAGATCGGCAGAGCCTTTAAACTTTGGGGGGAAAAAATTAAAGTCTCCTCTGGCGATCTCACCTGAGTTCCTCATCAGCAGAACCTAACTTGTACTCCTTAGAATGGAGATTCTAAGGCACTTACCTGATTACTGATGAACGCATGGCTTTTTTCCCAGCCCGAAAACAGTTTCACTTTCAGCCCAGACAGAATCAATTGCTTAGCTAATCTATTTCCTCAGTGATCAACTAATGCTGGCTGGCTTTGCTGGCTGAGGAACTCTGGGAATTGAAGTCCACAATAAAATAAAATAATAAAATAAAATATTTGTACAGCTTTCTGAGATTTGGTGTGTTTCTGTAGTGTTTCACTCTAACTACACAAACACACAAAATCTCAGAAAGCTGTATATGGCATTTTGTGTGTGTGTGTGTGTGTGTGAGTTGTGTTGTGTTGTGTGTGTCTAAAGTGTGAAAGTTTGTTTTTGGTACCTCTTTTTGTTTTTTATACTTTGTTTATTATTTTTATTATTTATTGTTATTGGCCACGCCCACCCAGCCATCTGACCACCAAGCCATGCCCACCAATTAAGCCACGCCCACAGAACCGGTAGGGAAAAATTTTAGATTTCACCCCTGGAACTGATGTTGTAGTGGCTTCTTCCATTTCAATGTTTCTATTAAGTTTAGGGCTTATACTGGACATCCAGAAAACAAACTTAAAATCTAGGTAAGCAAGGTTTAGACCTCAAAGGATGTCTATCATGCTTGTTCTTTAAGATATTCTGGAAGGCAAACATGTCAGGGGAAAAAAACTTTTTGGGAATTATTCCATAAAACATAGATTATTTGAAACAAATTTCATTTCCCATCTCTGCTGTCAAAATCTCACATTTGCTATTTTTAGATGTATATCATGCTCAAGCAGCAGATATGAAAAATGATTTCCAGTTCACAGAAAAGAAATAATGTGACTGTGAGCCATCAAATCAACTGAGCATGCAAGTGTCTCAGTGATTTAGATGTCATATTATAATACCTGATCTGCAACCATAAAATATATTTAGAATCCGTAAATATATCTTAGTTCAAGCAACTTGATATATGCTTATTGGTTTGTAATTTTAATGAGCATGTTGACAAAAAGAAAAGGAATTAAGTGGGTTGAGCAGGCATTGTAGATGAATTGACATATATTTATTTTGGGCTTGGTTTGCCTCAGCCATGTTGGCTGCTCGGTTCAAGAGTTTTAATCTTTAATGACATCCAGATGCCTCAAGAAGTGACTGAAAGATTGGAGAATGGGTTGCTTCTTCTGAGTATTCATTTTTTATATATATACATAGGATAAATGGTTCTGGACCATCTCATAACCTTATAAGGGATGAGTATATGAGCTATGGTGGCATAGTGATTAGAATGCAGTATTGCAAGCTAACTTTGCACACTATCTGGATTTCAATGCTGACCCAGCTCAAAGTTGATTCACCTTTCCATCCTTCTGATATTAGTAAAATGAGGACAATATGGGGTTTATTGGGTGTAGCATATTAACTCTGTAAACTCCTTAGTAAGTGCTGTAAACGAATATGAAGTGGTATACAAGTTTAAGTGCTATTGTTGTATAATTCTCGCAATGCTGTTAATTGTAATTGCTTCTCATTCAAAATGTACAGATCTCATTAAGGCTGCAATATATGTATAACTAAATAAACTGAAGGAGCTAACAATTTTTTAATACTTGTAGAGTATAAAAGGGTCCCCACAGCAGACTCCAATATACATGAAGAATACAATACAATTGAATACACACAATTGAAGAACAATTATCTCATAATAGAATTCAGACAATATGGAAGTTAGAATGCCAATGCCAAACCAAGAATAGCAACAGGTTGCAAAGATGAAGCAGTACAAAATAGGTGCTTGAATGATTATATTCTGAGTTTTCTCAACTGAGGAAAAAAAGTGAAGCTATTCAGATTTATAAGAAATAAACATTTTATTTCTTGTTAGTGCAAGTAATGAGACCTTGTTCTGTATCCCCAACATATAACACTTTTGAAAGCAAGGAAGACCAAGTTATTGCTACTTATTAGTTCTGAATAGTTTGTAAAATAATTTAAGTGCTTGAAATCTAGCATAATACAATATATGCTTCCCAAGGTTCAAAACATAGACCGTGCATAAGCGCACAAACGTGCCTACCGTTCCTGTCCTATTGTTTTTCTTTTCTTCTTCCTATATATGTTTATATGTGTATATACTATATAATCTTTTTGTATGATGTTGTGACAAAATAAATAAATAAATAAAATAAATAAATAAGTCGTGTGCACAAGTAAAGTTGCAGTGAGATCCAGGAATCTCCATCCTTATTTACCGAGAAATAAGCCACTTAGTGTATCTCTCTATGTATGTTCTGTAAGTTTGTCACCTTAGCTAGGAGTTACAACCAGTTTCCTAATATGTGTTTCATTTTACAAATTGGTGACAAAAGGGTATCTCATGTACTGCAGTTTACTGACTTATTTATCCTCTAGATTTCTGGTGGTTCTGTTAATAAAACTCAAGAATTAAAAAATTGACAACGATATTCCTTCATCTATTGTGACTCTCTCCGTATGTGAAATCCTGATTGCTTTTATAGCCTTTCTCTTTAAGAAAGACTGTGCCTTATTCATCGTAAGTAATTATATAATGTAATTAATTAAGAAAACAGATCTCAGAGCTGGAAAACAATCTCTAGTTCCATTTTTGTTTTCTATTGGTGGTGTGTGATGTCAAATTATTATATCATAAAACACCAACCTCTTTTCTTTAACACAAAGAATCTATCTTAAAGTAGAAGCAAAAGCTTTTTTTTTTAGAAAAGAACCCTCCTGAGATATGCTTCTTACATTTAATTTTAGTATACTATTAAAAGAGAATGCCTGAATTTAGTACCTCATCATGCTATATTCCACAAGATTAGCATATATAAAATAAATTATAAAACTTATACCAGCCAAAATGTAGATAGTGCTAGAAGTCATGTGAAAAGTTTAATGTAACTCGATCTCATCCTTCACCAGGGAATCAGAGTTTTCTAGGGTTCAGGTTTCCTACATATAATCTCCAAGGAGTAGAAACCTAATGTATGATACTAATTTGGAACAATACCAAGGATGGCTACAGGGTATGGTTTTAAAAAAAATAGTCAAGATGTTGATTACAATAGTGTGATCAAAGCTCTACCTGTTTCTAACCTCATTATGGCCACCATCTTGACTTTTTAAAGAAAACTCTGAGGACATCTCTGCACAATGCCAATACCCAGAGGTATTTGTTAAGAAGAGAAAAGGAGATACCTGAGCTGAAGGGTAGAAGCAACAACCAGCAGATCTTTTAAGAGTTCTTCTCTCATATGTTCCTTTTTGATCATTTGTTAAGCAGAGAAAAGTGAAAGAGAGAGAAAGCTAATCAAATTAAAGAAATGATCAAAACAGTATTTTCCGTTCGGGCTGTGTATATTTATGTTAACACCTTTTTCTTTACAAAACTTTAGGCAAGTTTCCACATAGCCTCCTTCTCATGGAGGTTTCCGCATCTTGAAAAGAGAATGAGAGACAGACCTTCTGATACCATGGAAACCAAAAGAATAAATCCTAGTGAAGCTCTGAAAAAGCAGGGGGTTGAAAGCAGGATAGAAGAACAAACAGAGAAGAACCCAAAGAATAAAAGGAGAAAATAAACTCCCATGAGCTACATGATGCTGTGTTTTTGTCAAAAGTATTTTTATTCCATTGTGAAGATAGGAGAAAAAGCAAGTATACTTGGGAATATAGATCTTAAGAACCAGTACTTTAAGTGACAAGCTTAAACAGAATTGCTACTGGATAAAATGATTTTTTCATCTTTCTTAGAGAGGGGACTTCTCCTCTTCTTCATTTTAGGATTTTTTTTCTTCTCAGGCTTTTGCTTGGCTTTAAGATTTATCCAGTCATCAGAAAGAAGGTCAAGAGTATTTGTCTATATTTTCACAAATTTCAATGCTATGGTATCCTACATATATTTCTTAGTTTATGTATTTTGGTGAGTAATTATTCCATTAAAAGGCAATTGTGTCTATGATTTAAAAAATGCTTACAAGGAGTGCTTTGGGAACCCATCGTCAAGTGCTGTCCTGCTCCTGAAATGTTGAACCACATATCACAAGTTTGTAAAATTACCCACAATGCAATATGCACATTTTGTTCTCCATCACCTGGAACGACGTTTGCAACAAAACAGCATCACTCCAGGGTTCAGCCACCTGGGGCCTCATTTATCCAACTGGACTTAATTAGTGGACAACTTTCAATACCGGTAGCTGTTGGGCTTGGACATTTCTATAGTTTCCAAGTATAGACTGAAATAATCCTGGGACTTTAAAATCAGGAAGTATGGTCATGCCAACTGCATCAAAACTCTTCTGTCGTGTCCCACTCCTCCGCTGACGGCCGGGTTGGGGAAGTCCGTATCAAGCGTGCCTCTGCAGTTTTGCCAAAGTCCTATCAGAGTTCTCAAGGCAGGCAGGAGACCAGGAAGTGACTTCAGCAATCCAAGTTAGACTTTGCCTGACTCAGAGAATGCCAGAAAGCAGATCCTTTATATAGGCCATGGGGCGTGGCTCCATGACTCAGCACTTATCCAGGCCTGCCCCTCCCTTCCTTTTGCTGACGTCACCTCTCAACTCTCCAGAAGCGAAGATCTCTCCAGCCTCCAGCTGTTGGCAATCCTAGCTCATGACTGGCCTCACATTCTTCAGGCTCACATGCTGTGGGGGAGGGGTTTAGTTGCTCCGTTTGCCTGGGCATGGTGCCAGGACTGGGGGCTGAAGGCACGTCAGGCCCTTCGTCTTGCTCGGCCTGTCAGGGCATGGTGCCAGGGCTGGGGCCTGGAGACATGCCAGCACATTCTTCCGAACTATCAGCGTCCGGCAGGAGATAAGAGGGGCCCAGCTGCGGCAGGGGGAGCGGGCTAGACACAACATCTTCTGTGCTGGGCTGACTTTTCTGCTCAGGTACATTACTGTATCTGCCAATCATCATTTCAAAATGGGGACTGTTATAGGATCCATTGGGTAGTGGCAGGTACACTATGGACCTTTATTTATTAACTATCAGCGGCTCACTGAAGTGCTATGATTTATATACTTTGGGACAAAAACTGGCTCTATTTGAACTGTTTATGGACAATCTCAAATTGTTAAGGAATATCCACTTGTTTATGACTTGCTGTGTGGTGATTACTCTTGCCAGATTATCCAACAGCAATTTATCACCTCGAAGGGTTGACTTATAGGAGGAGGAATGTTTTACTAAAAACTGCAATTTCTTCACCTGTACTGCTGACCTATCTAATAATAAATCTTACCTAGTTATATGGCCTGGGAATCTGCTCATGCTGACCAATGGATAAGGCATGGGTGGAATCTTTCTACTGTCTCGTACCTAAGCTAAGATCCAAGCCATCACTATGGAAGGCCATCCACCTTGCAAGAGACAAGCTGCTGATTAAATGAAACAAACAAACAAACAAACAAAAGTGGTGCCTTGTCCCCTGGTCCCAACGCATCATCAGTGAAGATGGAAAAGCAAAAGTTATGGATGTTTCTCCTGGTCAGTTGGCTTGCTCTTGCAGGCTCCAATTTTCATCACAGTAAAGCCTCAGTATGCAAAGTGTTGTGACCCAGGGCCAAGTAGGTAGTAGAAAACTCAGTCAGTGTGAAAACAAACAAACTTATTCAAACAGCTTAGAATTACTTCATTTTCAGCGTAGTTCAACTAAATTAAAGCAAATTCCTCCCAACACAATTCTTCAGTCCTATCACCAACCTTGGTCCAATTAGGCAAACTGCCAAAGGCCTTTCTTGACAAAAATTCAGAAGACACTGATACAAAATAAATGCATCAAGATGAAGCTATCAACATTGTTTTCCGGCAAAGAGCCCAAATGTTGTTGCTGGTCTTTTAAGCCTTATAGGAGGGGCCAATCATCTCTTGGCCATACTCCCGAGTCGTCCTCTTTGCTTGAGCTCCTCTTGCCTTCTGGCAGCTCTTCTCATGTGTGCATTAGGAACAGGCTCCTCCTGTTCCTCTGCCCCACTACTGTCAGTCTCTGGCGGCTCTGGAGTCTGTACGTCACTCCCTGATGGCCCTGGCCCCACCTTAACCTCCGATGCAGAGCCCTCATCCAGGCGTTCCCCAGCCTCCAGGACTGGCCCACACTCTTCCTCAGCCTTATCGCTGTCCGACACTGTTGCCAGCTCTGAAGGCTGCTGGAAGACCACATCACAAAGTTTCCATAGATACTCTACCCAAGTCAACACAAAGCAGGATACTGCTGTTCCATTAAAATGATTGATCTGTTCCCAGGGAGATGATGAGGCTTCATGATGCCATGCCAGCCATCACTGGAAAACAGATGTTGAAGAAAAAGATTTATACACTTCTAGTTCCTCATCTCCCAGGACATTCATTGAAAACCATCAAGAAGCAAGCCTTTGCCTTTCTGCTTTGTTGGAAGCTTCTGCCTTCTTGAGCTTGCCTTAGGACTCCTCATTAGAGTGTACCATCCCAGTCAAACTCCCCATCCGTTCAATGTGGCCATATTTTTCCAGTTGATCTCCATGTTTCGAAGTTCTAAAATTTAATTAAAAATGCACCATGGTTAATTTCTCAATAGTACTTTCCACTAAACAAATAACTTGTGTGTTGCTTTATTTCAGTTAGATATTACCTTTTGACTCAGCAAAGGCTACTGTTAGCTATCACTGGAAAAGTCTTTAAAAGTTTTCAGCCTTCTGATGAAATCATGTATCTGAACTTAGGCTACCAGCTATGGCTGTAAAAACCAGAACTACCACTAACTGGGAGAATAAAAATAGTACATACTGCTCTTTGCTGCCACATTTTTTTCAGCTAATCTCTAGATGCCCCATTTGCACATTTTAAGGAAGATTTTTTTTTTTTTGGAACACAATCATCAGTATCATCCAGCCAAGAAGAAAGAAGATCTCACTATAGGCCAGATATAGCTGCACAGTACAGCTGGCATGAAAGCTACTTGCCATAGTTATAAATATCTGATTTCCGAAACATTAGAAAAGAATAATTTCAATTATAATTAAAAGTTCCCATGAGATGAAAGTATGAGTTCATGTGGAAACTTTCTTACTGTGTCTTTGAATTGCAAGAAAAATTAGGAGGAGGAGGAGGAGGAGGAGGAGGAGGAGGAGGAGGAGGAGGAGGAGGAGGAGGAGGAGGAGGAGGAGGAGGAGACAACATTCCCTGTCCTAAGGATTGGGTCTTCTCAGTCACTGGCTTTTAAATCTAATAAATTGTTTTGTCTGACTTGGAGATTGATTAGGACTATAAACTATGCTGTTCCTTGGTGCTTGAAAAGTTAATAAAATATATTTATATTATCATGATCATTATTATTATTAGTTTTAAATCATATTACTGGAGATCTGTAGGCTGTCAGTATATAAGCCAAGTAACATATGTGCATTCAGTGTATTTGTTGTTGTTGTTTAGGTTTTTTCAACAACAGCCTTATGTAATAAAATAAATGGCCTGAGTTGAATGAAAAATGGTTTTCCTTTCATTTTAGAATGGTGGAGTCGAGGGAAATTGTCCTCACCCTATCCCTTTAAAAATGACCTTGGGATAACAGATAAAGAAAAATGAATATTATTGCATTCCTAGCCCTGCCCTTGCTCTAATTTTCTGACATTTGCAACAAATATTTGTAATGAAAAATGTTTCTGTTTGAACAATTTCCACCAGACAGCCATGGGTCCTGGACTGGGCTATATAGTATCATTAATTCAAGCAGACAAAGTAGTAAGACATGCCATTTTACAAAATGCAAATATTAATAATAAATGTTAATAAGACAAATAAGGGACTGAAGCCCCTTTCATATGTCTAATGATGCAATAATAAAACTTTACTTAATTTTATTGTAGTCATTACCCAGCACAAGAGAATTGGTATTTAATTATCTAAAGTATTTCAAACTTAAATTGACAATGTCAGAATTTTTAAGAAGAGTACATACAGGCAAAAAAAAAAAATTAAAAATGGTTAAAAGACTATATTAAATCAAAATATGCTAAAAGGCTTGCTTAGGCTACACATCAGAGGTGGGTTTCTAGAGAACCAGTTCTAGAGAACCGGTAGCAGAAATTTTGAGTAGTTTGGAGAACCGGTAGTAAAAATTCTGACTGGCCCTGCCCCCATCTATTCTCTGCCTCCCAAGTCCCAACTGATCGAAAGGAAATGGGGATTCTGCAGTATCCTTCCCCTGGAGTGGGGTGGGAATGGAGATTTTACAGTATCCTTCCCCTGCAATGCCGACCAAGCCACGCCCACCAAGCCAAGCCACACCCACCAAGCCACACCCACAGAACCAGTAGTAAAAAAAATTGAAACCCACCACTGCTACACATATACCAAAAAAAATATTAAAATTATAGATAATTATATCTAGATTAAATTATAATTTAGTCACTATGGAAATGAGATCTTTGAGCAAAGCTGCTGGAGTAACCAAAAGGGTTAAACAAAAATGAAGTCATAAGAGAAACAATTGGAAGAGAACCAATTTTAAACCACGCACAAAGATAGCAAGCTAAATGGGTGCCTCAACTGGGGAGAATGTTTTGGGATTCTGTGCCATACAAGGCACATACAAAAAGAGGAAAACATCAAAGAACAGGAGGCAGATCCAAAAGAAGATGGAGAGACAACACCAAAGACACACTACAACAGCATCAAATAACAATGGTTGAGGCCACCAGAAATGCAGAAATGCAAGAACTTTGTATCTCCCTTGGCACCCAAAGTGGTAAAAGAGGAAGTTAAGAAGATTCTAGTTAATATAAAGTTTGCAATAACAGTATAAATTACAAATACAATAATAAGACATTTACACATATATACGTTTGTATATGTAAACACACACATGCAAACTTATATACATAGACATGAGTATTCAAAATAAAAACAATAAAATTATCCAAACTGGATTTAAAATCATAACTTCTCTTACTTCTCTTTGTTAAGAGAGAAAATGCTGACATTATGATGCATGTGGATATACTTATGTATTTTTTATGCTCATGTGTAAGCAGTCTAGTAATTGTCATATTCATGCAAGAACTCCTGAGTCTGTTTATGATGCAATTGTCTAAATATTAGATTTTGAAATATCCATGGAACACGGGAACCCATTGTAGAATTTATATGAAATCTAATGTCATCTGAGAAATCTAAAAGATGGATCAAGAAATATGTACAGCTATATTTCAATTCCAATTTATGCTCAGGAAAGATAGATGGTAGACTTTTTTGTATAATTAATTTTTATAATGCTTTACTTTTATGACAGCTCACATATTGAAGGCGTTCTTGTTAGTCCTTGTTTTATTACAATCTCCGTACTTGAATCTATTCTGTTATCCTTTATTTATGGTAGGCTTGTCAAAATCCTTTCAGCTACATCAAACAGCAGACAGTCCAAAAATACTTACCTTTCCCCCCCCTCCCAGTTCTGTCTGGAGGGGAAGAAAAGTTGTCCCGTTTAATTTCTTTTTTTCAAGAGTTGCTGAAAGAAGAGCTGGTGTAATTAATTTTTTTCAACATTGTTTTGAGGGGAAAAAAACCCTAATGTTCATTTCAACTCCTTACCTGAAATGAAGAAGAAATATTTGAATATCGTCTGATCGATGTTGTTTTTGTTTAAGTGTGGCAACCAAGTCTCCCCTCAATCCCCAACTTCTGCCATTGTGTCCGAAGTATCATGGCAACCAATCTGGAAGCTGGAAAACATAGTCCAGTAGAACCTCAGGTTAACAAATCTTGCTTAGCAAATTTCAACATTCAATGCACGTTTATTGTTTAATTTAAACCCCTCCAGTATTTAATGTTAAGTCTACTACTCCTGAAATATTTTGCACAATAATCAGATCTTTGGTTGGTTTCAATCAGTGGTGGGTTTCAAAAATTTTTAGTACTGGTTCTGTGGGTGTGGCTTGGTGGACATGGCTTGGTGGGCATGGCAGGGGAAGGATACTGTAAAATATCCATACCCACCCCACTCCACGGGAAGGTTACTGCAAAATTCCCATTTCCTTTCAATCAGCTGGGACTTGGGAGGCAGAGAATAGATGGGGGCAGAACCAGTCAGAGGTTTTACTACCAGTTGTCCGAATAACTCAAAATTTCTGCTACCGGTTCTCCAGAATTGGTCAGAACCTGCTGAAACCCACCTATGGTTTCAATGCAGAAAACTTGTGGACAATAAACAGACAAGACCAATGATTTGTAATGATCAGAAAAGGATACTCCCACAGCATCAACAATTTTTTTTTAATTTGCATTTATATCTCGCCCTTCTCCAAAGACTCAGGGCGGCTTACACTATGTTAGCAATAGTCTTCATCCTATTTGTATATTTATATACAAAGTCAACTTATTGCCCCCAACAATCTGGGTCCTCATTTTACCTACCTTATAAAGGATGGAAGGCTGAGTCAACCTTGGGCCTGGTGGGACTAGAACCTGCAGTAATTGCAAGCAGCTGTGTTAATAACAGACTGTCTTAGCAGTCTGAGCCACAGACAGCCACAATTACTAATAAGTTCCAGAACTCATAATTTAAAACCTAAATCCTGTGTAATCTTACATCTAAATAAAATTACTGTTCCTAATAAAAAAAACCCACTAACTTAACTAATTTATAGATACTATTAAATTCGGGTGCAATTCAAGGTGTTGATTACCATCTTTAAAGCGCTCCATGGCTTAGGACTGGGCTATTTATGGGACCACCTACTGCCACAAACAGCCTCCCACTGACCTGTGTGCTCCCACAGGGAGGGCCTCCTTGGGGTACCGTCAGTGAAACAATGTCATCTGGCAACCCCCAGGGATACGGCCTTCTCTGTGGGAGCTCCTGCCCTCTGGAACAAGCTGCCTCCAGGGCTTCGCCAACTCCCCGACCTTCGGACTTTCCGCCGTGAATTGAAGACTCTTTTATTCTGCTGAGCTGGGCTAGCCTGATTAAGTAATTTTAAATGGAGTTTTAGTTTTTATATTACTTAGTTTTTAATTTTGGCCATTATTTATATAAATTTTAGTTTTGTTTTTATTGTATATTTATTGTATCTTTTAAATTGGCTGTTAACCGCCCTGAGTCCTTCGGGAGAAGGGCGGTATACAAATGCAATTAATAAATAAATAATAAAACAAAATAAAATTTAAAAAAACTATTTTACAGCTATATAAAAGTAGCTGTTACAGGAGGATAAGGAGCTCACTAAAAAGGCTGTCACACAGCAGCCATTTCCCCAAAGTTCTGATCAGAGGAGGATGAATATGACCCTGGATCCTAAGGAGTGACAGAGCCTAAAATAGTAGCAGAAACTATGGCTTCATGTAGATATCAATGAGGAAGTTACATTTATCCTGTACTATAAGAATAGGAAGAGTAGCCAACTAAAAAAAACATTGGTGCCCAGATTCCATCTCAACATGATATCTGTATCATGATATCATCCTGAGGCATAAACATACACAGAGACACACACATTTTATACAATTTAAGAAAGGGCCATACAGAAGTACTCTGTTTCCAAGACACCATTAGCACTGAAGATTTTCTTCAAACCAATCAGCAAAGTTCTTTTTTTTTCCCCCTGTACTAAATGTACCCTTATTTCTCCTTTTCTGTGACTAAAACAAAATTGATTTTGACAAGCCCTGAATGTAGAGCAAAGAGCCTTATAGCAGCATTTTTCAAGTAGAAAAGGTGGATCTGACATGCCCTAAATATAAACTGATCTATGAAACTGTTGAATTTCTTATCCGCTCTGTGACTACAGACAGTTTTAGTATAGTGTTTATTGTGGTCAGAAAAGAAACCTTTAGATTTAATTGACATTCAGATGAAAAAGATTGCCCATTTTCTCCAAGGCTTCACTCAACTTCCACTTAATGAACTAGACATATTTCTATTGTCATATTTAGTCATATAATGATCCTATTTTATTGCCCATGGGAAAAAGTCACAAGCCCCTTTGCTTCATCCTGTAGATGAAGGAACAAAAGACTTTCCTGATACATTAAAATGAGAATATTCATAATAGCTATATATCCAAGTGAAAAGGTAGGCTTCAATCACATTTTACAAAGTCTTGACATGAAAATGCCACACTTCACAGCATACAATTAACTGTGTCTTAAATTATCTCCCCTACCGAAAACAGAATCTGGTGAATTCAGAATTCACGTTGAATTCAGGAACATGGCTCATTTATTGTTAACACAGGGAACACATGCACAGACTTGTTTGCCAAGACCTTTCTTTGTAGAAGATCCAATTGTCATTAATGTTATGCTGCATAAAGAAGTCAAGCCTTTGAAAATCTTCCAAAGAAGCTATTCTTAAGTGCTCAAATGTTTGTGACCATTAAGTTAAAATGCTCATGCGAATCTCCAAATTCATGTATTCGGTTATCCTAAGACTCTTTAAGAGCAACTGTTTAAAACGAACCATTATCAATACAATGAGATTCCACAGAGATCCTATGTCTTGAGATGAAGGGAAGATGTTAAGCAGAATAATTATTAATTAATTGATTGATTGATTAATTAATAATTATTAGATTGCCAGATTGGTGTAGTTAAGACATTAGATTAGAAATTAAGAGACTGTGAGTTCTATTTGCACCTTAGGCCTGAAACCAGCTGGGTGACCTTGTCCCAGTTACTCTCTCTTATCCTGGAAAACAGGTAATGGCAAACCACTTCTGAAATCTTAACAGGGACTTCTCCAAACAGTGTCTGGGAGTCACCACTGATTAGAAAGCACAAAGGAAAACCCCAGAATAATTATAAATTAAATATTGCCAGAGAAATTTCAACTGATAATTCTGATTCAGTGAATATTTCCCCTATTAGATATAACTTGGTGTCTTTATCCTGAATAATTGTTGAAGAAAACCATGGCAACATATGAAACCCTAACCAAATATTTCATCACTCAGTGTCAGCAAGCATAGATTTTTTTTCCTTGACAAAACAATCAAAGCAATACTACGAGAGTTTCCCCCCGTTAATTTCCTTATTAGTTAACCTAAAATCTATTCCAAAAATTGTTAGAGTTCATTGGATGACATTCAAACTTATTCCCCTTTCCATTCATATATATATGAATATATATATATATATATATATATATATATATATATATATATATATATATATATATATATAACTTGGTGTCTTTATCCTGAATAATTGTTGAAGAAAACCATGGCAACATATGAAACCCTAACCAAATATTTCATCACTCAGTGTCAGCAAGCATAGATTTTTTAATATATGATTTTACAGGAGTTCTGTAAACTAAGAAATGGGACACAATGAGAGGTTTCCTATAATTCAGCAACTATAGAGAACTATTTACATGAAAGCTTCTTCAGCAAATACATCTTTTTCTAATTAGAAAATCTGTCATTTAAAAGAAGTCAAGCCTTTGAAAATCTTAGAAGCTATTCTTAAGTGCTCAAATGTTTGTGACCATTAAGTTAAAATGCTCATGCGAATCTCCAAATTCATGTATTCGGTTATCCTAAGACTTTTAAGAGCAACTGTTTAAACGAACCATTATCAATACAATGAGATTCCACAGAGATCCTATGTCTTGAGATGAAGGAACAAAGACTTTCCTGATACATTAAAATGAGAATATTCATAATAGCTATATATCCAAGTGAAAAGGTAGGCTTCAATCACATTTTACAAAGTCTTGACATGAAAATGCCACACTTCACAGCATACAATTAACTGTGTCTTAAATTATCTCCCCTACGAAAACAGAATCTGGTGGATTATGCAGAATGTTCTGAAGAAGAAGATAAATGGTAGAATACTAGAAGGTTTTTTCTGCCTTGGCTTAGCAGGAATGACCTTTAGTTGACATATTTCCTCTTCAACATTTCTTGCTATTGTATTACTGAAGCAATTTACAACATTAAAATATAAAAATAGCCATTCAGATTCCCTTGGTTTTTTGGGTATCATGCTGGGTTTCTTTTCCCTAGGTATAGGAAAAGCCTTCGTTTAGATTTATTCTGAAGGTTGGATTTAAATTGACAGATTGGGTTTAAGAAAACACTACCTTGGAAATTTGGTATGCTTCATTGTTAACTAGATAAAAAAAATGGGCAGTATGCAAACCAGTAATTCCAGATGATTTTAAATTCTTATATTATTAATCAATCTTTCAATTTCAGATTCAAGAACATAGATTTTTTTAAATATATGATTTTACAGGGAGTTCTGTAAACTAAGAAATGGGACACAATGAGAGGTTTCCTATAATTCAGCAACTATAGAGAACTATTTACATGAAAGCTTCTTCAGCAAATACATCTTTTTTCTAATTAGAAAATCTGTCATTTAAAAGAAGTCAGGTTTTTTCTCAGTCATTTGGTAAGTGAATAGGGCTCCATCTTTCCTGGACTCTTGTCTGGGATGAAATGATCTAAATAATGGCTCACTATTGGAGCCAATGTGCATTTTGCAGAGGAAACCTAGCCAATCTGGAAGCAAGGAAGATTCAGATGGAGCTTCAAAGTTGAGCTAACTCTGAGATAATAATAGGTAGAACAGCCACAGTAGGGCATTGCATTAAGGAAATGTCTGCCTTGTTATTTTCCTTTCCAGGAAAGGAAACAAGCCACCCTGCCTATTGTTTTAATTTCTTAATTAGTTCTCCTATTTCTGATACTTTCTTAAATATCAAAATTAAGTAATACTGTATATGCTTTTATAAGAAATTTATCATTCAAAACTCAGAATCCTACCATTCCTGGGATGCCATCCTGAAAGCCATCAATCAGTTGGTCAGTTCTTCCCATCCAAAGCTGGAGACTCCGGCCATAGGGAGAGAAACATGATATCAGTTCCACCTTTTTCACTTCTCATCTGCTTCTTGGTGCATTCTTTCCAAGAAATAATGTTAAGCTTCCCGTTCAAATATGCTCATCTTTTTGATAATACATGCCATAATTTATCCATCTAATGTCTCGTAGAATGTCTATCCCTCTTTCCTATTGTTATGCCTTATTTTATAATTTGAAACATAGGAAGTGTGGTTTCTCTGATATGTTTTAGTTCAACCTTCCCCAGGTGTGATTTGAGAGGTATAAATATATCTTGTGCTGATTCTTGCCACAGATGGATAATTATTATTCACCATTATATTAGAACTATTGTTTGAGGCCCACTTCATTTTTCTTGGTTTTGTAGTAAGGCTTTTAGAAGTACAGTCACAAACAGACTTATGCTGATAATAGCTTAAATTGTGGCATTAGCAAATGCACTACATGGAATAACTTCTGAATTAAAAGCATTGCCCTCAGATAAACAATAAAATACCTTGAGGGAAAAAAATTATCTAAGAGGGTCTTAGTGCTCTCTGAGCTTGGTTGTTTTCATGCAGATATTTCATTACCAAACTAGTTAACACCATCAGTGCTAGTCCAGAGAGCGAAATGTGTAAACCAAACATCATCTCTATGCTGCTGGGTTTACAGCTTTCTTTTTGAGAAGTTTCCATTTATTCCTTCACAAAATTTGTTCCTATTGGTGTCAAGTTATTTTTTATCAGATTCATTCTGCTTTCTGATTCAGTTGTTTTAGCTACCTTTTAGTCTCAAAATGTCCTTATGAGAATTTCCTGGGTGGGTGTGCCTTTGAGTTAGTGTTGACTACTGGGCTATATTTCTGAGTTGTCCATTTAACCTTCCCAAATTGCCTTTTTTACTTTAACTGGAAATGGTTGCCCCTTTCCTCAATATGCTTTTGACTTTAGCAGTCATTTTGGAACATAGAATTTGATACGGTCATTGACCAAAATAAAATGATTTGCCTTGAACATACTGTACATTGGATCAGCAAAACTTCAAAACCTGGTGGAAAATTTAATAGTCCTCCATGGATATATTTGCTGAATTTCATCAAAAAGTTTACAAATAGCAAAGGCTAGTTTTGGAACAAGAATACATGCAAAATAGAAAAGGAAATATTATTCCTAAAATAAGATATTTATAACACATGACCATCAAATAGGAAAATAGAATAGAATAGATTTTTTTTATCGGCCAAGCGTGATTGGACACACAAGGAATTTGTCTTGGTGCATATGCTCTCAGTGTACATAAAAGAAAAGATACGTTCATCAAGAATTCTAAGGTACAACACTTAATGATAGTCATAGGGTACAAATAAGCAATCAGGAAACAATCAATACCAATATAAATTGTAAGGCTACAAGCAACAAAGTTACAGTCATACAGTCATAAGCGGACGGAGATGGGTGTTGGGAATGATGAGAAGATTAATAGTAGTGCAGATTTAGTAATAGTTTGACAGTGTTGAGGAAATTATTTGTTTAGCAGAGTGATGGCGTTTGGGGAAAAAAACTGTTCTTGTGTCTAGTTGTTCTGGTGTGCAGTGCTCTGTAGTGTCGTTTTGAGGGTAGGAGCTGAAACAGTTTATGTCCAGGATGTGAGGGGTCTATAAATATTTTCACGGCCCTCTTCTTGATTCGTGAAGTATACAGGTCCTCAATGGAAGGCAGGTTGGTAGCAATTCTTTTTTCTGCAGTTCTGATTATCCTCTGAAGTCTGTTTTTGTCTTGTTGGGTTGCAGAACCAAACCAGACAATTATAGAGGTGCAGATGAAAGACTCAGTAATTCTTCTGTAGAACTATATCTGTATAAATAGGAAAATATAAGCCTGATTTGTTGCAGTCTCTTCAGCAAAGTGATTAAACTTCTATATTAATACTGCTAACTATAACAAATCTATAACAACTAGAACTGTTGTTTCTAAAGGTGCAGAGGTTGCTTTTGGCAGTTTTTTTTAATGGCTTGTATGCTCTACCATATTATACTTTTCTGAAAGAAATATTTTGCCTTTAGTTATAGAAATAAGGATTGAAAATCTGTGAAGAGTCAGGTTACTGAAGACTTTATTTTCCCAAAAAGTTCACTTAAGGCTTGCACTTGGGTTTGGGGTCTTGATTTGTTTTTTGGAAGTCAAGAGCTTCTAATCTTTTGTAGGTTGGAAAATAATTTATCTTTTTTCTATACTTCTCCCCCTTTAAAATAATGACTAGCACAGTGTTTCCTCCACTGTATCATGTCCAATCATGGCTAGGGTTACTGCTGAGAGGGATGAGTGAAGAACATTGGGAGAGTATGCCAAAATTTGTACTTGATTATCTCATTAAGGTCATTTCAGTTGCCTAGCTAAAGCAAACACAGAGAGATGGTAAATACAGACAGATAGAAAGACAGACAGACAGACAGAGACAGAGACAGACAGACAGACAGAGAGAGAGACATACAGAGAGAGAGAGAGAGACAGAGACAGAGACAGAGACAGACAAAGAGAGAGAGAGAGAGAGAGGCAGAGGCAGAGGCAGAGACAGAGACAGAGACAGACAGACAGACAGAGAGAGAGACATACAGAGAGAGATGAGAGATAGAGAGAGACAGAGACAGACAAAGCGAGAGAGAGAGAGAGAGAGAGAGAGAGAGAGAGAGAGAGAGAGGCAGAGACAGAGACAGAGACAGAGAGATTCATCCATATAGGAAGATGCTATAGGTGAATATTGCAAAGACAACATTTCATATGTGGAGAAGGCAAGGTTGAACCTCTCTTGTATTTGTCCAAGAATCCCACATTGATAGACAAGATAAGATGGTTGATACTGTAGTACTGAATAATAGGCCACTACTTTTTTGAGAACACTAATGGTATTTATGATGTATTTAAATTAAAACCTTTGGGCTGTCTAGTTCTGAGGTTACCACGCAGAAAAAAATGTTCCAAAGGTTCAAAAAAAAAAAATTACAGTGGGAACATGGAATGTGAAAAACGCAGGCATGGGAAAGCTCAACAAAGTGAAAGGTGAAATGAAACAGCTATAAACTGACATCTTAGGCATCAGCAAATTGAATTGGTTGGGGATTTGTCACTTCAATCAGAAGATCATACTGTTTACTACTCAGTACAAACAAAACGAAAAAGAAATGTCACTGCATTCATACTAACAACGAATATAGCAAAGCTATTACTTGGCAACAATATAGCCAGTGATCAAATAATATACATTAGACAGAAAAAAATAAACTGGTTGGCAGAACAGAAGGTGGAAATTGCCAAGAAGAGAAAAGAAAACAAAGCTTAGAAAAGACAGAGCTCTGGATGATGCTTAACAATGGATTTCAGAGGAATAATTGTTAAAAACCAAAATGTATATTCTCTATTTAAATAACTGTTGGTTTTTGCCCATGAAGTTAAAATCAGCTGTCTGCTCATTACTAAGTTGAGGAGCAGAGGAATTGATGGATTCGGAATATTTATAGCAATACAGAAAAAAACAAAAGAAGAATTAATAAAGTTTCTAACCAAATGATTCCAGAAAATTTGGAAAATATCACAATCATAAACAAATTAGGAGAGATCGGTCTACATACTAATACTATCGTACAGTATCCTGAATTAAGCAGAATAATTCTTAGAATCATCTGATATCAATTAGAACTCCATATGGAAATGCCAAATGTTTAAACTCCTTTTGGAAAAGGCTGAGGAAAATATATATGTCAATGTTGATACATATTAAAGGATATGTATATATCTATACATATGGATAACTGAGAGAGCTAAAAAAAATGCCAAAAAAAAAGTCAACATGTGCTTCATTGCTTATATAAAATTCATAAAAAAGGAAGCCACTATACAAAATGTAGTGAAACAGATTGATTCCAGGTTAGGAGTAAGACAAGGGTATTCACTTTCCCTATATTTATTTAACCTACATATTGAATCTATATTTAGGGAGGTTGGTTTCAAAGAAGATGTATGTGGTTTTAAAATTAGGGGCCCAAACAATTTTATGCTGATACTACTCTAATAGATGAAGAATGCAAATGATCTGCAATATCTAGTTCTTGAGAATCAAGAACAATAAAACAATGAGGCTAAGATTAAATAGAAAGAAGACTAAAAGATTGACAAGTACAGTGATCAGATTTAGAATAAGCGATGAAAATATTGAAGTGGTTGATAGTTTCTGCTTTTTATGACTATCAAAAGTAAAGGAATAAACAGTAAAGAAGCATGCCACAGTCTAACACTTGGTAATGTAGCCATGAAGTTTTTGGAAATTATATTTATATGCCATGATATGTCTAAGTGCTGTGGTGGCACAGTGGTTAGAATGTAGTATTGCAGGCGAATTCTGCTGACTGCTAGCAGTTTGATCCTCAAGATTGACTCAGTCTTTCATCCTTCCAAGATTGATAAAATGAGGACCCAGATTGTTGGGAGCAGTATGCTGATTCTGTAAATCACTTAGAAAGTGCTATAAAGCACTAAGAAGCAGTATATAAGTCTAAATGCTATTGCTATTACTATATGAATCATGAAGGCATTTGTCTTCTGTATGGAAGAAAAGCTGGACTTTGAAGAAGCAGGATAGAAAGTGTATTGATGCTTTTCAACTTTGTTTTTGAAGACTCTTGTGAGTTATCAAGGATAGAAAACAAATAAGCAGAACATAGCACAAATCAATTCAGAGTAAAAAAAAATGAAAAACAACCCTGACACCAAAATATTTATTTTTGTAACAATATTTAGTATATTAGAAATACCCAGCAGCAAAGAAAATATGGATAGGTATTAAACAAAGAAAAGGGATTTAAACAGCAAATGTGAGGAAAAGACCATCCAAAAGATAGAGTGAATCTTAGGGGGAAAAAAGGAAAAAGTTTTGAGAAATGAGATGGTTATGAGCACAAGCAAAAATGAAATTAAAATTCTAACTATATATAATTTTTCACTGTACTGGATGCACTGGATTCCTTCCTAACCCCAAAATATCCCAGAATCTTACCATTCTTCAGGGAAGATTTTAAAAGATTTTTTTAAAATGAAACGGTTTCATAAATTCCTCCATGGCTATTAACCTCAAAGGAGAGAGTCACTACGTTATAGGTCAATTACAGGCATCTGCTGATCCAATGGTAACCTGTAGAACTTAACTGCTAAGGGTCAGTGTCATATAGATAAATGCAGAAGGTTTGTTTACTTGTTTGCTTTTAATATTTCAAAATACTGTATTTTGGGAGGAGGCTATATTTTTTTCTTTAAATTGTCTCCTTTCCATTAAATATACATTCATCATTTTAGATCTTAGAAAGAACTCTTTCGCTACTACTGTCCTAATTCCAGGTTCTTTTAATCTATTTTCTCTTCTCCAAAGAAGCTTGAGTTTTCAAATATTTATTTGCATCATTGTTTGGGGGTTTCATCCTCATTGAGTAGCTCCTGGTGGATGGAATGTGGACAATACTAGCTTGGATTGTACAGCAGTATCCAGAATATAGTGATCATAGAATATTGGGAACATGCTTGGGGTAAGACTGGACTTTGTTCTCAGGGGTGGGCTCCTGGGGGTTTGGCAGGGTTTGGGCGATCCTCTAGCCAAGGATTGCCAGGGTTCAGAGAACCCCCAAATGCCACCCATGGCTGCCCATGCCTATCCTGCCTACCCCTCCTAGAAGTCTCCATGCAGCCTGTTCATGATTCCAGGTAAGTGCTGGGGGCGCACAGAGGGTCTGGGATGACAAAAAACAGGCCTACTGGAGATTCTGGAATCCAGAAATGGGCCTCTTTCCGGTCTCTGGAGGGCCTCCAGAGCCTGGGGGAAGCTGTTTTTGCCCTCCCAGAGGCTTGAGGAAAGCCTCCAGAGCCTGGGGAGGGCAAAAAATGCCCCCCGGAAGTTCCAGAAGTCCAGAAACAGGCCTGTTTCTGGCCTCAGGAGGGCCTCCAGACCAGTGATGGATTTCAAATTTTTTTACTACCGGTTCTGTGGGCGTGGCTTGGGGGCGTGGCTTGGGGCTTGGTGGGCATGACAGGGAAAGGATACTGTAAAATCCCCATTTCCTCCCAATCAGTTAGGATTTGGGAGGCAGAGAATAGATGGGGGTGGGGCCAGTCAGAATTTTTATTACCAGTTCTCCGAACTACTCAAAATTTCTGCTACCGGTTCTCCAGAATTGGTCAGAACCTCCTGAAACCCACCTCTGCTCCAGACCCAGTTTTCACCCTCCCGGAGGCTTGAGGAAAGCCTCCGGAGCCTGGGGAGGATGAAAAACACCTCCCTAGCTGTGGTGCAAGTGGGCAACTAGGCACCACACCATGACCATGCCCACCCAGCAACAGAGTAGCAAACCCATTGCTAAAGGATCTGAAGCCCAGCCCTGGTTGTTCTTGTGACATTCTGCCACAACTGACTGCTACTGGAATTACCCTGAAGCTTTCAATTGCCAGAGAACTGTATGAAACTAAACAAATAGGAAGCTAGAAAAGGGATACAGCAAGCGCACAAGTTACACATATAGTACAGCAATGTTAATTTTGGGGTGGTTTGCTTATATTTTATGTCTGTGAGAACTGAATTTCTGCCTGTTAGTTGGGTGAATCCTCTTTTTGTTCTTTTATAGAAGGGGAAAGATAACAAAAGTGAATGCAAAAACTATCACATATGTAATAGTTGTTTACCCTGTTGATCCATGACTGTTGTGCAAGGTTTGCTACCCCCATATTGTGAAGTGTGCAGATGATACAAAAATAGTGGGCCTTATTCAGGATGTGAATGAAGGTGCTTACAGGCAGGAGGTAGAGAGTTTGGTGAACTGGTGTAACAAGACAACTTAATTCTAAATGTTGGAAAAACAAAAGAAATCATTATCAATTCCAGGAAAGGCTATATATGTCTGTGTATTATGATTCAGCTGTGGACGTAGTTAGTAGTTTTTAGTTTCTGGGTGTGCAGCTATTGTTAGCTTGGTTGCTCAACAGTAAGACACTGATGAAGCAGGCACAGCAGTGCATGCATTTTCTGTGTTGTATGAGAAGAACACATTTTCCTTCCCCTGTCCTTACCACTTTCTATAGATTGTTGATTGAAAGCATCCTCCCGCATTGTTTTACTGTTTGGTTTGAAGTAACTGTTTTGGACAGGAAGTCCAATACATACCGAGGACCAGAGTCAAGCTGTGCTTATATGCCATGTCTTGGATACATTGTACAGAGAACAGCGAGGACAGCAAAAAAGATTACTAGAAGTTTACTTCCTTCTATCCAAGACATGGTATATAAGCACAGCTTGACTAGGGTCCTCAGTATTTTCAAGAATGCTACACATCATCTCCATGACCTCCAAGGTCATACTGTTTTCTTTGTTGCCTTCTGAGAGGAGGCTTCATGGTATCCGAAGCAGAACAACTAGATTCTGTAATAGCTTTGTACCATATAGTATCAACCTTGTTATCCCTCAAGTCTCTTTTTTCTGCTACATATTCAAAATGGACTGTGATTAATATACATATGTGTGTGTATGTGTTTGTGTATGTATAAATATATATAGTATATGTATACGTGTATGTGTGCATGTATGGGTATGGGTATGGGATGGATGGATATAAGTCTTTTGAGAGCAGGCATCAGAATTTCGTTTATAATGTGTGCCATTGTGTACACAGAAAAGTGGCAATCAAGATCATCTAATCTTACCTACATATTCTTAAGAAGACATTTCTGAAAATCCTTTTTCAAAAGGGTGCAAGTTACAGTACGATAGTGTGCAAAATGTAAAAAGAACGTATGACCTTATATCAGATGAGGCTTTGGGATTGCAGATCAGATACTTTCTCTTCAGTAAGTCATGGTATCAATGTGTTCCAAGAAAGCATTTGCATGACCTCTGACCACTGTTAAGAAAAAGCTCACTGTCAAAGAGAACTAGAGATTCCATTTCATCTAATAATTACATACACTTAAGCTTTTCTACCATCAAGCATGTCTGTTTATATTTTGTCTGTAACTTATAAAGCTGGGCAAATATAAATTACCTGAGGTAAGGAAAATAATTTTTGCCCAAGAAAACCTTCATTATTAAACAGAAATGCTTCCCTTTTGACTTGACCTTAGTGCAATAGGGGAAAGTTTAGTAGTCTGAGAAATGTTTCATGATCTTTTCTACGAATATTTCATTGGCATGAACTTTTAATTAGGAAAGACACTCCTTGTCAAGTTTTTAGACATAGTGCTGGAAAAACCTGAAAGGTCAACAACATAAGATTTACTAGCTAATTCTATTCACTAAAACATGAGCAAAAGACTATTAACCAGTGTGAGGTAAAATTGAAACTTTGGGATGAAATTTAAATATTTTTTAGAATGTGAGCATAATAAAAGAGCATTATCTCTTTTATTATGCTCACATTTATTATTATTGTACTACAGTCCTTTACTATTGTAAAGGACTGTAAAAATTGTTTTAGGTGTAAACAGTACACAAAAAAATATATACACACACAGGTGACAACTACATAGAGCACAAAATTGGAGGCTTTTCTACACCCATTCATTTTGATATGGTTTTTTTAAACAATTGAGATTCTTTGTGCTGACCTCCAAGAAGAGGCATTTTATAAAAATGGGCAGAATTTGAACTAAAAGCTGTGCAGAAGACATCAAAGCAGCTCAGCTTTTTGTGTTCTGTGCAATAGACTCATAAAGCTATGTTCCCCATCCAGTACAAAAAGCCTGATCCAGTTCTTACATACTAGGTGAGACAGACCTCAGATAGCCAAGAAAGCCAAATAACAGTTATTAACAGTAACAGAGTTGGAAGGGACCTTGGAGGTCATCTAGTCCAACCCACTGCTCACACAGGCTAGGGATTTGAACCACTGAAAAGCTATAAAGTGTAATGTATGGTAAATAGTTTCATGCTACTGTCAGCATTCCTTCTGAGAGCAATACAAATTATATTTAAGCAAATTGATAACTCGACCAAAAGACTTCCTGAAATCTATCTTCCAAATTGATCAGCTGTGCACTAATATTGTTTGCCTGGAACTTGAACTTGGATGTGTAAGGAGTAGAGAGCAGAGATTTAGCTACCTTATTCTCTCAGGAGCGGGAATCTGTTCGTCCAGATGCAGAATAACATACTGTGCGGTATTTGAGATTCTTTTTTTTAAAGGCCTAACTGTAATGACAGACCTGGGTGATCATAGTGATATCTATAAGTTTTGCATGAATTATTCGGCTATTTACATAAATTAATTTGAATAGCTGCTCTGTTTAAATTTGGGTCATCAGATAAATGCTCAGTCCATATGGAATAATTTTATTGATGTATTGTGCCTTTCTCCAAAACATATTGTAGAACTGAAATACAACAGACTGTTGGAACTACAGGTTGAAATTTTCACACAGTTGCAAAATTCACTGTATAGTGTTGGACTCGTAGCTGTCTTTCAGCTTAACAACTCACAGAATTGCTATTAGGAAAAATATGTCTGAGAGAGCTGTGCACAGCAGATTGAGTTTCTTGGTTCATTGACAAAATGTAGATGCAATAATTCAATGTATCCTATTTTAAATTTGTTTGCAATTTTTCAATGTTCTAGCATCCTAATTCATTTTTAATAAATACAGTGGGGATTTTCATACTGAATTTAGCCACCTGATTCTCAGATTTAATTTACTCGATTTAACATAGAAATGAATCAAAATGACTAACGTTTTGCATTATTTTTTGGCAGTGTTGAAAGAAACACATTGCTGCTTACCAAATGAGATTGCCCTCGGTCAGGCCTTTGTATTCTCAGTATCTAATTGGTTGTACTGCATTGTGGCGTTGTTACTATTCCTTTGAGAAGGATTTTGAAATAATTTGTGAGACTAATCCAGATTAAGAAGAGAGGCCCAAAGGAGTTATAGATATCAGATATATTTAAAATGCCAGTACAAGTCTTTCTACCCAAATGATTGTTAATTGCTATCAATTTGCCTTTGGATGCTCGCAGGCATGCCTTTGTGAACACACCTGCTCAGAAATATTTGTAAATAGCAACCTTGTCATCAAGATAACTAATGATAATCTTTTCACATTGTGTGATTCAACATCTGGCACATTTACACAGGGAAAATGTATATATATATATATATATATATATATATATATATATATATATATATATATATATATATATTATGATGATGATGTCCCTCAGATCAGTCTTCTTCTTTAGAACAGTGACATTCATCAAATAGCTAGAATTGATAGTTAATGTGATGAAGATATCACTGTGGAGAAGGACAAGAAGAAGGAGAAGGAGAAATGGGGGAGAAAGAGAAGGAAGGTCAATGGTAAGGGAAGAATGTGCAAAGCAAAGCAGAAGTGTCCTAGAACTTTACATTTGGTGTACAGTTGCTTACTATGTGTTTAATAATAGAGGTCACTCTACTACTGTTGATATAAGAGTGAGACAATCCTTTAGCAAATTGTAGGGCTAGAGCAGGGCTGTCAAACTTGTGGCATCACATTGTTGTCATGTGACATATTGTGACTCTTTTCCCCTTTCCTAAATCAGGGGTGGGCATGGCCAGTGCATGACACTTCCAGCCTGTGGGGCGCGAGTTTGACATCCCTGGGCTAGAGGCTAGTCCTATTTTTTAAATATGCCCTAGAGCAGGGCTGTCAAACTCCCGGCTCACGGGCCGGATGCATCACATGCTGGCCATGCCTATGCCTGGTTTAGCAAAAGGGAGAAAGTCCCAATACAACACGCGACACCACTGTGACGATGTGAGTTTGACACCCTTGCCTTAGAGCAATGATTCACTAATGCGCTCATTCCGTTACTTCATTATACAATATATTATAATGTACATAATGTTCCATAGAAATCCCAGTCAGGTTCTCCTTTTACTTGCATGTTCTCTATAACTGAACATTAAGAAATACATAAAGTCCCTTTTATGTACACTAAGAATACAAATAAAAAGGACCTCGGGTGCCGAGTGCATCAGCAGTAAGGCCAAACTGCATGGCCTTAAAGTCTTATTCAGGTGTACTTTAGGCACAGGAAAGATTTGTGTGGATTCACTTTTTTGTTGGAGGAATGCAAGAGCGTTCAAATGTTCTATTTTGGTTTATACATTTTTGCCATTACATGAGTCTCTTAAAAAAAAGATGAAATGAAAAAAAAGGTCCTTTTGACACTGGAATGAAAATGTCATTTAACTGTGTATGGAAATCTTCATGGAAAATAACCTCTACAGCTGAACATTGACCTTAGAATTTCATTTTACACATCTGTGTATCTAACAAAATTTAAATGCACATATGGATGAGTTTGCTACTGATGGGAATTTTTAAATGTGTCAAACTGCCCTGAAAATGTCAGTGATGCTAAATTTCTCTATACATGTATTGACCATAATTAGGCTTCCTAAACTGGCTCTTGCATAGGCCACATGAAATTATCCATTTATGAATACCCTGCACTGTGCACCCACTCAACAAAAATGGTGCTAGAATTACCCTTATGCATAAAGTGGTTTTAATTAAGAGGTTGAACTCTTTTAATGCTTCTTCTTTGGCTGTATTCTAAATTCACATAGGGAAGTAAATACCTGTGAGCTTATTCTAAGAAAAATGCACATGAAAGCATGCTGCAGACTTATTTAATGGGGAAAATAATGAACTGTAGCTGAATTTTCTTGCATCTAGTTGGAGAAAAGGAGGGAAAAAATCAATCTATAAAAATGGCAGTCAGATATTTCTTAAGATTTGATTCACTATCGATTTTTAAAGTTCATCCAATTTCTTATTATTGTGTGAATATTGACAAAAGCAAACAAAAATGTGGAAAACATAGATGGAAGATAATAACTATAGCAAAGTATTTTGTATTTCTTTCTTCTTCTGGAATGATTTTTATTTTATTGTGGTTGGATTTAGAGGACTGTTTCAATTCCATAACCTCAAATCATATTTCAGTGATTCTATGATTCTTTTTGGATGCAATATTCTAATAAAATAGGCTGCTTGTATCTCAGAAAAATCAATTAACAAGGAGAAGCAAGAGTAAAGCTATTCTTAAATACACATGGACAGGTAAACAGAACACTGCATTTTTACACAAGACCTGTCTTTTCAACTTGTTACCCAGAAAATAAGGACGACAATTGAAACATTAAAATAATGTACTTTATTTATTCATCTGTCCATCCATTATATTTGTATAGCCAGAGAATCTCATGGTCATCAGGTGTTATCTGACCAAAACAAGGGGAATACTAAAAGTTCTTCCAATATCAGGTCCCATTGCCACTGCTCTGACAAGAAAATCAAATCTGGTATGTAGTCATAGTTTTGTTTGGGCTCTAGATGAGATAAGTCCATGAACTACTGAGCTGCCTCAGATTGTATGGCTACTAAAAGCAGAGTGAAGTCTCCCAGAACCATAAATCTAGAGAATTCCATAAATCTAGAGAACTCCACTACTAACCCAGCAGTTTCTCAACAATGGAGACAAGTAGCTTAGGCAACAGAGAAACCAGTACAACAGCAAAACCCCAAATTATCCCTACCACCTAACTTAATGAACAGGGTCTCACATCTGGTAATCTGGTGCAGTGTCCCTGAAATCTTTAACTGACTCTCAGATGACAATTGCCACATCACCACCCCTGCTCTGAGATTTCAGCTGGACATATTTTGAAAAGAGGAATCCTACCTTCTAGTCCCAGCCAGGTCTCAGTGATACATAACAGGTAAGCCCTCCCATCTGTAAATAAATCACAAATGAGGGAGGTTTTATTACAAACCAAGCTGGCATTTGGTAACAGCAACCATAAACCAGGATTCTGAGGGCGTGCTGAGTTGACACACAGAGGTTGAATTCAAAGTACTGGAACATGGAAACAGTATACTGTATCCATGTACCCTGTACAACCTCTGTGCTATAGAACATCAGCCCTGTATTCTTTAAGAAGTGTCCACTCCCAGTCTCCCACCATATCTACCAATCTCCATCACTACTTAGATGTTGAGATCCACCTCAGCTTCCCTTGAGGCCCCAACATCACCTGATCCTACTCCCTCTGGTTTCTAAGGTTGGCAATTTGCTCAATGTCATTCACCCTGGAAAGGGGAAGCTAATTCCTCTGCAGCACTTCAGCTTTAGCTCTCAGTGCCATCAAAGAGGCATCAACAATCACTTCCTCATTCACAAGAGGAGACATCCGCAGTGGGAAGTATATCTGCAAGGACACTTCTGTTATACCAACAGCCCAGATAACACAATCACCACCATCATCACTCACATGCCTTGCTGCATCAATCCAGATTTTAATCCAAATTGGTCAGTCAGCATTCATTTGACCCCCATCTTCCAGCATTCCAGGGAAAGACCCAGATAAGTCCATGGGACTCATATCTTCATGCACAATTACATTCCAACACCCAATGATAAAGTGAAAAAAGAGCTACCCTGCAGCTACTTTTCTTTATGTCATCTTTTTCTATCCTGGGATAAAAACTATATCTAAAGTCAGGGGTGGTCTGCTAGGGATTTGCAGGGATTCGGGAGAAACTCTAGCTAAGATTCTGTGCAGTTTGGAGAACCCCCAAATCCCACTCCTGGCTGGCCCAGCCCCACCCACCCCTCCCCTCCCAGGAGTCCCCACATGGCCCATTTTGGATGCAGGTAAGTGCAGGGTGCACATGGATCCTGAGGGAGGGTGAAAAACGGGCCTACCAGAACTTCAGCAAGGCCTGTTTTTGGACCTCCAGAGGGCCTCCAGAGCCGGGGAAGGCCGTTTTCATCCTCCTGGAGGCTCAAGAAAAGTCTCCAGAGCCTGGGGAGGGCAAAAAAACTAAAGTTATTAGTTTTAAGCCTTGACTAAAGATGTTGATTCATTTATCATTTCAACTGCGATTGCTACTCCAAAAAGGTCCAAGGTTACAAATATGTTGAAGTACATATTCCCTATCAGATATGGAAAAAGCACATGATACTACAAGGTTTCAGTCTGTAGCCAGTTGTAACTTTATATATATGTAGAAAGCAGCTAATGACTATGGCTGATTTTCAAAAGAGTTAAGCAGGTTCACACCTTATCACTAGAAAATCAATAATTTAGACTGGTAAGTCAAACAGCTACTGGGAAACCAGATCAGTACTGATGTAAGAAAACTATATTCACATATCAATAGCCACCAGAAGTCAAACAGGCCTTGAGGCAATCTAAAGTTTATGAAGAAAGCTCATGCTGAAAAATTCAGCCTTTTTTCACTGCTCAGTTAGGAGATGGAAATTATTTTAATACTCATCTATGTAAAAGTAGAAAAGTTTAATTACTTTATGGCCCTGCATTCACTTTTAGATTTAGTCCTTCCAATGCCATGCTAACAGATTTTTTTTTCTCTGTGTTATGGCCGCTATGGAGTAATATAAAGCTATATTCCAAAGTTCAGGATTTTGTACTTTGCCACCAAATAACATTTGTAATGGCTTGGCAAGAAGACATTTAATGAGGGTTCTTCAAATACAAGCAACTCCATTTGCCACTTTGTTTCCTTTGTGAACCTGTCCTGTAGTGACAAAAATTAACTTAATGGCCAACCACTTCTACTACAGCAGATGAGCAAGGAGGAAGTCGTGTGAACATTAATGTTTATTATCAAGCTTTTTCAGCAGTGTAATAGCTAAAGTGGTTTCTGCTTTAAAACTCTCCACAGCCAGCTGGAGAATCAGAAAATGCGTATGAAGCTTTAATTAACTGTAAAAGCTGAAGTGAACTGCATCTCATGATACCTGGGGATTTTAATGAAGAATGTACATATGTTCTCCTTGCTAATTGAGGATGAGCTACATTTGAAGGGATTATATCCCCTGAGGTTCCAGAGCAAGAGACAGGCAAGAAGAATTTTAAAGGCCTCCAAGTAAACTTTTGCTAATGGACTGCCTTTTCCAAGGAACAATTTATTAACTAAGTTATCGTTGAGCTGAATTACTGAAGACGTTAAAGGCACGATGTCAATTTTTGCACGAGGATTTGTCACCCTCTAATCTTTAGTTTTGCATTTGCCCAAAGCATGATAGAGGAAAAAGTTATCATTTTTAACATCCTTCCCTTCAAATGAAGCAGGAGGAAGGCTTTAATAATGAAATAAAGAGAACATATACATTTTCCTATTAACTGCCCTCAATTAATGCCCTGGGGCCATAGATTTAAACTCTGTTTCTTTCATGCTAGGCAATATCAAGAGTTTTACTTTTCTATAAAGGAAGGGTAGTTGTGGTGCATAATAGAATCTTAGCTCAATAAAGAACTACACTATGGTTAAGTGGTATGATACAATGAACATCCCAAAATAGATAAGGCTTCCAGTTGGACTGTATTCTCTGTTTAGATGGCTCTGATAGGGGATCAGGATTCTATATGCAAACACACCTTTTTTATAAGTAGAAACCACTCTGCTAATTTCTGAGTCTGAGATGCTCCAGGCCTGAAACAAAGCACACTTCTTGCACTGTTTAGACCAGGGGTCTCCAACCTTGATCACTTTAAGACTTGTGGACTTCAATTCCCAGAATTGAACTCTGGGAGTTGAAGACCACAAGTCTTAAAATGGCCAAGGTTGGGGACCCCTGGTTTAGACTAATGGAGTTGTTCCTCTTAAAAAAACAACAACAACTGTGTGAACTGAAAACTGTGCTCAGTATTACTTTCTTCAGTATTTTAATTATGAAAAAGAGACAACTTTCTGTCTCCAGAATATGCTTATGGCACAAAAATGGCCACGTTTTTCAGGTAGTCTTATTTCTATATCTTTATTGTCATGGAATCTTCAAACATTAGCAAATTCCTTTGTAAAAAGATGGTGTTTTCTTGACTAACAAATTATCTCAGGTAGTGGCTTTGTAGGGAATGCCAGATAAACAGTTTAGCATTTGGCTGATGGCATTTCTATTTGGTAGACATAATAAGGAGATCTGTTCAGAATTAAATGCAAATGATTTTTTTTAGACATGGTAACAATGCCATTGTGGGATAATCCCATTAACTGGACATGAAGACGTCCCACTGTTTTTAGAAGAATTGTCCTTATGATGCAGCTTTCATCTTGTGTTAGCCATTCAAGATAGATTAGACTAGGAAACTGATGCCATGTTTTGTAGTTCGGTATTACTTTTATTCTAACGTTATAGTAACAGAACCTTGAATATCTGAATGCATTTCTTCACTCTACCCCATATCTTTGTGTGAACTAGGGAGAGGCCTGTCTGATAATGTTTACTCAAGTTACTTTCTTGATCTTGATTTTAAAAAATAATATTTATTAAATTTCCAACATATAAAACACAAAATACAATATACAATACAAAAAATGCAACAAAAAGAAAAAAACACAGAAAAAATTTAATACTAATGACAGCTTCTCCGTATTGGTATCTCTATCATAACAAACATATTTACAAAGATTCTAATTCTATATATCTCTATCTTAAATTACATCCTTATTTAAATTATAGTAACATCTATTCACAAGTCAGTTTCATATCCTATGTTTCTTCAACAGTTTTACCTTCATTCAGAATCTTTTTATCTATTTCCTTGACATTGACTCTTCCTTCTGTCCCTAAAGGCCATTCCCTTTTTCCTCTATACATCCCCACCCCATTGTTCTTAACTGTTCTGGTTTTAAAAGTAGTTTTTTGCTATACAAGGGATCAGTGATGCCTCATTCATGAAATTGGTGGTGACAAATTCAAGTGTAAATTCCTACTGTCACAAGGATGCTAAGAGCAGGCTATTTCCCTCCAGTCATGGAGCATTGCCCTCTATGTCTATTTTGTCTCAAGTTGGATAATAAATCAGACCCCCAGTTTTTTCTGGGTGGAATACCTACCTTTCTCTTAGCACTGTTAGGGTATTTTGCAGGATCCTTATGGAAGGCCATTAGACCTTCCAATCCATGTGGAAGGCCGTTAGACCTTTTATTAAATTCTGTATGTTTGTGTTTATATAATGTTTATGAAAAAGAGAAGCAAAGGGAAGGCCACTTGACTTGTTTTTAAAATGACGTTTATGTTCACAAAATGTGTATGAAAAAGAGAAGCAAAGGTTTATACTATATTACATAAAGTTCTTGTATCATGGGGGAACAACTGGCTCTTTAAATCCCAAGCCAGTCTGAGACCCCTGACCAGTGGTGGGTTTCAAATTTTTTTTACTACTGGTTCTGTCAGTGTGGCTTGGTGGGCATGGCATGGCTTGGTGGGCATGGCTTGGTGGGCGTGGCAGGGGAAGGATACTGTAAAATCTCCATTCCCACCCCACTCCAGGGGAAGGATACTGCAAAATCCCCATTTCCTCTCGATCAGCTGGGATTTGGGAGGCAGAGAATAGATGGGGGTGGGGCCAGTCATAATTTTTACTACCAGTTCTCTGAACTACTCAAAATTTCCGCTACCGGTTCTCCAGAACTGGTCAGAACCTGCTGAAACCCACCTTTGCCAGTGACCCCTGAGACCCAATAGAAAAAAGGAAGGGGTTTGAAACAAGAAGAGTTTTGAGCTGGGTGGAGTCCTGAATGAGAAGTTGTCTCAGATAAGATAGTTTAGTTTTAGTACATGTTAACATTTCCCCCTCTTTCTTTGTATTTTATCTTTTTAACTTTGTGTTGTATATATGTTTTAATCTTGGGATTGACCTTCAATCTACCTTCTCAGCTTTGTACAGCTACAGATCCGCAAGTTTTTGTTTAAGTTCTTCCCTCTTTAGACAGACCCAGGATAGGAGTCAATCTTTCTGCTTTAAAGAGGTACTTAGAGAATTTTAAAGCTCATGAATGTTTTTTTTTTTTAAAGAGGTAGAATAAAAAGAAGAATCTTCCAACTCACATGCAGTCATCCCAATTCAGATCAGGGGATTGGATTGTTGTTTTATAATGACATACCTCAACATGAAAAGAAAGACATTATATCACCTTATGTATCATCTACTTTTCCCTGAATAAAATTAAAATTGAGAAAATAATCCATCTCACCTTTAATGAGTTCTGTGATAGGGAATCCATGACCTTCAGTTGTTGAACTACAATTCCTATCATTTTTATCCTGCTTGAATAATGGTTAATGATGATGAGAGTCATAGTATAGAACAATAACATTGGTCAATTTGAAAGTCATGGGCTTCTTAGTTGGTTTGATTACTTTCAAGTGAGAAAATAAAGTCTTATATGAGGATATTAATATAGTAAACACAATTTACTATAATTGAAGGTTGTTAACTCTATTTCCTGTTTACACACAAAAAAAGACAATGAGGTTCAGAATCAATTTTTTTCCTTGCAAAGAGAAATCATATTTATATACCATTTATCTTCATGAATCATGCAAAGATTTTGCACACAGCCAAGCTGAATATGTTAAAAAATACACACATACACACAATAAAAGCCTGCAACGCTATAAGAGTTATTCTACATCTGATCCTGGTCATTTTAAGAGTCAACATATTCAAACATAGCTGGCTTGTCAGAAACTGTCTCCCATTCACTTTTAGAAATATGCTGAGAAGGCCAAAGGTAAAAAGTACATGATGTGAATGAGACTGAATATGAATTGGAATGTTTCAGGCAGAGAAATAAACAGAGAGAATAAGAAAAGAGTTTTTGTTTTGTTTTCTATGAAAAGGACCAACAGGCACTGAATTATACAAACAAATAAAATAAAATTGTGTGCTAAACTATATCCAGGGTTTCACCTTTATCCTCTATATTTTGTATTTGGATTAATATCATCTGATAGTTACCCAATAAACTTTACCTCAGGTAGAACAAGTATCAGAATGGTAATCATACATTTATATTATTCTTAACTCTCTCTTTTTAATACTAAAGTCAATGCAAAATGTCTACACAAGCCCAGTACCTAAACATTTTACTTCTTTACTCTTGCAACTGAAGATTTTTTTTAAAAAAATAATAATAATTCCTTGAGGACTCTTATTCTTGAAGAAATATTCTGTTACAGTATATTACACTAATATAATTTAGTTATATAGAAGAGTACTTTAGAGTTACTAATTCAGATGAAACACTGTATTTGGCTTTTACAAGTTAATAATTGATATTCTAGTGGATAAATCCCTTGATATAAAGTGGTCAATTTTGATTCCAACAGATAAATGAAATCATTTTCCCTTTGGGCTTGATCCAGCCAAAGTTCAGTGCTTAAAGCTTCCTTGAGTTAAAATACTTGTTTGATTTTCTCAGATAAATCATTGAAACTTAAAAGGCTTTAATGCTGGGCTGATCATGCCCTCTTAGGTTTTAGAATCAATGAGCACATGATCATGATGCATTAGCAGTGAAAAAATATCCTTAATTTCAGCCTTTGGCTTATGGCACCGGTACTATCAAATGAATGCCAAAGGGGAAAAAATGAGCAGAAACTCATAAAATAAAATATATTTGTTCCTTTATTTCACTTCCCATTAATATGGTTATAGTTTTATTATTATTGCACTGGTATTGAAAACAGTTCTGGTTTTATTGACCCTTTTCTGCAATATGGAGATGGCTAGAAAAACTAGAAATATGTTATTACTGAGTTGGAAGGATCCATTTAAGCCAATGATTCCATTTCATTGCACAGCTTAACCAGTGAAGAATGTTTAGTGCAACCAGACACACACATGTAGGGTTCAAACTAGCAACTTTATTATTCTATGCCTATTCCACAGGAATCTCCCCTGGTGGCAGTGTTCACGTAGGAAAGATTAGATATGGGTCAAAGCGGGGGTGGGATCCCACCAGGTTCGCTAAGCATGCACATGCGCAGTTTGAAGAAAACTCACTTCTGCATTGCTGCTGGCACGGAAAACAGCTGAGGCATGGCAATCCACTCTGCTGTGCCGATCAGCTGGGCTTCAGAAATGGGAATATAGGTGAGTATAATGCAGGGGTGGGCGGGCCCACTTCAAAATCAGAGCTAACCGGTTCGCTCATGGCTGAAAGTCGGAGCTAACAGTTCGCCCAAACCAGTCCGAACCGGTAGAATCCCATCACTGGTTCAAAGGCAATAGGAGGCAGATGACATATCTTGCCTTTTTGTGTTTACTTAATATGTCAGTCTGCTTGAGCCCTCCTCCTGACAGTGCGACAGTTGCTTTCAAACATTATCCAGAAAGGCTGATTGCTCTAAACCAGTGGTTCTCAACCTTTATAGTGCTGCGATCTCTTTAATACAATTCCCCATGATGTGGCGACCCCAACCGATCTCAGCGTGCCTCAGCAGCTGCAGAAGGGGAAAAAAAGTGGCAAACTGGTTTTTTTGAATTGATCGCACCTGAAGCCATATTGGCTAGTGATCTGAACTGCTTGTGATTGCTTTGAGGACAGAGGCATTAAAGCGGAGACTCCTCCCCTATTAAGTTTATCGCGCCTGAAGCCAGATTAGGCTAGCGATTGGGAGTGATTGCAGCTGGCATGAGAGGAAGACATCAGAGCAAAGATTTCTCTCTTTTTTAATTCATTGCTCCTGAAGCCGAATTCGGCTAGCGATTTGAAGAGCCTGCAGCTGGCTTGTGGAGTCAACCACTGGAGCGTGATTCTTCGACTCGCAAAGTATACTTCCCATATTTCCAATGGTCTTAGGCGACCTCTGGCAAATCGTCATTTGACCCCCAACGGGGTCGTGACCCACAGATTGAGAACCACTGCTCTAAATCTTTCTTTTTCTTCTTTTTGAAATAGTGTCATTTTGTTCTTCTCCAATAATTTGGCACTTTATCAGGTTGTTTTTTTTTTTACTTTTTCTCAAAAATAATGCATAACAGTTTAGCCAGACTATCAACTAATTCTGGTGGAATTATTGTTATTGCTGAAGAGGAATGAATCAAAATCAGTTAACAAAATCTGCATGCTTTTGTTTCTCTTTTCTGATGTTGTCACATTCATTTATTTTGTTCTCCTTTTGCTTTGAACATAAAATGATGTCTTTAAATAAGTATTTTTAAAATTTATTAGCAATCTTTGCTAACCTCAGTTAACCTTGCTAACCATCTGAGATACTACTTTTGTGACATGGCCCTGCTGGACCCCTCTGGGAAGGATATCCCTGGGGAAGAGGGCAAACATCAAAACCAGAAGAACACAATTTTGTGATTCAACTCTGCTCCTTTTGTACATGCATATAGTGTCAATCCATGGACAAAAGAGATAGCATAGGTCGTTAATCCCTCCTGCTCACCACCTTGTAGATTTTGCACTCTCCTTTCAAACACCACTGCTTCCAGGTTAGCTATTATCCACTAATCATCTGACCCTCTTTCCACTTCCTATATTCATCTTTTTTTTTTTTTTGCTCTGAAATCTTCCCAAGCCTTCTGTGTAACCTGTTTCCTTGATACCTTCCTTTTCCCTATCCCCTTGGAATTATTTGAAATTATGTATATTTTCTAGATTGGATGGGTGTCCACTTTCTAATATTTAAGTAACATTGTATTGCTGTGAATAGTAAGACTTAATCTGTGGAGATTCTCAGTCATCCAGGTCATTCTTCTTCAGAGAAGCTCTGAAGAAACTTCTTGGATGAGAAGCAAAATGTTTTCAAAGAAAAACCAGAAAGTCCGGTTGCCTCTTGAAAAAAACCCCTTTGGAGTAAGGGTTAATGTTATGGGTTGGATGTAATTTTTTAAACTCCATTCTTTTTTTCAAATGCAGTTATCAGCTATACTTCATAGATAGATTCAATTAAATTTCTAAACAAGAAAATAACTGCTGCCCTTCCTATAAATTCAGTCATTTTTATTGTTTGTACTGCTGAGAGGGGTATTCTCAGTAGGGTAGTCTTCCTTTGTTATATCTCCTGTCTGCCATTTAAAAGGAACCCTTAATCTTTTGATTTGCTCTACTAGAATTTATTCTCCCTGCCTTCAATGTGCTGAGATACTTTCTAGGTTTCTGAATGAAATATTTCAGTTTTGGACTTAGTGGTTTATGAAGTGTTAAGATATCTCATCTATTACCAAATCCTCTTGTATGTCATAGATTGTCTGAATGTCTTGGTTTGATTGAAATTCTACAGGAACAGAATTTAGGGTTCTCTGTCTGTTTAAAGCACAAAAGAAAAGAAAAAAACTGTACCAGAATCTTGTATTATATCATTATTATACTTTCTAGAAGTATACATTGTAGATATTGTGATATTTGGTATTCCATGCCTTTTTTTCTGCTAAAAAAATAATAATAAAGCATAACATGGTTTCTTTTCCTTTTTTTTTTTGTACTGAACCTAGCAGCTGAAATGTCACCATAATGTAATGTTTAAAGTTGGGAATAAACAGCTGCTCAAGAATGTAAAATTAATTGTTCAGAACACTAACATTAATTAGCAGGACAATTGCAATGAATTCCCTAAAGTATTCTGGTCATGTCCATGCTAATGTGACTCTAAAATTCATAAAATTGTTGCTAAAAAAAGGGGAAAAAATCACAGCAAATATTCAAACACAACTGGTATCCATATATGTTTGTATGTGTATCAAAACCTATAGGAGAAGTTTGTAACATATATTTCATAAACATTAAATTGTTACTTCAAGAATGTACTGAAGGGAAATCCTTTCAAGAGGCCACCTGCAAGACCTGATGATCCATCCATATTGTATGAATGTACAATGACATGACAAGTATACAAGACAAGAAATGGACTTAATGTCAGGGTTCCAAATAGTAGATCCACAGCAAGCAAAACTCCAAGACAGATAGATTCCTCAAAGAAAAGCTTTATTGGAAATATCATTTTGGCACCTATCTGGTGAGAACCGACTCTGAAAGGTCCCTCAATTTTCACCTATTTAAAAGTGAAAGTTTTCCCCACAATTCCAAACAGTCACATGGCCCAATCAAGGCAGCATCCGCTGATCTAGTGACATCACTCCTCCTTCCTCCAGCAAGGTGAGACCGTCCTTGGTTCCCAAGAGAAAGTATTTTATTTTGACTACACAACCCCAGCTATCTCTAATCCTCCCCTCCATATCCATCAGCTCCAGTGTGGCAGCACTGAAGCTCCAAGATGGCTTCGATCAGTTCAGCCGAACACTTAAAAAGGTAAAGGTAAAGGTTCCCCTCACACATACATGCTAGTTGTTCTCAACTCTAGGGGGTGGTACTCATCTCCGTTTCAAAGCCGAAGAGCCAGCGCTGTCTGAAGATGTCTCCATGGTCATGTGGCTGGCATGACTTAACGCCAAATGCACACGGAATGCTGTTACCTTCCCACCAAAGGTGTTCCCTATTTTTTCTACTTGCATTTTTTATGTACTTTTGAACTCCTAGATTGGCAGAAGCTGGGACAAGTAACAGGAGCTCACCCTGTTACACGGCACTAGGGATTTGAACCGCTGAACTGCCAATCTTTATTATATAAGGCTCTTCTCTGGATTGCTGAACAACTACAGTTTTGGCTTACACTTTTCAAAATTAAAGAAAACTTACTTTATGAATTTACTACTATAAACATTTGTATTATGCCAGACTGATGGATGTATATCAATCAGGAGAGCTTACAGAAAAAAAAATAGAGCTTTAAATGGCACAATGATAAAGCTAAAAATACAATATCTAAATGTGATTATAAAGCAGGCAGAAATAAGCAGTAGACTTGTTTTAAATATATACTGCCTATTGAGTGAATGCCTTTTTAAAATCAGATGAAAGCAAAGACGACTCTATTACTTCCGGAACTTAGCTGCAGCCATTCAATATCTATTTTCTTATCATAGTCAGAATAGGATAGCTGTCAGAGGGACCTTTCCCTCAGTTCTTAGGAAACTGGCCAAAGTCAGTTTGAACTGGATACATCTAGCTTATAAAAGTAGAACTCATTCAGATATTTTGGGTCCTTGAAACTCCGTGTTGTAAGAAAAAAATCACAACCCCCCCCTTCTTTCTATAAAATATTAGCCGTAAGAAAATCCTTGGAAAAACCCAAAAAGTCAAGCCGCTAATAGAAACTGCCTGAGGCTCATTCCAAAACCAGTCCAATGCTTGCAAAAGATACATTGTAGCAAGGTGCTGACTGCAAGCGGATGCCAGCACTTAGAAAGATAACAAGCTTGTGGAAAATGGATGCCACCTAACTAGACAGCCCCATCTAATAAACACAGGGCAGTAGCCCCTTCAAGGCATAACATTTCAAAACCCTTGGAGTGAAACTTAATGGCTAACAAAAACAGGGTGACAGAATTAAAACCGGCACACCCCTCACCCCAAATCCAAAAACAGGACATAGCGTTCGGCCACAATAAGAATTACTCTTATCTACTCCTATCTACTCTTATCTTATCTACTCACTCAGCCAGTTGTTCAGTTGACCCAGAACTAAACTGCTGAATGTCACTTCACTTTTGAAACAAAAACCTTCTTTCGAGAAGATGGCTTTAACTCTTCCATTTTAAATGGCGGCTGCATTTGGGAGGTTTTTCCCCCTCTTCTCCATGCGATCTCCCAGCGGGAAAACCAAGCCCCAACCTTTTCCTTCCAATATTATCACATGGTCTAGTAAAGTTGTAACAAGCATGCAACTGCTATTTCTCCAATTAACTTTTTAAAAAGTTGTGGGAGGTATAAAATACGGTTTTTATTGTGATGGCTGAGCTTAATTAAAACTGAGATTCTTATATTAAAAGTGATTAGTTATAGTTTCCCCCCCCCAAACCAGATATCCTTACGCTTATACAAAAAAATAAGTCACATTCAGACTAATGGGACCGCCAACCTTACTATGAAAATGAATACTCATTGAAGTCAGGTGAACTTAAATCTGAGTAGACATTTCTAAGATTTTGTTGCATCCAAGTCTGGCATTCTCTCTTATACGTATTAGATACGTTTGCAGCAAAAAGAAATATTCTCAGAAGTAAATTCCACTGAGTATTGCAAGCAACACTTTTAGTTATTCAGAATATTTGAATGAAAATGAAATTACGAATACAGAGTCTGTCAAAGACTCTTCTCTAATCGCATTGGAAGCAATGCATAATGGTATGCTCTTTGCATGTCCCAGACACTCAGAATTCTCTACCACTATTTAACTTTCTCTGTCTCTTTCTCTTTTATATTGGCAAAATAAATCAGTTTTCAAGTATTCATATTTCATTTATAGTAGAT
Organism: Ahaetulla prasina; assembly: GCF_028640845.1. Classification (NCBI taxonomy): domain Eukaryota; kingdom Metazoa; phylum Chordata; class Lepidosauria; order Squamata; family Colubridae; genus Ahaetulla; species Ahaetulla prasina. The sequence goes on along the minus strand of NC_080541.1, from coordinate 89,840,838 downwards.
TAGTATATCTTCAGTTAAGTTAAATGAAGTAAGTGTGTGTGTGTGTGTGTGTGTGTTTGTGTGTGTGAAAGAGAGAGAGAGAGATATTTATTTTAAACATGGGCAAAAAACTTTCATGCTAGTATTTTCTTAACTAGCTATTGCAAACATCAATTCAGCATCACTAAGGATGCAGCTTCGCTTTTTTATAGACAAATTACAAAACCCTGAAAGTACTGTAACTATTTACTAGCAAGCATTTTCAGGATTCATTTAATTTTCCCTTCTCTTGGGCCATAAAATTTCTCATTAACCATGGAGAATTTTATATGACTAATTAATACTACATCAGATGACTTTTTCTTCTAATATTATTACCATATTAATTAACTAATTACCCTGAGGTTACTAGTGGTAATAAAGCAGAAGCAATACTATAGCCACAATCTGTTTTGCTTACAGCTGAAAATCCGTATATAACATAAGGATGAGTCAGATATCTTATCTAACCCAAACTAAAAACAGTTAGATCCTCCAAGAATGAAAATCCCAAACATTATTTTAAAGAAAATACATTAAAATAATTAATAGTGGACAGAAAGAAATCTAAAAGAGTTAGACCAAAAGTATTCTTATCAGGGATCACACCAAATCAAATGAAATTTGGATTTGCTTTCTGCCAACCTGTTAATGACTACTTCAGCTTTAATTGCAATAATACAAGAGCAACCAATAGATTTTAAACTTAATATTAACCGCTTTAATCTAGATTGCAGAAAATATGACTTCTGTAACAGAATCATCAGTGCTTGGAACACTTTACCTGACTCTGCGGTCTCTTCCCATAATCCCAAAAGCTTTAACCAAAAACTTTCTACTATTGACCTCACCCCATTCCTAAGAGGACCATAAGGGGCGTGCATAAGCGCACAAACGTGCCTACCGTTCCTGTCCTATTGTTTTTCTTTTCTTCTTCCTATATATATATATGCTTATACTTCCTTATATTTCTTCATATATATGTTTATATACTATATAATTTTTTTTGTGATTCTTATGTATATTGTTGTGACAAAATAAATAAATAAATAAAATAAACCTCTACTCACCCCCCACAACTGAAATAAACATTGGGGGAAAATATAAGACCTGTTAAATATCTGTCCCTTTCCCTTGCTGTATCTGGTAATCTATTTCTCTTCAATTCCACCAATTATTCCTCATGTTAATGAAAAAACGAACTTCTACTTGGTCTTCCCTTTTGCCCTTGGTAACCATTCTCTGTTTTCTTTTTTCCTAATTCAACTTTGGCTACTGCATAAACAGCATTTGCTGCCTGTCATCTCTATTTCCTCCTGACCTTATTCATATAGGAGTTTATGACTTTCACATCCTACTGGCCATCAATTTCCTATGTTTCTCTGAGTTTGTGTTGTGTAGGTTAATTGTTAGCATTGTATTCAGTTTTTGAAATTGTTTTCAGTTTCTGCAAGATATTTGTCTTTATGGCAGACTCTGCCAGACACTTTCTCAAGTGGGTAGTCTAGTGGATAGACTATCTTGCTGCAATTAGAAATGACAATTATGTAATAAATCATCAAGACAGCAATTAAAAATAAAGATGCAACTTCATAACAGGACGTGTTACTGTTCCATTAATGGAACATAGGAAGGATGTCAAAATATGGAGAATGAAATGCAAGAAGAGGTGTCTCTCTTTAAACTAATAGGCAAGCTATTTAGTATAGCAATTATTATTCCCATGGACTTTATTCTCTTGACTTTATTGTGACCAACTACAAGTCTCTTGTATTCTTCAGCGATCAAACCAGTATCTATGAAGGTGGCTGTGGTAATGGCAGTAGTGGTACATAGACCCTCACCATATCTATGCTCTGCATAGGGACATTTGTTATTTCTAATCTATTGCACACTGTCTTTTCTTTTGAAGTAGCAGGCATCTAAGGCCTCTTCAAAATTTCCATCACATTCATCTTCATCTTCATCATCAGTCGTCTGTCCTTCATTTTCATCATAAGAGATGATTACTTCATTTGTCAGTATCGAGATGACTGGACCACTTCTCGGCTTATATTTAGCGAGCCTTTGCCTCTCATCCTCTTGCTGCTTTTGCCTTTTGCCTAGTTGTTTCTGCTTGGGCACATCTGGCAAACCAATCTGGTGCAATCCAAAAGAACCAATCTTGTCTCTCTGACTTCTAAGAAAAGCAAGTTCCTTCAATGTTATCTTCATTTCCTTAGGGTAGGCACAGTTAATATGAGCTTTTTTTTTTTTTTTTTGCAGCCAGCAGGGCAGCTGAATTTGGCACACAGAACAAATTGACCCTTGCAGTTGAGGATGTCAAACAGTCTGTCAAGTTTCACAGTGAAAGTCTCTTCGACATCTAGCTTTCCTTTACTCAGAGATATGTTTTTGGCTTGATCCCAGCTCTCTTGGATCTTGTTCAAGATTGTCACTCATGAATTTACAACAGGGGTCACAAAGGAACTGTTCACTCATTCCCATTCATTTTCAAGCACTTTTGGATATATATCTTTTGCAAGACTGGCTGCTGGGTACTTTCTAGCATCATCAGTTCTTTGTTCTCTTAACAGTAGGCATATCTGAGAATGTCTCGCAGTGTTGGGAGTTCAACACTGGCAACAAGTCTCTGCCAGACCCAATTAGGTTGCCCATATGAGGGAACGTTCCTAGGCTTGTTCTTTTTTTAGAAGCCATTACAGATCAATTATCACACGCACAGGAAATGAGGCCAGGAGTATGAACACTCTCAGACAAAATAATGTTTAACAAAAAGAGAAAAACTGCTGTGACCCAAGCCCCTGGGCTTGGCCTCCTAGAGGAGGATGACTCAGAGAGTGAGGAGGAGGAGCTGGCAAGGCCTGATTCCCCCTGGCCCTCTTCCTCCCTGGCACCGCCCCAGGAGGAGGAGGAGGGGCTGACAAGGCCTGATTCCCTCGGGCCCTCTTCCTACTTGGCAACGTCCCAAGACCCAGTTGTTGAGGATCAATCCTGGCTCGATGCAAGACTGCGAAGATGTGATAGGTGCGTGCAGCAGAGGAAAGGGTGGGGCAGGCCCAGTGAGTGCTGAGTCACAGAGAGACACCCCACAGGGGATAAAAGCAGGAGGAGGAGCTCCGTGGCTCTTTGTGTTGGACAAAGCTGCAAACTTCACGGGCAATCTGTTTCATGGATTGAAGACTGAATCTATTTGTGAGTGACTTTTGCTTTCCCTGTAATTTCCTGGTTACCTCGGTAACAAACTGTTTTCAGTTCGCTTCTACGAGATAAGAGATTTTGGCAGGCGCGTGGGGAAACGTGGCCAGAACATTTCTGTGCCAAAGGGAACCCGGCCAAGTGTAAATAAACTGTTGGCAGAAGGCCTTTGACTGGCTTATTTTCTTGGGAGTGTTGGGGGGGACAGAACAAAAACTGTGAAATGAAACAAACAAAATATTAAAAAGTTATGATATTTATGTAGTTACTTATCAAACACATCTAAATTATATTAAAGTATCCAAAATATCTTTACAATCTCCAAGGCATGTCACAATTTTTGAGCAACCCTAATGTTTGGAAATTGAAAGTTGGAACAATGCCTTAGAAGTGGTGAGGTAAAGAGACAGTGAAGGTCAGATGGAGATGGTGGCAGTAGAACATCAGTGGGTAGACAGTGATGGCTGAATACAGATGATTCTTTATGTTATGTTGTTCAGGGTAACCAAAAAAGCAGTGATGGAGAGGGGAGGTAGAAGGTTGGGAGAGTTGAAACAGAGAAAGTTCTCACAAGGCAGGAGAAGCATGAGATCCTTGCCTAACAACCACCACTTGGATTGCCAGGACTGCTGTCACTAAGTGGAAGAATCCTGTGATACTTCGCTTAATGATTGCCTCACACAATGATAAAAATTCCAATCCCAATTAGGGTTATATAACCTAAGGACTACCTGTATATAAATGGTTACATTTCAAATTTTTGAATACTGAATTAAACCCTAGATCATATGGACTCATGAAAAAGTTCCTTGGATGTTTTCAAATGTTTCTTTTTTAAAAAAAGCAAAGTCTGGTTGAATTTTGAAAAGCTCCTTTGGGATTGTCCAACCTTGTTTGTCTGTCTAAGCAAAGCTAATTCAAAGGCTGAAACTTGACAAATTTTATGAAACTAACATTTAGAAACCTGTAGACAAGCATCTTTCTAGAAATATACAGTTACACTTTGTGATGGTCTAGACATAAATTATCCAAAGTACTTCATAAATTGATACATTTCAAATGATGAGAACATATTTTAATACCACTCTGACATCTTTTAACCTAAATTGCTTTTCAAGTACCTGGTTCACCATAGTAATAGTTTCTGTCCAATAAGAAATTACTACAGTGCGCTAGAGTTCCTTCAGATTTATTACACCTTAAGTATAAAATAGATGACAGCTGATGTTCTTTAAATACCTTTTGAGGAGTTCAGAAAACCTGATTTTTTTCCTAAAAAAAAAGAAACCAAGCTTTTCAATTGCACAAATACATTTAACATTTCTTAAAACTTGAAGACACTGATTCTGTAATATAGGATACTCTGTCTATCCCCTATTTCTTGTATACTCCCCACATATGTTTATGAAATACTTTTAATTTTTTTTATTATAGTCCATTGTTGGCTTAGCCTCTATATAAGCCATCTCTAACTTCAACCATGTTTCCAGATTTTGCAAGACACTAGGAGTTTCAGGTCCAAACAATGACACAAACAAGTGTTTTAACTATGGTTACTGCTTTTCTGGCTATATTAGCTAAATTGACAATTCTTGAAAGTATTTATATTACCTAATTAAAAGTAACAATTTTATTCTCAGCCCCATATCTCCTGATTCCCCATGTCAAACATGTTTCCGGTAATTTTTAAATCGGGATTACTTTATAACATTGATTCCTCATGAGAGTTTGTTCTATTTTAATTTTCTTCCTAATAGGGCCCAAATATGTCCAAAGGCCCTCACACTAGAAATAAATAAACAAATTAAACATCTTATTAGAGATAAAATGAACTTGCTAGCTACTTAAGGATACCAAGCAACAGTTCTAAAGTTAAGGTGGGAAGTTTGGGAGGGTGGAGATAATCAATGGTTTGTTTGTTTTTTTTTCATTGTAATACATTACCAACATTAACAAGCATATACAATACTATCCTTTAACTGTGAGAGGGATCTTGGAGTCCTAGTGGACAACCATTTAGATATGAGCCAGCAGTGTGCAGCAGCTGCCAAAAAAGCCAACATAGTTCTGGGCTGCATAAACAGAGCGATAGAATCAAGAACACATGAAGTGTTAATACGTTGGTAAGGCCACTCTTGGAATATTGCATTCAGTTTTGGTCACCACGATGTAAAAAAGATGTTGAGACTCTAGAAAGAGTGCAAAGAAGAGCAACGAAGATGATTAGGGGACTGGAGTCTAAAACGTATGAAGAACAGGTGCAGAAACTGGGTATGTCTAGTTTAATGAAAAGAAGGACCCTTGAGTGGCTCAGACTGCTAAGACAGTCTGTTATTAATAGAATAGAATAGAATAGAATAGAATTTTTATTGGCCAAGTGTGATTGGACACACAAGGAATTTGTCTTGGTGCATATGCTCTCAGTGTACATAAAAGAAAAGATACGTTCATCAAGGTACAACATTTACAACACAATTGATGATCAATATATCAATATAAATCATAAGGATTGCCAGCAACAAGTTATAGTCATACAGTCATAAGTGGAAAGAGATTGGTGATGGGAACTATGAAACGATTAATAGTAGTGCAGATTCAGTAAATAGTCTGACAGTGTTGAGGGAATTATTTGTTTAGCAGAGTGATGGCCTTCGGGAAAAAACTGTTCTTGTGTCTAGTTGTTCTGGTGTGCAGTGCTCTATAGCGTCGTTTTGAGGGTAGGAGTTGGAACAGTTTATGTCCAGGATGCGAGGGATCTGCAAATATTTTCACGGCCCTCTTCTTGATTCGTGCAGTATACAGGTCCTCAATGGAAGGCAAGTTGGTAGCAATTATTTTTTCTGCAGTTCTAATTATCCTCTGAAGTCTGTGTTTTTCTTGTTGGGTTGCAGAACCGAACCAGACAGTTATAGAGGTGCAAATGACAGACTCAATAATTCCTCTGTAGAATTGGATCAGCAGCTCCTTGGGCAGTTTGAGCTTACTGAGTTGGCGCAGCTGCTTGCAATTATTGCAGGTTCAAGTCCCACCAAGCCCAAGGTTGACTCAGCCTTCCATCCTTTATAAGGTAGGTAAAATGAGGACCCAGATTGTTGGGGGCAATAAGTTGACTTTGTATATAATATACAAATGGATGAAGACTATTGCTTGACATAGTGTAAGCCACCCTGAGTCTTTGGAGAAGGGCGGGATATAAATGCAAATAATAAAAAAAAGGACTACAGGAGACATGATAGATAATATATCTACATGATAGAGACCAATAGATTTAAACTTAATGTAAACCGCTTTAATCTAGATTGCAGAAAATATGACTTCTGCAACAGAATCATCAGTGCTTGGAATACTTTACCTGACTCTGTGGTCTCTTCCCATAATCCTAAAAGCTTTAACCAAAAACTTTCTACTATTGACCTCACCCCATTCCTAAGAGGACCATAAGGCGTGCATAGCGCAAGCTTGCCTACCGTTCCTATCCTATTGTTTTTCTTTTCTTCTTCCTATATATGTTTATATGTGTATATACTATATAATCTTTTTGTATGATGTTGTGACAAAATAAATAAAAAATAATAATAAATGATAGCAGTCTTCCAATATCTCAGGGGTTGCCATAAAGAAGAGGGAGTCAAACTATTCTCCAAAGCACCTGAGGGTAGAACAAGAAGCAATTTTTTTTTTTTATTTTGTCACAACATCATACAAAAAGATTATATAGTATATACACATATAAACATATATAGGAAGAAGAAAAGAAAAACAATAGGACAGGAACGGTAGGCACGTTTGTGCGCTTATGCACGCCCCTTATGGTCCTCTTAGGAATGGGGTGAGGTCAATAGTAGAAAGTTTTTGGTTAAAGCTTTTAGGATTATGGGAAGAGACCACAGAGTCAGGTAAAGTATTCCAAGCACTGATGATTCTGTTGCAGAAGTCATATTTTCTGCAATCTAGATTAAAGCGGTTTACATTAAGTTTAAATCTATTGGTTGCCCTTGTATTATTGCAATTAAAGTTGAAGTAGTCTTTGACAGGAAGGACATTACAATAGATGATTCTGTGAGTTAAACTTAGGTCTTGTCGAAGGCGACGGAGTTCCAAGTTTTCTAAGCCTAGGATTTCAAGTCTGGTGGGATAAGGTATTTTGTTGTTTTCAGAGGAATGGAGAACTCTTCTTGTAAAATATTTCTGGACACGTTCAATTGTATTGATGTCAGAGATGTGGTGAGGGTTCCAAACAGGTGAGCTGTATTCTAGAATTGGTCTAGCAAATGTTTTATATGCTCTGGTTAGTAGTGTGGTGTTTTTGGAAAAGAAGCTACGCAAAATTAGGTTTACAACTCTTAGAGCTTTTTTTGCTATGTAGTTGCAGTGGGCTTTGGCACTTAGATCATTTGACATGAAAACTCCAAGGTCTTTAACGGGATGGGGGTCGTCTGTAAGGTAATGTCCATCTAGTATGTACTTAGTTTTAGAGTTCTTTTTTCCTATATGTAAGACTGAGCATTTGCTGGTTGAAATTTGGAGCTGCCAATTTTTAGACCAAGCGGTTAGATGGTCAAGGTCGTTTTGAATGATAGAAGTGTTGTCTGTGGTGTTAAATAGTTTGACATCGTCAGCAAAGAGAACACAATTACTTGAGATATGGTCACAAAGATCATTAATGTATAGAATAAAGAGTGTTGGTCCAAGGACGCTGCCTTGAGGAACGCCACTCTTGACAGGAACAGGATTTGATAAAGCATTGCCAATTTTGACCACTTGTTGTCTGTTAGACAGAAAAGCAGATATCCATTTGTGGAGGGGTCCTGAGATGCCATAGGATGTTAGTTTAAGGAGAAGTTTATCGTGTACTACTGAGTCAAAAGCTTTGCAGAAGTCTATGTAGATTGCATCTATTGATTTGCCTTGATCTAGATTTGAAGTCCATATGTTTTTGCAGTGGAGAAGTTGTAAGTTACATGATAACTGAAACCAAATTGTTTGTTGGAGAGTAGGTTGTTAGTTTCTAAGTGTGAGGTAATGGATTGGTTGATGATAGATTCCATGACTTTGCAGGTGACGCAGCAAAGGGAGATCGGTCTGTAGTTTTCGACTAAGCTGGGGTCTCCTTTTTTGAAGATGGGGATGACTGTGGCTAGTGACCAAAGTTTGGGAAGAGAACTGGTAGTGAAAGCTTTATCAAAGATAATACTTAGGGGTTCAGCTATATTAATGGAAAGTTTTTTTAAGAAATATGCACATAGTCCATCAGGTCCAATAGAAAGCGATGGTTTTAAGTTGTGAAGAGCTTTACCAACATTGTCTTCTGTGAAATCTATATGAGTTAAATCATCATAGTCATTGCTGGTTCGTTTGTGGAATGTTGGATATGTGTTATCGGAGTTAACAAAAACTGAGCCAAAGAAAATGTTGAAGAGGTTTGCTTTGACTGTTTCGTCATTGCATTCTTTGTTGTTAGAATCTTTTAGTGGTGGGATGGATCTTGAGTCTTTAAGTTTATTGTTGACAAAATTATAAAAGGCACGATTAGAATTTGTGCGTAGAAGGTTCTCTTCTTGCTTGGTGTGGTAATTTGTGCATTCAGTTTTTATTTGGTTGCATATGTTTCTGTAGCGGTTTCTGAAGTTTGTAACATAGCCTTTTTTGTTTCTTTTCCAGAGGGATTTTTTTTTTGATTGAAGCTTTTTTATTGATATGGGTAGTTTGTTTTTCTTGGACATGGTAGTCGTTCGTGGTACATATAATTTAATGACTCTATTGATTTCAAGTAGGAAGACTCTATAGAGGTCATCAGCGGTTATGCAGGTTGCAAACAGATTTTGCCAGTTCAGAAATGAAAGATCGTTGTTTATAAGGTCGTAATTGGCTTTCTTGAAGTTGTAGTTGGGGGTTCTGTTGTTATGACGATTTAAGTATGGTTGAAACTAATCAAGGAGAGAAGCAACTTAGAACTAAGGAGAAATTTCCTGACAGTTAAAACAATTAATCAGTGGAACAACTCACCTGCAGAAGTTGTGAATGCTCCAACACTGGACATTTTTAAGAAAATGTTATATAACCATTTGTCTGAAATGGTGTAGGATTTCCTGCCTGGGCAGGGGTTTGGACTAGAAGACCTCCAAGGTCCCTTCCAACTTTGTTGTTGTGGTTGTTGTCATCATTATTAAAATCAGGAAAATTTAAGCATATGTCATATGAAAACCATAATTTTGAAAAAAAAAAAAAGACAACTCCTCAGTATTGGTTGTTTCCATTAATTATCAATCTGCTTAAAATATATAAATAGAATCAATGCAATCTTTACTGTCAAGATAGATAACAATTTTGATGAAATATTCATTCTCACCACATTTAGGCTCCATAAGTATACATCCATAAAACTTTCATCCATTTCTTGATGCCCTATTTAATCTCATTAGTACAGTTTTAAATATTTGCTGTATATTCACTAAACAACAAAGTAAATAGAGTTACCTTGTGGTAAGACGAAAAGTCAATAAATTTAATAAATAAACATACAAGGTATTTTCCTAGGAATTATAATCACTCTCTATTTTATGCATTCTGTACAATAAATGAACCTTAATTTTAACCTACATCCTTAGGAACTTTACAATTAATTAGCATGATGTTAGAGTCATTCCTATTTATTGAGTAGAACCCTTGATAAGGATTAAAAACAAAATAAAACATGAAGATATAACAATTTATTTTTGAATTTAGGTCCCAGAATACCTAATTCAACAAGAATTGTAGAATGAAGTTACATATTAAAGGATATACAGAAAATTCTTGACATTATCTACAGAACATTTCGTTTTCATTACAAAAATAATGCTAAGTGTACTTATGTGAGCAGAATGATTTCATCCAAGAAATGAATTAAGAAAGAAATCCCAATTCCTTCATTGTGGACAGCAGAAATTTGATTTGTACCAGAGTGAAGTCTTTTTCTGTTTCTAATAGTGATAAAACAACTGTGTCATATGTATCCGTATATAAAGTTAATATGTCAGCTATAAGTTTAACATTCTGTGAAGCTTGACACTCTCTCACAACAATGGTTAAAGGGAGGGGGTGTTGGGGACAATGAACAAAAGCAGTGTCACTCTGATGTATTAGTTCTATCTCCTTTGCACATGCATTTGAACATTGCATTTGTGTAGTTAAGAAGAAAACCTTACGTTGAGATATTGCAATGCTGCATTCATAATTTTGACAAAAGAGTACTGCAAACTCTTCTGCCCCACCTTGGAATCCAATTGTTTTGGATAAATTATTGAAGGCAGACCATTCTTTAATCTTCTTGCCAGACTAAATGCTAAATGCTAGCAACCATTTTTAACAAAACTGGTGAACAAAAGATGGCTAATTCCATTATTTATTGGAAACCAGATCTATTTTGCTATTATTAGTATGATCATAATTATGGTTGCAGGATTTGGGTGATTTAGCTAGTCTAAAGAAAAGAAGGGCTCAGGGACATGAAAGCAATATTGCAGTATTTTAGGGGCTAGCACAAAGAGGAAGGGGCCAATTTATTTTCCAAAGCACCAGGGGGCAAGAGAAGAAACAATGGATGGAGTGTAATCAAGGAGAGAAGCAACTTGGAATTAAGGAGAAATTTCCTAACAGTGAGGACAATTGACCAGTGGAGCAGCTTGCCTTCAGTGCTTCATCGCTGAAGGTTTTTAAGAAGAGACTGGACAGTCACTTGTCTGAAATTGTATAGGATCTCCTGCTTGAGCAGGCCAGACTAGAAAACCTCCAGGGTCCCTTCCAGCTCTATTCTGATTTTGATTATTCACTACCATAGAATACAATGCTTTATAAAATATGATAAGTAAAAAGAAATCTTCTCTGGTTTAAATTCTAAATGATTCTAAATTGCCAATTATTATATTGAATACAGCTTTGTGACTAAGTATAATGAGTAGCTAAGTGAAAGACTGACTTATCTTTTTTTATCTGAAAGTGCAAATACCCTGGAATTGTTGAGCACCTGGCATTGGGAAGTTCAAATTGTGATCGTAATCACAACTGTGCAGGCCTGATTTAAAAGAAACATTTTCATATCCGATCAAACATTTGAGATTTAATAGCTGCGTCATTTATATGTAGATTAGTACTACAAAGATAAGAATTCTATTTGAAAACTTTGACATTTATTTATAAGAGTGTTATTAAAAATAAGTAAAAGCTTATTTCCTTCACATCTATCAGGATTGATGGAAGTTAAACTTGACAACTTACAATAGGCACATGCAAAGCTTTTAATTGCTCTGCAAAGGAAAATACAGACAGGAGATAATGGTCCTGATGTTGATTTCAGAACCATTCATGAAAGACAAATATTTATTTATTTATTTGTTTGTTTGTCAAGAACATATTAGGTAATAAGTATAAGCATGGATTGGATACATAAAATATATTTTGTTATATATATTTTGTTGAGAGCAGAGGAGTGGAGGACTTGTGAAATATATCTGGACATGTTCAATTGTATTAATGTAATATGTAGTGCGGGTTCCAGATGAGCTTTATTCAAGAATTGGTCTAGCAAATGTTTTGTATGCTCTGGTTAGTAGTGTGATATTACCAGAGAAGAAGCTACGCAAGATTAGAATTAATGCCTTTTTGGCCTTTGGCACTTAGATCATTTGATATGAGTATTCCAAGGTCCTTGACAGAGTGAGGGTCATCTACAAGGTCATGTCCACTCAGCATTTATTTTGTGTTCTAGTTCTTGAATTATTACAAAACTCTTTCTCCATTATATCTATTAATAAGAGCTGAAAGAAGGCCATTTTCAGAATGCAAAAGTTAAGGATTAGAGTTCACTTTCTGGGGTTAAAACATTTATTGCCCTGGCTGTCACTGACAAGAAAAGGATGGAGAGAAACAATGTTCTTGCAATCTCATTAGCAGGGTGTATTGTTTGACATTAACTTAGCAGCATATTAACATGTGCCAATGGCAGAGCAACAAAGAAAGCAATTTAAAATTCTATGACAACTTTTGTACCTTCACTGTGTTGGATGATTTATGCTGTGCATAGTTCCAACTTTGCATGCTATTTATTTTTTATTTACTTATAGGAGTATGTTGTGGCATATTTCCTGTTTTTTGTATTTTTCCTCAACAAATACTTCTTTTTTAATAAAGAAATGCCCTTTCCCAACCCAGCACTTTGCCAGATGTTTGAGAGAAAGAAAAAAACAAACAAATAGAAACTGCAGGAAAATTGGCTCACAGCCATTGGTATTCTTGAATAGCTATTTCAGTGTAAATGTGACATTTGCAATTTAGTTTCCTATGGAAATTCTAACTAGTGACCTTTAGCTATTTACTGAATTGGCTACCGATATTTTGTAATTACCTGCTGTAATCGTTTTTAAAAAAGTTACTTTTCCTTTTTAAAAAGTCCAGTGACTCAGATTTTTCATTTTCAAGGGGGAAAATGAATCTATTGTTTATTTTTGCTTCAGTTGCAAAGAAAACTTACAGGAAGACCCCAGGCTTAGCAATTGTTTGATGAGAAAGACAAAAATGTCTGGTAAGTGGATGTGGCAGTACCTGGATTCAACAAAATAGAAAAGAACAGGAGAAATTAACAAAATACAAAGATATGCAAATAGAAATAGAATGTCTGTGGCAAAAGAAAGCAAAGGTAATACCAATAATTATAGGCACCTTGGGTATAATCCTGAAACAACTGGACCACCACTTGAATACCATTGGCATTGTCAAACTTACCATCAGTCAATTGTAAAAGACAGGTTTACTCATATTCTGTACATTAGTGGGTTTCAAAACCCGTCACTACCGGTTCGCTCATGGGTGCGCACTCGCTCATGTGACGTTTCTGCGCATGCGCAGAAGCATCCAGTGCGGGTGGGTGGAGCCTCCCGCTGCTACTGGTTTGCCCAATCCGGGCCAAACTAGTAGCAACCCACCACTGATTCTGTGACCATACCATCAAACATCAACATTTACGTATCAAAGGTCCTTGGAAAGGACTTGATAGGTCACTAAAAGTGCCAAATCCAGTCTGAGCACCTGATTGATTGTGCAACAAACTATAACACTTCTATGTTTCTTTCTTTTTTTATAACATACCAGATATCACTTTGGTTACCTAAAGGGAAGTGAAATCTTCCAAAAACTTATCTGGGTCAATATATTTTATTCATAATAAAAATGCTCCCCCCCCTGCACTATATATACTACCTCTTACAATAGTAAAAAACACAGTATCAACAATAGACTCAAGACTTAAAATGGACACCTAACATCAAAAACGTCATCAAAAAAGCACAACAAAGAATGTTCTTTCTGCAATTAATTCCCACAACACTGTCTAATAATTTACTAAGACTGTATTACTATTATTGTTCTGTCCTCCTTCGCCTCTGTCCGAGTGATGGCTTAATTAGCCAGCACTATCAGCTCTGGCAGCAGAATAGCCAGCATCTGCCAAGAGCCTCCATTATCTTCCACGATGCTGATGAGTCACCCAGGAACAAACTTCAGCTCTTAGTCAATTAGTGGATTTGCCTGTTACAAAGACACAGCAGCTCTTGCTGCCTTTTATATCCTGTGGGGTGTGTGGCTCCATGACTCAGCACTTCCTAGGCCTGCCCCACCCCTGCTTCTGTTGTTCCCTCCTCTCCTGCCTACAAAACCTAGGGTCCAACCAAGCCTGATTGCTGTCAGCTGGGTCTGAAGGCGTGGCCTAGGGGGGAAAGTCAGGGGACGGAGGCCCCGTTATTTCTTCCACCTGGCCTGCTTCTGGCTCCTGGAGTTGAGCCAGGGAAGCCGGTGCTCCCGAGGTAAGTCCTGATGGCCCTTCCCTCTCACTTTCCAAGTCACTTTCTGGCAGCAGGCCTGGCTCCAAGTCACTTTCTGGTAGGAGGGCCAGCTCGGGGGGTGCAGACACAACAATTATTCTTCTTTTTCCTTACTAGTATCTATCTCTTCCCACTTATTACTATAACCATGTTTCTTGTATCTTTCAATTGATATTGTTTTTACTTGTTTCCTAGTATGATTTGATAGCTTATTAGTAACCTTTACTATCACTAAGTGTTGTATCTTTTTATTCTCAATGAATGTATTTTATTTTATTTTATACTCCTGTGTGGGGTGCCACAGGGGTCGGTTCTCTTGCCTTTCCTGTTCAACATCTACATGAAGCCACTGGGTGAGGTCATCAGTGGTTTTGGGGTGAGATATCAACTGTACGCTAATGACAGTCAGCTGTACATTTCCACCCCTGACCACCCCAATGAAGCTGTCGAAATGTTATCTCAGTGTCTGGAGGCCGTGCGGGTCTGGATGGGGAAAAACAGGCTCAAACTCAACCCCTCCAAGACTGAGTGGCTGTGGATGCCGGCATCCCGGTACAGTCAGCTGCAACCACTGCTGACTGTTTGGGGCGAATCATTGGCCCCAATGGAGAGGGTGCGCAATCTAGGCATTCTCCTGGATAGATGGTTGTCTTTTGAAGATCATTTGACGACCGTCTCCAGGAGAGCTTTTTACCAGGTATGGCTGGTCCGCCAGTTGCGCCCCTTTCTAGACCGGGATTCCTAATGCACAGTCATTCATGCCTTCGTCATTTCTCGCCTGGACTACTGCAATGCTCTCTACATGGGGCTTCCCTTGAGGAACACCCGGAGGCTCCAGCTGGTCCAGAATGCAGCTGCGCAGGTGATAGAGGGAGCCACTCGTGGGTTTCATATAACACCTCTCCTGCGCAAGCTGCACTGGCTGCCTGTGGTCTTCTGGGTGCACTTCAAGGTGCTGGTTACCACCTTTAAAGCGCTCCATGGCTTAGGACCGGGATATTTACAGGACCACCTTCTGTTTCCATTTGCCTCCCACGGACCGGTGCGCTCCCATAGAGAGGGTCTCCTCACGGTACCATCAGCCAAACAATGTCGGCTGGCGACCCCCAGGGGGAGAGCCTTCTCTGCGGGGGCACCTACCCTCTGAAACGAGCTTCCTCCTAGACTCCGTCAACTTCCTGACCTCCGGACCTTTCGCCGCGAGCTGAAGACATATTTATTCTTCCGAGCAGGACTGGCATAAAACGGGTATTTAAATTGGATTTTTAATGGGATTTTATATTATGTATTTTATAATTAAATTATTGGCCATATTGAATAAGTTTTTTAATTGGTTTTATTGTATTATATTGTATTTTATCTGGCTGTTAACTGCCCTGAGTCCTTCGGGAGAAGGGCGGTATAAAAATTAAAATATTATTATTATTATTATTATTATTATTATTATTATTATTATTATTATTATTATTATTATTATTATTATTATTATTATTATTATTATTATTATTATTATTATTATTATTATTAATCATTATCATTATCATTATCATTATCATCATCATCATTATGTACACTGAAAGAAAAAGTCCTTGGGTTTCCAATCACACTTGGCCAATAAAGAATTCTATTCTATTCTATTCTGTATGTCTTCTGGGTTAATTGGAACACAGCCATCTACAATGAATCTAAAATTATAGCATGTTTATTTTGCCCTCTGGTACTTTCACATTGTTATGTTACCTGTTAAGGGCAAGTTTGACTTGCAGCATATTAACACACCTTTTATTATCTGACTTCCACCCAAGGCACCTATGAATTATTCATTGTTAATTTTAAGTTGATCATCATCCTATCATAGTATAATCTTTTGTGACTGATAGGTAGGCCCTGCTGCTCACATATGCCCATATTTAGTGTATGATTCAAGAACACATTCTGAGAAATAAAAGTGGCAACTTTTATAAAGGACAGTATTAGGAACATTATCAATCAGCAATTTTATTTAGAACTCAGAAAAATGGAAGTTTCTGGTAAAATGGAAACCAATGGGCAATTATTAGAAAAAACTTGTGTGAATTAATTCCTTTGTGTGTAGGGATAGTGAGAAAATACAGACAAATATACATAGTCCTCAAAGGAGCTAGACGTGCCTTGCAAAAGACGTGGTTGCTTTAATATGTAGATAAAAAATATTTCCACATGCTAATATCTGTCTTATAAAGCACCTTTTTTCAAACAGTTTACATAGCTTCTGATTTTTTTGTCCCTGCTTCCACTAGCATTAATACTTTGAATACTAAGATATAAGAAGTTATCCAAAAACAAGACATCTTTAGCATCTGCTAAAGTAAAGGAACAGTAAACAGTAAAGAAAAATATTTTTTTCTCAGTTTTCCAAGGCCTTCAATAGCAGATGAAGATCTTTCAAAAACATTGTGGGAGATGATGTGACAGAATCTGCAAGAATTTGGAAATTAGTTACAGTTACCTTTCACCATTCATTAGTAAGGATAATATAATGGATCAAAGATACTTCTATAAGTAGTAAGATTCTTTCTATTACCAGACGGACACTTCTCAGTGGATGGCAAGATAAGAAACAATGGATGGAAACCAGGGGTGGACTTCAAAATTTTTAGCAAGGGGTTGTCTTCCTGGTTGCTGAGTGGGTATAGCCATGGTGGGTGTGGCCAAGTCGGCCTCCTGCACCACAGCAGGGAGGGGGGCGTTTTTGCCCTACATGGGCTCTGGAGGCTTTCCTTGAGTCTCTGGGAGGGCGAAAACAGACTCTCTGGCCTTCCCAAACTTCAATAGGCCCGTTTTTCACCCTCCCCAAGCCTCCATGCACACCCTGCAGTTACCTGCATCCAAAATGGGCTGTTTGGGGACTCCTGGGAGGGGCAGGGAGGGGTAAACGGGGCCAGCTGGGAGTGGGATTTGGGGGTTCTCCAAATCCAGCACAGAATCTTAGCTAGAGGTTCTCCCGAATCTTTGTGAACCCCCAGTAGCCCACCCCTGATGGAAACTAATCAAGGTGATAAGCAACCTGGGATTAAGGAGAAACTTCCTAACAGTGGGGACAATTAACCATGGAACACCTTGCCTTCAGAAGTTGCAGGTGATTCATCCCTGGAGGGTTTTAAGAAAAGACAGGACAGTCACTTGTTTGAAATGGTATAGGTCTCCTTCTTGAGTAGGGGGTTGGACCAGAAGACCTCCAAAGTCCCTTCCAGCTCTATTCTGATTGATGATTAATAAACTCTCTTCTAATGACTGAAGTACAATCTCTAGTGATCTACTTTTATGATGACCACAAAAGGTGCTGGAATACTCTTACTTCCCAATTTTCCCTGCTGGTCAGTATATCAAAGATGGAAATGTATGTATTCCAACACTTTTCTCAGTTTAGGGTGGAAACATATTGATTACCCTTCTTAATTATATCTCTAGAGAAAAGGAACTGCAGGCTCATTGTTATACATCCTTAGGCTAGTTTCACAGTACAAATAAGCCTACTGAAAATGACTATTAAATGCAGATTATTAATTAAGAAGTATTCACAGTATAAAAGCAGCTTTCATCTCTGAATAAAGTATATTTGAAATATTTCCGTATCTTCTTGCATTTGCAGTTTTAACATCCAACGCTTGTCTTTTTCACTGTAATGTTTTGTTTTAATTACAGTCATCTTCCTAATATACACAATTCAAAAGATTATTTAATAGTCCTAGCTTGAATATTACATAAACTAGATGATGTATGCTAATTAACAATTTCTTGCAATTTTGTATTCATGAATCTCACAAGTTTTACCAACATTAATTAAATCTTCTTGACAAGACTTTTATTATTTCAGTTTCTTTATTAAAAAAAAATGAAACTCATTTCTTCCACAAGAGGGACATTTTCAAAAACATGCACACAGAGAAAAATCTTCCAACTGCCATTGATGTTAATGGAAGTTCTCTACTCCATCCAAATCCAAGGATGTTGCTTTGAAATCCACTCTTAGCAGGGGTGAAATCCAGCAGGTTCTGACAGGTTCTGGAGAACCAATAGTGGAAATTTTGAGTAGCTCAGAGAACTGGCAAATACCATCTCTGGCTGGCCCCAGAGTGGGGTGGGAATGGAGATTTGCAATATCCTTCCCCCAGGAGTGGGGAGGGAATGGAGATTCTGCAGTATCCTTCCCCTGCAACGCCCTCCAAGCCACATCAAACCATGCCCACCAAGCCATGCCCACAAAACTGGTAGTAAAAAAAATTGGATTTCACCACTGACTCTTAGCATACTTTAAAATGTTCATTTTCTCTCTCAGATAAATGGCTAGGTTCTATTCTTATCCTGATACTCATTGCTGCCTTTTAAAAATCTGTCTAGATGCAGCTACCTACTCCCTCTGGTACAAATATAAAAATGAGTCTCAACCAACAGCTTGTGTGTGTGTGTGTGTGTGTGTGTGTGTGTGTGTGTATTTATATATACTTTGCTCACATAAGAACAAAGCCAAAGCCTGAAGATGATGAGTGAGATCTCATTGAAACGTTGCCTAAATACTTCCAATCTTACACGGGAAAAGACCCAAACATACATAAACTTATTTTTATGTATGTTGGAAAACACATGAGCCTTTATATATATATATATATATATATGTATGTATGTATGTATGTATGTATGTATGTATGTATGTATATATATATCTATATATATATCTTTGGTTATTCGGGTTTTCTCCTGCGTAAAATTGGAAGTGTTTTGACGACGTTCCAATTTTACGCGGGGAAAAACCCGAATAACCAAAGACCTACATACCAAACACCCGCGAAAACCTCAGAAAACATATATATATATATGAAGGATCATGTGTTTCCCAACATACATAAAAATAAGTTTTATGAAGAAAATAAGTTTTATGAAGAAAATGATAAATGATAAATGATAAAAAATGATAAAAGGATGTGTTTTCATATAATGGTTCAGATGGGTGACGAAGTACAGGAGAACTGGGGTTTCAAACAACACTTCCTTAACATTTAATTTTATTTGTGGATGATGCATCTGATTTGTCAAAATTTTTGAATAAACGTTCTCATTACTGCAACCCATTTTCCCAATATCAACAAGTTGTTGTTGCTGTTAACAATAAGATATGCAAATGTGTATGGGGTTGGATTAAACCCATCATTTTCTTATGAGTGGGCTGTCAGGATCTGCACACCTCAAAAGGTACATGATGCCAGAATAAAGTGGGAGAAGCCAAGACAAAGTCCAAAATTAGATTACATTTCTATTTGGTATTAAATTACTTTTTAATAATTTGGCCGTTAAGTATTTGTCTTTTTAATCACTTCAGTTTTACCATTTGGCATGAAGTTTTGGAGCTGCACCAAGAATTATCTCCCTCTCTTTTTTTTCTTTGACATCCACATGTAATACCTCAACTTCAGTTGAAATCCCCAGCAGTCGATAAATTACATTAGCGCTTTGAATAAGATCATGTTCTGAACTGACAGATTCACAGCTAGTCAATAGCATAAATATGTATATGTATATGCAATATGCGTGTGTGTATGTGTGTGTGTGTGATATATTCTTATAGTTGATATAGTTGATTTTTGATAGGAACATGGAATAGTTCCATATTAAAGCATTCACTTTTATAAATGTTTTTATAGCTAACTTAAAATGCTAAATCCTGGGAGGAGAGCTGAGCCTCTGTGGGAGAATGGCATAAACTCCAAAGTCATAGCACTAGTCCACAACTACCTCAACAGCAGAATGGTCCACCAACTCCAAGGTCAGGTCCTGATAAGCACAAGAAGTATAATGCCCTTGATCTAATTAAAAAAAAGGTATTGACATCAGTTGACCCTGTGGAAAATGAAGATGAACTAGGATACTTCAATTGTTCGGCACGGTCTCTACAGAACATCAACACACAAGCATATGCAACTTGACATAGTTAAACTGGTTTGATTCTGCAACCCAACAAGGAAGACAGAGACTTCAGAGGATAATTAGAACTGCAGAAAAAACAATTGCTACCAACCTGCCTTCCATTGAGGACCTGTATACTGCACGAATCAAGAAGAGGGCCGTGAAAATATTTGCAGATCCCTCGCATCCTGGACATAAACTGTTTCAACTCCTACCCTCAAAACGACGCTACAGAGCACTGCACACCAGAACAACTAGACACAAGAACAGTTTCTTCCCAAATGCCATCACTCTGCTAAACAAATAATTCCCTCAATGCTGTCAAAATATTCACTAAGTCTGCACTACTATTAATCTTCTAAACTGATCAATGCAATGTAATTTTTATAACACACACCCCCCATGCTCATTCCATTGGTGATAATCTCCCACAATAGGACCTTAAAGAATAGACCAGTCAAATTTCAGTTCTACTTCCACAGCCTCCCCAGTTTTAGTCTAGGCTGATGGTGCAATTTTCTCCTTGTCTTTTGTAGGCATGAAGCAGGCACTGAGAATCCTGGCATCCCATTCTTATAAGGAATCATTTATAATTAATAAAAATAATTAATGATTATGACAACTCTAAAATTTTAATCTAACAAAAGACAAACACATGGGTAGGTCATTGATTCCCATGAATGGAAACAGACTAAATGTTTTAAATACTTGGACATAGTATTTCAGGACTTCAGGAAATTAATAGCCCAAGTAAATTATGCCACTTCTTCTGCCCGGAAGAGCACAAAAGCAATAATTAAATTTCATAGGCAGCAGGGGGCAAATTGCATCCCAGCAGTAGTTAAATTGTTTATAGCTAAAAAAGTTGTCCAGTATGTCAGTCCATACATAAACCCTGAGGGCTTATGAAGCCATTCAACCAAATTTTCTTAGGATCTTTTTGGCACCCCAAAAAATATTTCCCCTTCAATGAAATATTGAGGTTTGACACTAACATGAAGCTGTTAAGGCTCAGACCTGGACTAGGATTCTAATCTCAGGGCTTAAAATCATGTTTGATCTGCTGTTGTTGTTAGACAATTACTAATCCCATTGGCACCACACCTGCAAAGCAAAAGTTTGCAGTCTTAGCCTCTCTCCTGGATATCTAGTCCGGGTGTCAGCAACCTGCAGCTCCGGAGCCGCATGCAGCTCTCTGGGCCCTCTGCTGTGGCTCCCTGTTGGCTGATCCCACCCCTCACCCTTCCGTCCCAGTCACATCTCACCTGGCCTGAGAAGGTAAGGGCGATGGCGGGGGATGGAGAAGCAGCCAGGGCAGAGACAGAGAGATACAGAGAGAGAGAGAGACGGAGAGAGGGAGGGAGGGAGAGAGAAATGTCAAAAGGGTTTTGTGATTCCCGGTGTTTTTTAACAACCATTTCTCTGCCCTAATGACTGGCTGGGTAGGTGTGGCTGGGGGGGGGGATTCATGTGACTAGTGGAAGTGAGTGACATTGAGTTGGCCACACCCACCCAGGTTTTGTGGCTCCAGGTATTTTCTTTTCTGTGAGAAACAGGTCCAAATGGCTCTTTGAGTGTTTAAGGTTGCAAACCCCTGATCTAGGCCAATTAAGCCAGGAGAAGTCCAAATTAATAGTAAAATAGAGAATCAGAGATGTTGATTGCCAGAATGGTATCATCAGTTCCCCTGGATTTTATTGCCAAATATTGGTCAAATCGCAAGCTCTCTATTGTGGGGTATTTATACAATTTAAGACTGAGCAAATATAGATGGGCAAATATTTATGTATTTGTTAAATTTATTTGCTGCCTATCTTGTTGAGGGGCTTCCAGTGGTGGGATTCAGCCACTTCGCACCACTTTGGGAGAACCGGTTGTTAACTTTCTCAGCAGTTTGGTGAACTGGTTGTTGGAAGAAATTATTAGGGCAGAGAACCGATTGTTAAATTATTTAAATCCCACCACTGGGGGCTTCCCTAGGCTGCTTTCAACAGTTTTTTAAAAAGAGAAATGAAATGAAAAAAAGAGAAATAAAAAATGAGAAATGAAGAGAAAAGTATAAATGTATACAACAATATACAACAATACACGAGCACACAATAAATACAAGTGAACTGCTCCAAACTCGCAGAAAATATGACTTCAGTAACAGAGTTGTTAATTCCTGGAATGCACTACCAGACTCTGTGATCTCATCCCAAAACTTTAACCTAAGACTGTCTACTGTTGATCTCACCCCATTCCGAAGAGGTCTGTAAGGGGCGTGCATAAGAGCACCAGTGTGCCTATCGTCCCCGTCCTAATGTTCCCTTTAATTGTATTCATTTTATGTATTCAATTCATGCTTATACTTATATATATTATCTAATATGTACTCAACAAAATAAATAAATAAAATAAATGTAACAGTAGCAAAATAATGAAACAATGAAATAAACAAAGAAAATAAAATAATGTGAGATTAAAAGATGGGTGGGGGAAGCAGAGAATACAGGGGGAACATATATGGAAAGATATGGTTTGATTTGATTTGATTATTTAACCTCTGCAACTCTCAAATCAGTAGCATGAAAATAAGTTTGGGGGAGTATGTATGAGATTTAAGAGCATTGGAGATTTATTCCTCTCTTGTTCTGCTATGGAATTTATATTAGACACTTTTTTCAAATTTTGAACAAATCAGAATGTGGTTTCTTTACTGTAGTACTTTCTGTAGAAAAATTGGCAATAGATTGAAAAAAAACCCACACACATTACATAAGATCAGGTATAACATTTCTCTGCTTTATATCTAATAACCCAGTTCCATTTCTCTTCTAACACTTCTGAAAAATTCAGATGAATGAACTTCAGGATGAGATCCAGAACTACACTTCGCTAATACTAGACCAATTAGCATGAACCTAATGAATATATCTTCTCCAAAACCTGGCTGCAGTCATTAACATCAAGAAAATTGAACATTTGTAATAATTTAGTATGCCTGATGCTAACGAAGGAGAAATACTGGGACAAACCAATTTCAGAAAAGAGAAGGATCATTAGCTGTTGGGAATTTTCATAGACGGGGTTAAGTTAGATTTTCATAGCCTTAGAAAAACCCTATATGTCTTGGGGCACATATTCCTAGAGATCTGTCTACTTAAGCCTTTTCTTCTTTTCTCTAGCTATGTTAGGATGGTAATAAACAGTGAACATTCACTGGGGTGATTTTCAGATTTGTTTTTCTAGGTTGCTGGAGCTAAAATGAGGCAAATAACAACCAAGGAAAGATCTTCTTATTATAATAATTCATTTTCAAAAGTTCCCTGCAGGAAAGCTTGCCTGAGTCTTTACCAACTCCTGCATATTTTCAGGGTGAAGTAAAAGTTTTCCCAAGCCTTTCAAAATATGACTTCTATGCTTTTTTAAAAAATTATTATGATTATTTTTGAGAAACTTCCTCCTTCTCTCCCATTGGTTTATGCTGTAATTACAGTTTTCCCTTTTCACGGCTTCTGTCTTTATATATTAGCAATCCACTTGGTTTCATTAGAGTGGAGGAGTAATTAAAAGAGAACATTGATGGAAACTGCTATGGCTTTGCCAGGAGACGTAAAGGAGCAAAAACCTGGTTGTAGAAGGACGAGCTTTTGACTCAAGAAATCAGAATCAGAGGAAATAGACCTTCAGAGATGATATAGTAAATAAAGGAAAATGGTTTAAAGAGAGATAAGGTAGTTAATACCAGAGATCTCCAGTGAGCAGAGAGCTTTGTTCCAAGGAAGAAATGAAACTTAGAAGAGATAAGGAGAATCTGAAAGTGATGTTGTGTTGCAAAACATACAAATACAACAGTGGAGGGACTGAATGATCCATTAAGGCTGTCCATGACCATTAAGTCGTGGTCGATTTAGCTCTGCCTGGTAAGGCCTGTTATTAAGAACACAAAGCCTGCAATTACTGCAGGTTCGAGCCCGGCCCAAGGTTGACTCAGCCTTCCATCCTTTATAAGGTAGGTAAAATGAGGACCCAGATTGTTGGGGGGGCAATAAGTTGACTTTGTAAATATATACAAATAGAATGAGACTATTGCCCTATACATTGTAAGCCGCCCTGAGTCTTCGGAGAAGGGCGGGGTATAAATGTAAACAAAAAAAAAAAAAAAAAAAAAAAAAAAAAGTGATTGCAGGCTCTTACTCCTCTTGCTTGGTTATTTCCTAGTCAGCATCTCTCCTTCTCTTTCTTCAAGTCCAGTACTGCATTCAATTACATCTGCAATTAAAAGTGGAAGTTTGTACTTTTAAACTTGTCTTTGATGCTAGGTAACATCATCTAGCCCAAGGGTCGCCAACCATGGTTAGTTAGGAACTAACGGGCCATGGTCAGTTAGGAACTGGGCCACACAGCTGGAGGTGTGCTGAAAGGCATATCATGAATCTGCAGGGGTCAGGGCTGGGGCAAGAGGGCATGAGGCAGGAGCCATCTTGCCCAGTGCAAAGGTCTACGCTTGCAACTGGCTTGCAATATCTGGGCTCCACATTCTTTCTCCTCTTCCTACTCCTGCTTTTTCTGCTCTTCTGATGCCTCCTCCTCTTCATCCTGCTACTTCTTCGTCTTCCTCCTCCTCCTCCTCCTCTTCTTCCTCATTTTCCTCCTCGCCCCTTCCTGGCACTCCAGCCGGGCTTGGGCTCCTTTCATGCAGCTTTCCAAGTTTGCAAGCAAGTATGCACCAGCCCAGCTTGCAACTGGGGACTCCCCCAAAGCCTCGTTGGAGGTGGACCACCCCACAAAGGTGTGTGCTGTATGGGAGGTGTCTTTTCTTCTGGTGCAAATAAGGGCAGGAAGAAGCTATCTTTCTACAAATATTCTCTTGTAAAATTCTGCTAGTGTAGCCATACTATAAAAGTATGTTCTTTGTTCATCTAGTCATGTTTCCTGTCTGGCTTATGTGATAGGGCTGACCTCAATCAGGTTCTTCTAAGTTTCTTTCTCTGATCATTAAGTCATTGGAGGCTCCTGCCTCTCATCTGATTGTTTCCTAGCCAGCATCTCCCCCCCTTGTTCCCCAAGGTCATCCATATGTTCCATTACAAGGGAAGAAAATGCAGAAGCTTGAGGAGCTGAAATGGAAAATAGATTGGATCATTTGATCTTACTCAGGACAGCTTTTGTTTTTAAAATGGTGGCTGGCTGGTTGGCTTGATGGGTCTCTTCCTTGAAACAATGTCATGTTATGGGATCCAGGAAATGTACCTTCTCATGGCAGCACCTTCCGTTTAAAATAATTTCCCTCCTCCTTCCATACATGACTTTCCCAGTCTTGGAGGCCTTTGAAAGGCTGTTAAGATCTGACTCTTCCCTGGAGCCTTTGGGTCACAATGAGCTCCCATTTTTTAGGAGTTATTATACACTTCAGCCATATTTGGCACTTATTATCTATTTGTATGTGTTTGGTGGGGGGGGGGAACTGTTCCTTTTTAAAAATAATAATAATATAGGTTAGACAGATTAGATAGATGATAAACAAATTAGATAATGATAGATAGATAGATAGATAGATAGATAGATAGATAGATAGATAGATAGATAGATAGATAGATAGATAGATAGATAGATAGACAGACAGACAGACAGGTGTGTGAGTGTGTGTGAGAGAGAGGGGGGGGGAGAGAGAGAGAAATAACAAAGGCTAAATGTAAAGGTAACATTTTCTTCTGATATAATTCCTGGAAGGCCCAAAACATTTTCCTCTAACCTTCTCACATGATATATCTTGCCAATTGCTTGGCCTTTTATTATTATTACATAAATATGACAAAAGTGGATAAATCATGATGTTCATAGTCATTATAATTATATGTGTAATAAATCAAAAGCAGCTAAGCACAGAGTGAAAGTGCTTTTATTATTAACTAAAAATAATGATGTCTTAAAGATCATTGAAAGGAACTGGGGCATTCCATTGTTCACTCATATATGATTCTCTTGATTTTCACAACTCTCTGAAATCTTTTTTTTTCTAAAAAGCATTGAGAAACATAGAGGCACAATTTGTTTGGAAGAAAGAAAGAGATGACAATAGTATGTGGTTGTGGTGTTATAATAGTATGTGGGTCTGGTGCTGGGGTAAAATGCTGCCGGCTCTATCTGGCTTGTGGTACTGCCAGCAGCAGGTAGTTCGGAGAATTGGTAGTGCTAGGAGGCTCCCCCCCCAACCAGGACATCGTGAAATCCTGGTTTTGACCATCTGTGCATGCCCCTGCATATCAGCAAACCGGTAGCAAAGGTAAGTACATTTCACCCCTGTTGGGATGGCCTGGCAGCTGCAGAGGGTCCTGGAAGAAATAGATTATCTGGAATATCTGGATTTCGGTCAGGATTCAGGCATGGTTATGGGATGGATATGGCATTGGTCATGCTTGTCAATGATCTCTGGCGAGAGTGGAATGGCATAGTATCATCTTTGTTCTCCTTGATTTCTCAGTGGCTTTCTATACCATTGACCATGGTATCCTTTTGGGTCAGCTGCAGAAATTGAGGCTGGACAGCACATTTATGTGCCAATTCACCTCCTTTCTCCAGGGCCAGTCCCAACTGGTACTGATAGGGAATGAGCGGTCCAGCCCTCAGCAGCTATTTAGTGGTGTGCCACAGAGCTTGGTACTTTCGCCAGTCCTTTTAAACATCAATATGAAATTGCTGGGTGAGATCATCCATCACCACAGGTTGAAGTATCTACAGTACGGCAATGACATCCAAGTCTATATCTCATCTCTTGGTGACCCAAGTGATGCTTGGCCACCCTCTTACAGTGCCTGGAGACTCTGGTGGCCTGGATGAGGGCAATATTCTTTGCCTGAATCCTGGCAAGACTGAATGACTTTGATTATACAGGATTCAGGAATTTGTCATGTTTGACTCTGGATGAAGTGGCACTGCCCCAGAAAGACCCTGTCCTCAACTTTGGGTTCTCCTGGACTCACAACTCCTGCTCAAGGAACAGGTGGCAGTCATGGCTAGGAGAGTCTTTGCACAACGTTGTACTGTGCGCTAGTTGTGACTTTTCCTGGATCAGGACTCCCTGTGCTAAGCATTCCATCCCTGGTCATCTCACAACTAGACTATTGCAATGTGCTCTTCCTCGGGCTATTCTTGAACAGCATTCGAAGACTACAGTTGGTGCAGAGTGTGGCAGTTTTTGAGGCCCCAAGAATAGTCTCTGTAACACTACTACTCCATGAACTGCATTGGTTGCCAGTCTGTTTCTGGATGTCGATCACCTCTTGGTGATCACCTTTAAAGTCCTTCATGGCATGGATCCAAGTTATTTGAGGGACTGTCTCACCCCATTGGGATTGGTCCATCACACTTGTGCTGGCAGAGGAGACATGCCGCAGGTCCAGTCAGCCCAGTTATTCCAGCTGGCAGGGTCCAGGAGGAGGTCCTTCTCTGCTGTTGCTCCTGCCCTCTGGAGCATCTTGCCCCCTGATGTGAAGTTGGCCGCAACTCTCCTATCCTTTTGTGAGACTTAAAGACCTGGCTCTGCCAGTTGTTCTGGGGCCCCAATGGGGAAGCAGTAGCGTGGAAGTGGTTGATCAAATAAAACTGAACCCACTTCCCTCCATTTCACCCCTGTCCTCCACACATGTCCTTGATTTTAATCTTGGTTTTGATTCACACTTGTTTTAGTGCAGATGTATTTTTATGACAGCAAGCTGCTCAGAGTTACCTTATGGTAAGATGGGAAGCCAATAAATTTTATAAACAAACAAACAAATGTAATGCAAACCGAGGATACAGTATATACTTCTCCACCCCGGGCCACCCCAACGAAGCTGTTGAAGTGCTGTCCTGGTGTTTGGAAGCCGTACGGGTCTGGATGGGGATGAACAGGCTCAAGCTCAATCCCTCCAAGACGGAGTGGCTGTGGATACCGGCACCCCGGCAGATGTGGCTGTCTGTTGGGGGCGAGTCAT
Organism: Ahaetulla prasina; assembly: GCF_028640845.1. Classification (NCBI taxonomy): domain Eukaryota; kingdom Metazoa; phylum Chordata; class Lepidosauria; order Squamata; family Colubridae; genus Ahaetulla; species Ahaetulla prasina. The sequence continues at coordinate 89,812,871 of NC_080541.1, read as the reverse complement.
TGGCCCCGATGGAAAGGGTGCGCAACTTGGGCATGCTCCTGGATGGACGGTTGTCCTTTGAAGACCATTTGACAGCCGTCTCTAGGAGGGCTTTCCACCAGGTTCGCCTGGTTTGCCAGTTGCGCCCCTTCCTTGATCGGGATGCCTTATGCACAGTCACTCATGCTCTTGTCACCTCTCGCTTGGATTATTGCAATGCTCTCTACATGGGGCTCCCCTTGAAGTGCACCCGGAGGCTTCAGTTAGTCCAGAATGCAGCTGCGCAGGTGATAGAGGGAGCTCCACATAGCTCCCATGTAACACCACTCCTGCGTAGACTGCACTGGCTGCCTGTGGTCTTTCGGGTGCACTTTAAGGTTCTGGTTACTACCTTTAAAGCGCTCCATGGCTTAGGGCCTGGGTACTTACGGAACTGCCTACTGTTACCTCATGCCTCCCACCGACCCGTATGCTCACACAGAGAGGGACTTCTCAGGGTGCCGTCCGCCAAACAATGTCGGCTGGCGGCCCCCAGGGGAAGATCCTTCTCTGTGGGGGCTCCTACCCTCTGGAAAGAACTTCCCCCTGGTTTACGCCAAATATCTGACCTTCGGACCTTTCGCCGCGAATTGAAAACGCATTTATTTGCTTGCGCGGGGCTGGCTTAAATTTTGTTGTATTGTTTAAATTTATATTCCATATTTCTAAATTTTATATGAATTTTAATGGGTTTTTAGAATTTTAAAGGTTTTAAAGTTTTCGGCCAATTGTGTAATAAGTTTTTTAATTTTGTTTTAATTGTATATTGTATTGTTTGTTTTTATTCTGGCTGTACACCACCCTGAGTCCTTCGGGAGAAGGGCGGTATAGAAATCTAATTAATAATAATAATAATAATAATATGCTTTTTCAGGAAATCCTAGAATGAAGTTCCCAAGTTTTCTCATACTTCTCTTTTGAACAACATTGTGCTGGCACATGCATACTAATTGTCATCATGCCTATCAGGAATGATCAAAGTCTAATATTTGAATACATTCAATTCCTAGTCTCCCATTTGGCACTTCATCTGCAGATGACATCATCAACATTTAGAGGCAAATGTTGGTGTTAGGTCTTTTCATCAGTCTGGGGACATTCAGAATTCAAAAATACACAGAATTAATTACATAATAAAGCGTAAATCATCACTTTGCAATAAAATCAATATATATGGAGAGAGTAAACTTATTTTCTTTCTTGTTGTATGCATATTTTCTTGAAGCTATTTGGGGGGGAAATGCAAAAAAAAGTCTTTTTAATGCCTATCACAAGTTACATCTTATTCAAATAGATTAATTTATTATGCCTACACAAAGGATTTTCTTTAAATATTCATTTTCTTCTAAGCATTGATATTAGTAATTTAAGTTTGTGTATAGTATAATCAATTAAAGTGAATCATGCTGTGAGAAAGTGAGTCCGGTCCATTAATTTAATCTATTTTAGCAACTCCTGCTGTCTCTGGAATAATTTCTATGGATGCAAGGCATTTCTCAAAGTCTTCTAGAAGAGGGAGGGGGACAGCATATCAGTGAACTCCTTTCAATGAAACAAATATTTTATGACTACTTTCAACAGTGGCGTATAGGGATATAAGAAGCTGTTTTATACTCATACTATCCATTGGTTTAGTAGCTTTGGGGGATTTCAGGTCAGGGACCTTACAAGTTTTACACAACATGGAAGCCATCTTGTCCACAAGAATTACCACTGAATGATAAACTGCAACAGCCATCTGCAGTGTCATCTGCAGTGAGGAATTGTCCTTAATTGGTAGCATTATTTAGCATCGCAAGTCAAGAAGATAGGGTAAGAATGGATTCCCAGTGCAGAGCTCCTTGTCCTGAAGGAAAGAGAAAATATGAGAGTATTGTTTTTTTTCTGAACAACTAACATGAAAAGTTAAACTTGATCCTTTAGAACTGTGTTCTATGCCGATGCAAAGATATTACTTGTGTTCGCCCCCAAATTAACTGAGTAATCAAAATCTAATCAAGGTAATTTGATTTGAGCAACTAAAGATTATTAATCATTAACCTGAATCTATTCAAATGAAATGATTTTTAATTATCAATTAAAATTAGCTTATGTCTATTGATTACATCTTAAATCAATGTGGCCATTTCCTTCCTTCCTTCCTTCCTTCCTTCCTTCCTTCCTTCCTTCCTTCCTTCCTTCCTTCCTTCCTTCCTTCCTTCCTTCCTTCCTTCCTTCCTTCCTTCCTTCCTTCCTTCCTTCCGGAAAATAACTTCCCCTTTTTCATGTTGTTCATTTGTTTTAGGATGAACATGACAGTTTTGTCTCTGTTTCTGCTGAGCAAAGTATTGTTTCGGTTTTTCTTTATTGCTGGGAAATAAAAGAGCATTTCAGTTTGCCAGGGCTGTAACCTGGCACCAAACAAGCTTGCCCTTTGCAGTTTTGGAAAGAGGGAATAACTGTGAATAGCAATGTAACATAAATGAGTGTGTGTAGGATCACAGAGAATTCTTGAGATTATCTTTCTGCTACAGTTGAGATAGATGTGTGCATAGATAGATGATGGATGGATGGATGGATGGATGGATGGATGGATGGATGGATGGATAGATAGATGTCATGGCCCCATTGAAGCCTGGGTCCGAGGAGGAGATGGATCTGGGCCCAATGGAATGGGTGTGCACAGTCCCTATGGCCTCTGAAGAATGACCTAGGGACAAGGACAAGGCAGTCCTAGGCCCCTCTGTCCTTGGAAGAGTAGGCAGGGAGGAAGAGAGAACCCAGGCAGATTGAGGAAGGGGGGGAGGAGATGTAAAGGGCAAGCAGTGGAGCAGAGGAGCTCAGGAGACAAGCAAATGCTTCCCCACACCAGATCCCCAAGTGTGGAGAATAAAGAGGAGGCAGCGCAGTGCTACATGTCTATTTGGGAGGAGGGCGCCCCGCTTCTCCTTACGAGGACCACCTGAAAAGTAGCCTGTAAAGAGATGCTGTAGGGAGGGACTTTTGTCGGGAACAAGTGTTGTATTTTGCAGCAACACCTCCCACAGTTGCGAGAAGAAATTTGCTCTATAATCTTTGCTGCTGTTGACAGATGTTTGATTCTTTGCTTGACATTGGAGGGCTAATGGCAATGTGGCTCTGTTCTGGGTTTTGCTTTGTTCCTGGTGGACTCTCCGTGCTGCAAAGTTCCAAAGCATTCATCATAAACTTTGCCGAGTTTGAGATCCTGTCTTGTTCCCACAGTGATGCAGCTCCCTTGGACTTTCATTGCCGGGAAGTTGTACTAAGCAGGTCCATGTGCATGCGTTTGAGCCTTGCTTTTGGACTGTAAGTGTAAACTGTGTACAGAGACCTTGGGAACAGACAAGGAATTGCTGGATTGTGGGGATTTGGGGGGTGGGAATGGTGGTTGAACAAAGGCTGACAAGCCTCCACCTAGCAAGCACATGTTGCATGCACACCAACCCTGGGGGGAGGAGAGGGAGGGAGGGAGGGAGGGAGAGAGAGAGAGTTCTTTTGCATCCTACAGCTGGAAGTTATAATTCATATTGTTTTATGAAGTACTTCAGGCAAACTGCAGGATTCTGCATCTTTCATATGGATACCTGAGAAAGAAACAGTTTGAATCAACATCAGGTATTTTAATATGCTTTATTTATTCAGAAGATAAAAAGGGTATGTCATATTGTTTCATTATTAACTTTCCTCAACAATAGAGGCAGGGAAGCAGAATCTTCCAGTGGGAATAGTTTATGTAATACTGTCTTCCATATAGTTTGTGTCCTGCAGGGTAAGATTTCCAATCAGCATACATATTAAGAATTGTTAATTTTTTAACATGCATAGTCATCATTAACTAATATATTGTTTCCTTTTATTAATCCTAATGCAACAACATATACAAAACAGAAGTAGATTTCAATTTCTGCTCGTAATCTGAGCACGTGTTAGGAGAAAAGAAAAAAATATTTTATGGAAAAATAAATATGAAAACTTTGCACATGACCTTTCTTTCTTCAGGCAGACAGACAGTACTACTATCGCTAATGTTAAGTCTAGGTAGTTCTTCCCAAATCTGGGTAAGTTATCCAAAAATGGGTAAAGGTGCGGTAATGACACAGCAACTCATTACCCATTACAAGAGGAATATACAAATCCATCTGCAAAAATTACTGGCTGAAACTTCTCAGCATCTGGGATTCCAGAGGCACTTAAATCTTTTTGCAGAACAAAAACAAAACTATACAGCATCTTCACTTTTCTCTTTGCTTTGCTTATTATGTTGGTTTGAGATATATATATATATATATGTCTTTGGTTATTCGGGTTTTCTCCCGCGTAAAATTGGAAGTGTCTTGGTGACGTTTCGATGAAGTCTCATTCGTCATCTTCAGGCTTCAGCTTCCTCAGAAAATATATATATCGTCAGAAAATATATATATATATATGTATGTGTTTTCTGAGGTTTTCACGGGTGTTTGTATATAGGTCTTTGGTTGTTCGGGTTTTCTCCCGTGTAAAATTGGAAGTGTCTTGGCGACGTTTCGACGAAGTCTCATTCGTCATCTTCAGGCTTCAGCTTCGTGCTTCTGGGAGCAATGTGTGATCGCAGCTGTTTCTTCCTTTTAACTGCTAGTGGGGGTTTGAACTGATTGGGTGGGAGCTTGGCTGTGCTCTGATTGGATGGGGGTTTTTCTGTGCTCTGATTGGCTGGAGTTGTGTCCTGTTTGGGTGGGGGCTTGGTTGTGCTTAGATTAGTCTGACCTAAGAACTCAGTCAAAAAAGAGGAACCAACTTCTTCCCTGGTCCAACACCTCAAAGCCACAGGACACGATATTGACTTTACAAAGACCAGAACTATCGCCAAAACTGAACACTTTAACAACAGAATAATCAGAGAAGCCATTGAGATAGAAAAACGCCCACACAGCATGAACAAACGAGATGATACCTCCCGCCTACCAGCCATTTGGAAACCCGCCCTTATTGACAAACGAATCCCTAACACGAGGAATGACACCAGACCCACACTCATGAGGTCCACACAGGATGTCACCACCACATATCCACTCAGAAAGCAGACCCAAACCCACACTGATCATAAAGCACGACTAAGGACCAGAAGCCAGACCACAGCTGCAACATTAGCCATTTCAAACCCCTCCAATCCATACATGCAGCAGACTGACACCCACTATGAAGATGTAGCACGACCACGACCACGAAGCCAAACAACAGCAATGCAGCTCACCAGCTCAAATCCCCCTGCAACTCAGACTAATCTAAGCACAACCAAGCCCCCACCCAAACAGGACACAACTCCAGCCAATCAGAGCACAAAAAAACCCCCATCCAATCAGAGCACAGCCAAGCTCTCACCCAATCAATTCAAACCCCCACTAGCAGTTAAAAAGGAAGAAACAGCTGCAGTCACACATTGCTCCCAGAAGCACGAAGCTGAAGCCTGAAGATGACGAATGAGACTTCATCGAAACGTTGCCAAGACACTTCCAATTTTACGAGGGACAAAACCCGAATAACCAAAGACCTACATATATATATGCTTATACCTCCTTATATTTACTCATGTATGTGTTTATATACTATATAATCTTTTTGTATGATACCTACATATATTGTTGTGACAAAATAAAAATAAATAAAATAAATAAAAAATCAGCTTCAAAAGAGGACTTAACTTATATGCAAAATACTGCTATTACCAAGAGGTTTATGAATAATTCACCTATCCATGTATTTTGCTTTCTTTTTCTCCACCACCCCCACCTTTTCTAGATGACTTTCTTGATATAAATTACAAATGGCCATCTTCTGAAGCAGACAGTGTTCATCATGTATAAATCCCAGAAGAGAACATGGCTGGGAGATCTGATCTCCCCTATTTAACCTGGAGGACATAGAATAGGTCTTCACACACAAAATATCTTAGTCATTCCATTCTTTTTTATCTCAATATGTTATTTTTGAATCAATCTGATTTTATTTCCTTGACCATAGCCAAGTACTGTTCTGTATTCTGCATAGTACGCCATAGTGTTAACATTAATCCTTTTTAGATATTTTAGAATAACTATATTTTCCTTCTTTCTTAATTAACTGTGACTATTGTGTTTTATTTGCTGGTATAAAACTGAATAAAGATTCAATTGATTGATTGATTGATAGCTTTAGTTGGTCATCAATTAATATTATTGCAATGGATTATGGTAAAAGCCATTTTTCTTTCCTAGCTGAAATGTGTTAGCTTGTATATCATAAAGTAAACATTTATTTGTATCTTTAAAAGCTGCCATGATTAAGTAATAATAAATTTGACTAATATAACATTTCCTTGCCTTTCTGTAAATATTCATTTATAGGACCATTTAACAGCCAAATTATTCATGAATAACCATTATGTACTACAGTAAATTCTGTATTAAAATAAGCTGCTGACAAACATGTTCACTGTACATCTTCCCAGCAACATTACTACTACGTAATCTAAGGGACATGGGCACTTAAGAAATATGAAATAAAAATAATCTGAGAAAACAATTTTGACAAGAGTCATTCTGCTATTGCCTATTCAATGAATTTGAATTTTCTTATGGACACATCAAACCTCTTTCTTTATAGAATATGTGTAATATTTTATCTAGGAGAATTTCACAAGGCACATTTTAAACTCCCTAATCCCTTCAAAGCAGTTTGGATGTCATCTGCATCATTTTATACTTGCTCTCATCTTCTTCCAGAAATAATAATAATAAAAAAATGACAACAATTGTATCGATTTTCGCCCTGCTGAATTCAGTCAAAAATTCCTTTAAAGTGTCTGCCATCAATTTTCTGGTTATATTAAAAACAATGAGCTATATTACTTTAAAACAATTATATTTCATCTTCTTTAAATTTAAATCATTTACAATCAGGATGACCAAAGAACAGCAGAGACACAACAGAATTGAAGTTGAGAACTTACATAAGAAAACACAACAAGAATTCACACAAAGGGACAAGCAACCCTTTTTAGCTTACAACAAAGAAAATTCTTAGCAATTATTATACCACCAAGAGAAAAAGAGGTATTTAATGATCAAAATAATCCATCAGGCATTTAGCCCCTAAATAGATTTTACAGGAGTCTGTAAGCCATGCAAAATTGATTGTAAATGGTGCTTTTTCCAAGAAATGAAATATGTTCAGAGAAGATAGCTATTTTCAACATTTTAAAATAAGGTCAAAGGGAATTAAATGTATAGAATATCCTACTAATACAATTTTTGAGGTACCAGAACATATCTCACTGTGGCTAGATCTATTTAAGAACATCCATTGTTTGCAAATTAATTTGCAACAGCTTGCAACAGAAGCCATTTAATCATGATGTCCCTAAGGACTCTTCCCCATGATCTGCTAACCTTGAATTGATGATGCTTCAAGAATCACATTTACTAGAAATGAGTGGGTGATGTTGTCTTTAACATACCCTGATCCACCAAGAAGAAATCCTGAAACTTTTTTATTTTTTTATTTATTTTATTTGCCACAACATTATATATAAGCATAAGCATGAAATAACTATACAATATATAAGCATATATATAATCATCAGTCTGTAATAACTATATGAAATTGGATACAATCAAAGGGAACATTTGGACGGGAACGGTAGGCACATTGGTGCTTTTATGCATGCCCCTTAAACGTTTCTACTTTAAATTTCTACTCTTTTTTTTAAATTTAAATTTAAATTTAAATTAATTAATTAAATTTTATTTAATTTAATTACAATTTAAAATTAAATTAATTAAATTAAAATTAAATTAAATTTTAATTTAAAATTTCTACTCTAGTTTTAAATGTTAAGTTAACATAAGTTAATGCTTCTTCCAACACAAGTTAATGCTGGGCAATTAATCTATGGTACACCTTAACAAGATAAATTGAGGGGCATGACCTTGTCTTCCCTCACTGACACTGCTGCAGGCATTGTTTTACTTCAGTTCACTGGTTGTCATGTCATTTGGCAGTGGGTATGATGTCTCCCTTGGATGACTCCTCTGCCTCTTCCTTGGAGGCCGGATCAAGGGAAGATGAGCTCATTCCTGGCACATCAAAAACTGGGTTAATTAATGAATCTGAACTGCTGGTCAAAAGATATTTACATGGGGCTGGAGAGAATTTGCAGTGAAGAGGAGGAGGAGAAGCTGCCTTCATGCTGGATCCAAGAACACACAGGGCAGAGAAAAGATAAGAACAAAGGAGATCTGCCAGATTACTTGAGAGAAGACCCTGCCCATCTTGATGGATTGAACCAGAAAGCAGGTTGAGTGAGGCATTGGTGGGAGCAACATGTTTGATTTATGGCTGTGTGTTTGTTCATGCTTCCTGCTTGACTTTGCACCTTGGAGACTCTGAACTTCTCTCACTAAATGAGCTCTCATGGATGTACTTTCAGCTTTACCTGGTGGCTTTAAGTTTCTTTGGTGGACTTATTTGTTGGAGCAACTTTCTATTGTTTTATGGACTATTGGCCATTGCCTTGTGGATTAATCTTGGCCTGCTTGTGTCTGGCTTTATTTGGGATACTTCTGAGGTTGGATGAGGGGAACTGCTGGGGAACATTAATAAACTCTCTAAAAGAGGGATCTCCAACCTTGGTCCCTTTAAGACTTGTGGACTTCAACTCCCAGAGTTGAACTCTGGGAGTTGAAGTCCACAAGTCTTAAAGGGACCAAGGTTAGAGACCCCAGCTCTAAAACACGTGTGTGTGATTGAGTGGGGCAGCACAATGGGGGAGTTAAACTTTTTACACTGTACTATATGGCCATTAGGGACTCAGTGGCTCAGTGGCTAAGATGCTGAGCTTGTTGATCGAAAGGTTGGCAGTTCAGCAGTTTGAATCCCTAGTGCCATGTAATGGGATGAACTCCATTACTTGTCCCAGCTTCTGCCAACCTAGCAGTTTGAAAGCACGTAAAAAATGCAAGTAGAAAAATAGGGACCACCTTTGGTAGGAAGGTAACAATCTTTGGCATTTAGTCATGCAGGCCACATGACCATGGAGACATCTTTGGACAGTGCTGGCTCTTTGGCTTTGAAATGGAGATGAGCACTGCCCCCTAGAGTCGGGAATAACTAGCACATATGTGTGAGGGGAACCTTTACCTTTACCTATAAGGCCATTTCCCACTTCATTTGCCAGTAGTTCCCATTAGGACTTAGAAAGATGTCAAAATTGCGACAGGAGGAGCTTCTCTTAAGCCATCAGGTTTCATCAATGTTCCATGTAATTTGGCAACTACCAGGGAAAACAAACAAGAGAATGTGACTCTTTAGGTGTCACCTGTAGTTAAACTATACTTCAGTTCACTTCACGGAAAGAGATTTAGAAGAATATTTTAGTGTATGGAGAACTGGCGCCAAAAAGACACATTTCTCCCCATCCCTCAATTTTCTCTTGCTATTCAAAACAGAGACAATAAATGTGGGGACTGGACAAAGATCAGGTGTCTTTTTTGCCCTCAACCTTTTCCCCACCCCAATACAGCAAGTTAAGTAAGTGGGACAGAAGTAGCAAAAAAGGCTTTCATTTTTACTCTGTTCTTTAAGAAAAGTTATTTGGAGGAATAACAGATAAGGAATACTACTTGTTTTCAGTACATAAATTTACAGAATTTACTTCTACCTTACTATCAGTTTAAAATGCCTTTATCTTTTTCTGTTTTGGTTCTGGCATTCTACTATCTTTTTTTAAAGCTGAAATTATCCCTGCTTACCTCTAGCTGTAGTAAGTACTACTAGCACTCAGTTTACCTCAGTTGATTTCAGACACTAAGCTGAGTCAGCTTGCTTTGTACACAAATGAGGAAACCACCTGGGATTTATGATATGTTGGTTCCATGGGAATTTGAAAGGATATACCAGAAAAATCGTATCTGTAACTTTGCCAAGAAAGTGACATGAATAAGTCATCAGTAAAACACATTGCAGTAATCTGGTTAAGAGGTTACCAGGGCATAGATTACTGAAACAAAACTTTCTCTGTGCTTTGTTAAACAGATGCTACTTGACAGCTGTTATGTTTGTGCCACCACACATACTACATTGCATTTTTCCCATTGACATCCAAATATGTGCTCGGTCTCTGAAGGAGTTATAACTCAAGCAATAATTTTAAATGTAATAATAATTTATTAGACTCTAATGTTTCATCTTTCCCTCTTACCAAAGAGTTTGTTTTAAATTCCAATATAATTGGTCTATTCATTTATCCATTCAATCAATCAATCAGTCTGATAGCGGAAATAACTTCTTTAATTTATCCAATAAAATGTGCTTTGAATATCAATCTACCTATTTGCCATCTATTTATCATCTATTTATCTATGAGCCTGTCTAGCTCCAACAACTCTACCTTTGATATCGGCATTTTTTTTGCCTTAAAATATGTCAGTTGCACTGTAACTTCACCACTTTTGCACTTAATGTTTTCATTAAGTGCATATTAAGCACAAGCTAACATATACTGTAAAGAAGGTTATTTTCAAGGTCTTTTTCTGTGCTCTGATCATCTGTCAGAATGTCAAGGTAAGGGCCATGGGGATATGTAATAGCAAGTTAAGAAACTAGGTTCACTTAAAAAAGTAATGCCCATCAACAGACTGGTTACATAAGTAATTGAATAGATTATTTATGGACCCGTGGTTTTCCTTTTAAATAAAATACAGAATCTACTGAACTATATGTAGGGCTTATTTTCAATTTTTGAAAAGCATTAGGCCTCAATTAAACATATATTTTTCTCTCTCTCTCAGATGTGCACCAGATTCTTAACAAGTGTAATATATTTTTATATAATTTTTCTCCTTATTCATTTTACTAGCTTATGATTATTCTGTGAGAGAGGATTTCCAGCCTTCACTAAAACTGTCCAGGGGTGGGATTCAAAAATGTTCTCTGCCCAGTTGCTGGGTGGGCATGGTCATGGTGGACATGGCCTACTTGGTCACCTACACCATAGTGTGTGGGGGTTGTTTTTGCCATCCCCAAACTCTGGAGGCTTTCCTTGAGCTTTTGGGGTGGTGAAAAGGGCCTCCCCTGGGCTCCAGTGGCCAGAAATTGGCCGGTTTCCAGACTTTCTGGAGGCCCATTTTTTGCCAGCCCCAGGCTCCGGTGGTTTTCCTTGAGCCTCCAGGAGGGCAAAAATGGCCTCCCCCAGACTCCAGAGGCCCTCCAGAAGCTGGAAATGGGCCATTTCCAGACTTCTGTAACTTCTGGGAGGCCCATTTTTCATACTCTCAGAGCATCCGTGCGGGCCCTGCACTTACCTGGCATCCAAAATGGGCCGTGTGGAGACTCCTGGGAGGGGTGGGGTGGGCAGGGCCAGCCAGTCCTTGCAATTACTGGTTAAGTGAACCAGATATAAAATTAGCATCCGGTTCATCCAAACCTGTTAAGTTCGGGAAGTAACGAGGCTGGAGACCAGGGTAGTGACAACAGCTCTTTAATATATGGTGAACCCAGCAACCTGGCTGGAGAAAAACCTCTCCTTATATACTGTTTAACCGGCGGCTTCAACCAATCAGCAACGTGCTTGTTTCCCGCCAAAATATTTAAAGATACATAACAAAACCGGTCCAAACTGGCTGAATCCCACCTCTGAAATTATCCCTCAATTCTGTAGCAAATAACAGCAAATCTTGTTTTCTATGATTTGTTATTTTTTTTTAAAAAAGTAAATAGTCCTGTAATAATCCTTTTAAATTGTTCAGGTCTCTTGAAATCCTTATTTTATTTTACTGCTGATTTAAATAACATTATTTCTACCTTTGGGATTTTAAAAAAATGAATTAATTTTATCAGATACCTTCTCAAGTAAACATATTGACCATTATTGTCTGCCTTCTCCTCCTAAGCTACTGAACCTTCACACAAAAAATATCTTATTCTATATAAAAAGTCTCTTTCTATAGTTTCAAGTTTGCTACTCAATCTTAAATGTAAAAGCTTGGATTATAATCAGCAAAGTTAGTAAAGAAATGCCACTACATAAATTCCCGTCTTGAATTTATTTTGATTTTGCAAAGCTCTTTTGTAGGAAAAATAAATTATCATCCAAATATCAAATGTTTTCAAATTGCATCCATTATTTCACTGACTTTTCCAAAATAAATTGTACAATATTCATAATTGTGCTACTTGATTGTATAATTTTAAATCTGGTATTTCCCATGCTTTAATAGTCCAAATATATATATAAAATATCTGCTAATTCAATTTTGATTATTTAAAACATTTTTTGCAAATTTTCTCTGTCAAATTGATATAGATAGATAGATAGATAGATAGATAGATAGATAGATAGATAGATAGATAGATAGATAGATAGTTGATTGGTTGGAAGGGAGAGAGAGAGAGAGAGAAATAAAAACAATAATTTTAAATGATGCAACTTGACATAAAGTATCCTATATTTTTTCCACATTGGACCACAGTTCAGATGTAAATATATTTTAAAATATTTAATGTTAAGATGTATATACTATGATATTTCTATTATGCTAGATATTATCTTTGTAGATGGGTATAGATTAATTAAGATTAATAATCCCATACCATATCTAATTTTTCTATTTTTTAAAATATTCTTAGACAAATGTACCAGACTGGAAAGAGTAAAAGCTGTATCATATAAAAATAAATTTAATAAACAGTATTTAACCTATAAATTAACTTCTTGGAACTAACTATTTATTCATCTGTAAGATAATTGCTAACATTTCGGTCACTAATTTAACTGTAAAGATATTGTAGCTCTTTTTAGCACCCCTAAAAAATTAAAACTATACTGAACTATAATCATTAGTTCTTATTCTAGTGATTTCTTCTTAAACATTCCACTGAACTATAATTATTAGTTTTTATTTCTGCTGATTTCTCTCTTAAAATGTAACCAAAAAAAAATCCACTGTTGACACCCAGGTGATATTTTTTTAAAAAATGGAAGATGGTTTCAGTCTTGCTGCTAAGAGAACTTGAGGAATTTTTCTTCCTGTGAAACCACCAGTAGTTAAATTTAACTTGAACAAGAGTGCTCCCTCCACTTTTTTTTTCCCTGTCATATTTTGGTGCTGTCACGTTGGTGAAGAAAGAGTCATTCAAGGCCCCAAGGTCTCTTTGGGAGTTATATGAATATTTAAGGATATTCTGACAGCATTGCACTTGAGATGTATTGTACATGACATAGAACAGCAGAAGAAAAGCAAGATACTTTCACTTCATACTGTTAAATCACTGTAGAAGGTAATCTTACGATGCTTCAAATACAATTTCCACACCTCATTCATTAGCCATGCTGGTGGGGCTGCTGAGAGTTGTAGTTCAAAAACATTCAGCGTTGCATATTTTTCCATGTCAATTATAAAGAATAATACATTGAAATGTACTGTGTTTTCCTGAAAATAAGTCCCTGTCTTATATTTTTTTGAACTCCAAAATAAAAGCTTAGCCTTATTTTCAGGGAGGTCTTATTATTTTTGAGCATGTGGAGCAAGATGGGGCTCCTCTTGCCATTTTACCTGATTTTAAGTTCTGTCTCCTTAACACTAACCAGAGGAAATGGCAGGGACCGGCTGCACATGTGGTTAAATATTTTTAGTAAAGGTAAAGGTTCCCTTCGCACATACGTGCTAGTCATTGCCGACTCTAGGAGGCGGTGCTCATCTCCGTTTCAAAGCCGAAGAGCCAGCGCTGTCTGAAGACATCTCCATGGTCATGTGGCCGGCATGACTCAATGCCAAAGGCGCACGGAACGCTGTTACCTTCCCACCAAAGGTGGTCCCTATTTTTTCTACTTGCATTTTTATGTGTTTTCGAAACTGCTAGGTTGGCAGAAGCTGGGACAAGTAACGGGAGCTCACCCCGTTACACAGCAGCACTACGGATTCGAACCGCTGAGCTGCCGACCTTTCAATCAACAAGCTCAACATCCTAGCCCCTGAGCCACCGCGTCCCCTAATATTTTTAGGGAGGGCTTATTTTCATGGAGGGCTTATTTTATGAGGGGGGTATTTTAGCTCATGCGCTCAAAAGCCCGATTGGGCTTATTATCTGGGGAGGTCTTATTTTCAGGAAAACATTGTAGTATAGTATATTAATTCTTTTTTTAAAAAAAATATTTGCAGACAATGTAATTCACAATACAGTATCTTCTCGTGATCAAAGAATTGTTGTGATAAAGAATTCACTGGAATTGGAATTCGTATCCTCACCTCTGTTAATAATACTGACAATCTATTTTGAACCACATTCTTTCATTCTTCACTAGATAAAAATTGAAAGGGGAAAAAAACAAGTATTTCCACTTTACCTTCACTTTTACAGCACCTAATAGGTCAAGAATTCACCCTGTCAAGAGAGCTTAGTCTAAAGTGAAAGGTCAAAGTAGATACATTTTACAGTCAGAAGAAACATTTCAGAAGTTTCATGAAAGAAATGAAATTTCTTGGGAGAGTGAAACACTTCCTCATCTCTCTTTAATAATTCTCACAGTTGTTACTGTGACCTGGAAAAAATGTGCTATAAAGAATTCAAAAGGAAAAAGCAAGTGAAAAATGTTTGATATCACAAGATATGAGTAGTTTTCTTCTTCAAATATTGTCATCAACAACATCACGTATACAACAATATTGCATGTGCCTTTGTTTACCTCTTTGTTAGTTGTGTGACCTATTGTGTTATCATTCACCTCTCCTGTATTCTGACCACATTCTTCTTTTTGCAACTCAGCATTCCTACACATTTATAATGATGAATGCATGAAAATAATCCATCCAGATAAAGGAAGATATCATCTTAAAAACCTTCTATTTTCTGTTCTTTCTATATAATTACATTTGCTTTGGATAAGTGAATTTCATTTACAATAGGAAATAAAAATATTTGGAAGTGTTATAAAATAAGCCAGGAACAAGAGTTGGAGAGTATATAATGAAAACCTAAAAAGATTACTATTCTCTTTTTTTTTTCATTTAAATGAGAGATGAATGTTGAATGCACACAAATTCATTTAATTATAGATGCCAGAACCTTCATATCACTCTATATTTTGAATTGCTTCTTTTTGTCCTTGCTTCATTTTTATGCTTTGTAGGATTATGATCTTGTAGTAACGGCATCTAAGGTCAAATCATAAAATATATTGCCAATCCTTAAACAATTGAATAGAATGAGTTTTAGTCAATTATGCATTTCATCGAAAGTTGAGAACTCTTGTGACAGACTGTGAAGCATACATTTTTCGTAGACCTCGGCAAACCTGCCTACAGTTTGTATGCTAGTTACATATTTATTGGCTTTAAAAGTACATTATATAATCCCACATGACACATAGAGTATAACTTGTTTTACACTAGCAGTGAGAAAGATGTGAAATTTATCACACATAAATACGTGAAAATATTATACAACATGAATACCCAATAAAATTGGCAAGGAATGGAAGGAAAAATTGTCATGAAAGCCCTCTGAGTGTTGCTTCAAAAATCCTTTAATTTTGTGACTATAATAAGCTGTCAGTGTTATCTGTCTTGGGTTTCATTTAAGAGAGTGGGAAAGCACTCAACAGAATTGTGTAGGGTTGCTCATCAGCAGATGTAAACTGAGCTCTGAAGTAAAAATTGGATTTTCAAGAATGGGATAGAATCAGTGGTGGGATTCAGCTGGTTCAGGTGAACTGTAGTTAAATTGCTGGCTGGCCCCACCCCTTCTGCCTTGCCCCTTCCAGGAGTCCCCAAACACCCCATTTTGGCTCCCAGGTAAGTGTAGGGAAGCCTCCTAGGCCCAATACGGAACATGGGGGGGGCACTCCCCCCTCAGCCCATTTGCACTCCCAGGAGGCTTCAGGGAGACCTACTAGGCCCAAAATGGGGCACAGGAGGCAGTACGTCCCCCCCACAGCCCGTTTCTGCTCTGGGGGGGGGCAGGAGGCCAAGTGCTGCCTGTAACACCCCCTGACCCCACCTACCATGACCACAACCACCCAGGTGGTCATTAGGGCAGAGAACCATTGTTAAATTATTTGAATCCCACCACTGGATAGAATGAAATGCACATAAACTAATTGTACACAGTTGTAATAACTACTGGAGGTGCAGCTCCTAAAGTATTCAACTGTGCCCCTTTTTTCTACTAGGAACATTGGCAAATTTAGGAGCAAGCTAGAAACTCTTGATCCTCTATTCTCTTTCGTTGTTTCAGAGTTTACAAATCTTGAATCTCCAGACATTTAACCCACTATTCAAGATGTGACTTACTTGCAGCAGTTTCACAGACATGACCCAGTTATATTAGTCAATAGAATGAAGTACTGCAGGCTACTTCTGCTGACTGCTGGCTGACTGCAATTTGACAGTTTGAATCTCACCAGGCTCATGGTTGACTCAGCCTACCATCCTTCCAAGATGGGTAAAATGAGGACCCAGATTGTTGGGGGCAAAATGCTGACTCTGTAAACTGCTTAGAGAAGGCTGTAAAGCACTGTGAAGTGGTATATAAGTCTAAGTGCTATTGTTATTGCTACTAAGCAAAAACTGCATTGTATAATCAAGTGGGTTTCCATTTGGATCAATCTCGAAGGAGTATCAGCTAATAAGTATGCGATGTCTCAACTATACTGCCTAATTATATCTTTACAACCTTACCTCATGCTATCCTTTAAAGCTGAAATAAAAACCTTAGCGATCCAATAATAATACAATAAGATGTATTAGAATGTTTTAATTTTAGAAATGTTTTTAAAGAAAAGCTCAGTGTTTTAAAATGGATGAAAAAATATTTTTCCCTTTAAGGTTAAAGAATCAGAAAGAATGCAATGATTTTTGTTAATATAAATGGTGATAGTTTATAAAGATTAAGTACAAATAGAAATATATATTATTTCATCAGCAAAGAAGAGAAAGCAGTAATAATTAAATTGTTCTATTTAAAGATAATATATTTATGGTTTTTATTTGGATATCACTTCTGCATTTTGTGCTTGTGAAGAAAAAATGAAACTTTGACTTTGGTTTAGTCGATTAGATTTGTTGTTATAGAAATGGCTAGTTATACTAATCTGTAAAAGTAAAAAGTAAAAAGTTGAGGCTGTAATGTTATCTCTAAAGAGAGTCAGAAGTCAACACTTTTTTCTTTCTTGTCTTATACCTTTTTTCTTCCCTTAATTTCCTATTTGTATTTGTATTTTATTTATTGATAAAACAATAAAAGTTATATAAAATGAAGACTATATCTGTGCCTCAGAATTAGTGGACTGCCATTACTGTCCTCCTTCATAAAGAGAAAGTTAGCAAGAGTGGATGCAAACACTACAGTGGGAGTAATTTTCTAAGTGTCCCTTGGCAGGAATTTGAGAATTCTGACAGAAACTGCAGGATAGCTTTTTGACAGGCCTTTTCTTTTTTTTTTGACCTTCAGCAAGTCACTGAGAAATGTGTGAATGTGAAAAATGCTTTGTATGCTTGTTGATTTAGAAATAAAGTAAAGTAAATATCCATGAATTATGGGATGCTTTATGCAAATATGAAGTTAAAAGTTGGTTGTTGAATGCAATAAGAGCATGATGAAAGTAGAACATGCATTTGAATAAATTTAATACTTAGTGAATGGTTTTGCATTAAACAGGGAATAAAATAACAGGGTATTATGCCTTATTGTTTAATGTATTGATGGCTAAACATATAAGGGATGGTTGTAGTGATGGTATAAGTGCAGAGTCTCTGGTTATGAATATACATGTACTTCTGTATACAGATGAAGCCATGTTGTTGTCTGAGAACTCAAATTATTCCCAGTATAGGTTTAGATTGTATAATGTATCATGGGATGTAGATCCAAAAAGCAATGTCTCAAAGACTTACGGAGTGTTTGCCAAGGAAAATGAAGCAATTGATTGCAAATTTTGTACAAATGCTGTACAGAAATATACAAAGAAGTAGATGAAATTATGAAGGAGAAATGAATACATAGAGGTGAAGTGGAAGACCAAGGACATGTTGGATAACATTGATGATCTTCTGAAGGAAAGAGATGGGGAGTTTAAAAAATGACGATGACTTTAGGGACCAATATGGAAGTAAGGGTGGCTTGCAAGTGTGTGTTTATGAATATATATATACATATACATTTATACATATATGTTTATACTTATACATACACACACATATACATATATATGTGAGAAAATATATAGAGATATTAGTGTAAACTAGTCTCAGTTTTGTAGCACTTGCTTATATTTTAATTCATTTGCTTAGCAGGCATACTCTACGCAATGTTGCAAGAGTGGATGCAAACACTACAATGGGATATAACAATGAGTCTTCATAACATTAAAATTACATGTTGCGAATATTTCATTTTGCCCCTATTTTTTGAGAGTTTTTATATCTTTGATTCCTATAATGTTTTGTCATTTGAGTCCCACTATACCTCGTACTCTCAGTCTGTCCTCCTACTCAGAATTGGAAAGGCCACTTGATCTGATCATCCGCTTAACACTGTTTAACTGGTTTGATTATCAATATCAATCTGAGCTGAATATAAATATATCAATAAAATATAAATATATCAATAAATTCTACAATCACCCAAATAGCCTCACTAAGTGACACAATTTTGATAAAGGAGAAGAATACTTTACCCATTACTATATAAAACATAGTATTCACTTTACTGAGTTCAGTCTGAGTTTTCGTCCTCTGTTTCATTGCTGTAAGGTCTTCAGAAATCTAAGAAACCTGTGCTCCATGACTAAGAAGGTACTTGTAAATTGTATTAATTATGCTTATTCCACTGATTGAGCAGAGATTCAGCAGAAGAGCATCTATAGCTTCTCTGGTCTGTATGCTGAAGTCCCATATCAAACAAAGTCTGAGCGTTAGAGCAGTTCTGGAGCTGACTATATAAGAATAACTTCATTGTATAGTTTTCATTTGCTGTTCACCTACATGTCCTACCTAGAAAAAACAATAGATCAGCTGTAACCTGTCAGATGTATTTTCAAAAATGAATTGAAATGGGACTATTAATTTGAACTCATAATACTGAGATGGCTAGGCACGATCACAGAAACCTCTAAGGCAACCAATTTGAAGTATACCAATGTCAATGAGGTCTCATGAAGAAGTGACTGGATATAGTGCAAATATATTAGCACATCATCTGGTATAACAATTTAAATCATGGAGATTGCTGAACTATGTCTTTTTACTGACTCTGATAGTTTTTGGTTATTGTCCCTTCACACATCAGAAATAGAATAATGTATCTGGGAAATCATATTGGGGATAACCAATATCTTTCCTCTCTCTATTCAAATCAGAATAAATCATTCGGGCCAATCCATTCCATTCATTTACAATTAAATTCTGAATTACACTCAACTAACCTAGTACTAGGTTAGTTAAAAGAGCTGCAGTGGCGCAGTGATTAGAGTGCAGTACTGCAGGCTATGTCTGCTGATCACCGGCTGCCAGCAGTTTAGCAGATTGAATCTCACTAGGCTCAAGGTTGACTTTCATCCTTCCAAGGTGGGTAAAATGAGGACCCAGATTGTTGGGGCCAATATGCTGACTCTGTAAACGGCTTAGAGAGGGCTGTAAAGCATTGTGAAGCAATATATAAGTCTAAGTGCTATTGCTATTGCTACTAAGCAAAAACTGCATTGTATAATCAAGTGGGTTTCTATTAAGATCAATCTCGAAGGAGTATCAGCTAGTAAATATGTGTTGTCTCATCTCTGCTGCCTGATTATATCTTTACAACCTTACCTCATGCTAACCTTTAAAGCTGAAATAAAAACCTCAATAATCCAATCCCTCCAAAATGATATTTGAAAATCCTGAAGATTTTTAAAAGCATTAAAGTGCATTTTCAATAACTAAAACCACCAATAATCAGTTCTTTCCCAGTGAAATAATTTCACAAGAAAGGAGACAATGACTGCCTTCATGGTTAGGTGGGTTAGCTCTTTCATAAATCTTAACCTTCATATTATTGTCTACTTCCTGAAACACATTTGTGAACACCCAGAAACTTTTCATCTCACAAAAAAAAATCATATCTACTATATCTAATGTCCATTTAAGATACATGAGATAGAAACAGAATTTACTATCTGATGAACTGTGTAAAGATATTCATAAATGAATGATTAGGGTAGTGGCCAAGAAAGCACGTATATTATTTGGAGGTCAGATAAGTACATAAAACAAAATGACAAATTGTAAAAAGAAAATATTTATTCATTAATTTATTGAATTTACAACCTGGCATTCCACCAAAAATGGAGTTTAAAATTCAAATGCATTAAATGCAATCATTAAATTGAAATATGTCTGTATTAACTTTATGATAATTATTGATCAGAATTCAACAAGTTAACAGCAGTTGAAAGAGAATAAAATAGTATGGTTTCTGAAAAGATTAATCAAAGATGTAATCAAACTATGTAATCTCTTTTTTATAAAACAAAGCAACATGTTCATAGTAACTGAATCCTACTGGTTATACTATATATAAAATAAAAGATAATTGTCTAGGTTCCATATTGCGAAGAACAATGGATGTCTGAAGGGTCTCACTCCCAGAATTATCTACTGCAGGAACTTTTATACTCAATGCAGTCAATCAAATTTGAAAAGGGTCTTTTATCTGTTCACCTAGTTGAACTTCATTGTTCTCATATTTTGAAGACTCTGTTAACAGACTTTATGGAAAGTTCCATAATTTAGTGTTTACTAACAACAAAGCATTAAAATAACTTTCTGTAAGAATATAATGGAATAATTTAGCAGGAAAGGAGAGAAGTTGATATCTTCAGGAAATTCTATACAATTATCAAAATATTTATCTTTTTCTGTTAGTTAATAAACTGTTTATCTTTTTTCTATATAAATCAGATAATAGTACTGTGGCAGGGCCTCAAAGGCCTAGCTATCCAAATCTAGATTTAATTTCAATGCCCCAAAAGTAATCTGCATGTCACAAAAAATGGGGAAAAGGGATTATAATCATAGAGTAGGAAAAAGAGGAGGCAATGTTTTATATAAAAACAAAGAAACTCAGTGGCCGCCACAATCTTGACTTTTTAAATTCATCCTTTCAGTACTACAGACAATTTATAGATGGTACCTGGGGAAGCTAAAAATGGAAGGCAGATAACTCATTGTGTTATTTGTCAAATCAAGTAAATGGTTTCTTGGTGATGAACTCAGGTCATTTTTGAAGGAACAAACACCAACCACCTCTCAAGATTTTAATTTCACTATTCTGTTCCTTCACTGTTTGGCAGGCAAAAAGAGCAGAATGAGGCAAGCCATGTTAAAATAGCATCTGATTATTTTAACCTACAGAAGACCTGACCGAGATAGCAGTTAAAATCTGAAGATCTGCCGTATTGAAAAGGGAATGGATTCATTCTGGATTAACCCAGAATAAAGGTAGGACCAAAATATTACCAGGGACATAGATACATTCAAATTAGACATCGGGAAGACCTTCCTAATTGTATTAACTATCACCCAGTGGATGAGATTATCAAATGATGTGCTGTAATTCTGCACCTAGCAGGGCATTGGATCAGATGAACTATATGATTCCTTTCTGACTCTCTGATTTGATTTAGTATATCATATACCCAGTTTTCACAATTACAGCTCTCACTCAGTCTATATGGTTCTATGATAATCTGTGTCTTCACAAAAGCTGTAAAGGAAGGACATGCAGAAGAAAGTTTCCGTACTTTTCTGACTGAAGATGTTATGCTCAATAGGAATAAAAGAAATTGCCTCATGCTTCATAGATTCACACACAGAAGATGGTTCCACTTGAAAAGCTGTTAAAAAAACAGTCCACGGTAGAAAACAAAGCAGGACTATAAAGTATCTATAAAATATCCATATAGTTTCTGCATGAGTGCAGTGAAAGTTTTGTGATTGCACAGAGGCATTTCAAAAAAGGTCCATATTAGTAAATGAAAACTGGACACAAGATTCTTGACTATTGTTTCCTCCTTTAAAGAAAAAGCTGTGAAGTCTAAAAATTAAATATAAATGGGGAATGGCCAATATATATATACAAAACAGAATCTGGACTGATTTCAACCTTATTCTTACATTTACGTCAGTATGATTGACTGTACCTTACAAAGATGTAATTAATACATCATGTCTGCACACTGAATCATATACTACTGTATACATTAAATACTTGGGCTTGAATGTAGTAGCATATTATATAGTATATGCCAAGACCTACATATATACATATACATATACATATACATATACATATACATATACATATACATATACATATACATATACATATACATATACATATACATATACATATACATATACATATACATATACATATATGTATGTATATACATACATATGTATGTAGGTCTTTGGTTGTTCGGGTTTTCTCCCGTGTAAAATTGGAAATGTCTTGGCAACGTTTCGATGAAGTCTCATTCGTCATCTTCAGGCTTCAGCTTCGTGCTTCTGGGAGCAATGTGTGATCGCAGCTGTTTCTTCCTTTTAACTGCTAGTGGGGGTTTGAACTGATTGGGTGGGAGCTTGGCTGTGCTCTGATTGGATGGAGGTTTTTTTGTGCTCTGATTGGCTGGGGGTGTGTCCTGTTTGGGTGGGGGCTTGGTTGTGCTCAATTTAGTCTGTGTTGCAGGGGGATTTGAACTAGTGAGCTGCATAGCTGTTGTTTGTTGCACAAACCGAAAAATATCCACCATCCTAAGAAACCCCAAAGACAAAATTGAGTTAGAAAATCAAGGAGTATATGAAATCCCATGCACCGCCTGCCCCACCACATCGGACAAACCAACAGAAGAATAAGTGCACGCATTGAAGAACACAAGAACTCAGTCAAAAAAGAGGAACCAACTTCTTCCCTGGTCCAACACTTTAAAGTCACAGGACATGATATTGACTTTAAAAAGACCAGAACTATCGCCAAAACTGAACACTTTAACAACAGAATAATCAGAGAAGCCATTGAGATAGAAAAACGCCCACACAGCATGAACAAATGAGATGATACCTCCCGCCTACCAGCCATTTGGAAACCCGCCCTTATTGACAAACGAGTCCCTAACACAAGGAATGACACCAGACCCACACTCACGAGGTCCACACAGGATGTCACCACCGCACATCCACTCAGAAAGCAGACCCAAACCCACACTGATCATGAAGCACGACTAAGGACCAGAAGCCAGACCGCAGCTGCAATATTAGCCATTTCAAACCCCTCCAATCCATACATGCAGCAGACTGACACCCACTATGAAGATGTAGCACCACCACAAAGCCAAACAACAGCTTCAGGCTTCAGCTTCATGCTTCTTCCAGCGGCTGCTTCGACCCTTGAAAGAGTCTTCCAATTTTACCAAGACACTTCCAATTTTACACGGGAGAAAACCCGAACAACCAAAGACCTACATACAAACACCCGTGAAAACCTCAGAAAACAAATATATATATGTATGTATGTATGTATGTATGTATGTATGTATGTATGTATGTATGTATATATATATATATATATATATATATATATACATACATACATACATACATACATATACATACATATATATATATATATATATGTGTGTGTGTGTCTTTGGTTATTCGGGTTTTCTCCCGCGTAAAATTGGAAGTGTCTTGGTGACGTTTCGACGAAGTCTCATTCTCATACACACACACACACACACACACACACACACACACACACACACACAGGTCAGGTCTTTGGTTGTTCAGGTTTTCTCCCGCGTAAAATTGGAAGTGTCTTGGTGACGTTTCGACGAAGTCTCATTCTCATACACACACACACACACACACACACACACACACACACACACACAGGTCAGGTCTTTGGTTGTTCAGGTTTTCTCCCGTGTAAAATTGGAAGTGTCTTGGTAAAATTGGAAGACTCTTTCAAGGGTCGAAGCAGCCGCTGGAAGAAGCACGAAGCTGAAATCTGAAGATGACGAATGAGACTTCGTCGAAACGTCACCAAGACACTTCCAATTTTACACGGGACAAAACCCGAACAACCAAAGACCTACATACAAACATACAAACACCCATGAAAACCTCAGAAAACATACATACATACACACACACACACACACACACACACACACACATATACACATACTTACATACATACCTACATACATTCATATATATATATATATATATATATATATGTTTTCATATGTTTTCATGAGTAGAGGGGCTCACAGAAGCACGAAGCCGAAAGCACCATCCTAAAGATGATGAGTGAGACCTTGTCAAAATGTTGCCAAGATACTCACAGCCTTACACGGGAAAAGACCCAAATATGCCAAGAACTACCTCCCTATACCCGTGAAAACCTACGAAAACAAATGCACACACACTTACGTACGTACATATATATATATATATATAATTTTATACATTGGTTAATGTTCTGTTTCTCCAGTTAAATGCTACAAGTTCTCTTTCTAATAGATTTAGAATATATTCTATTTGTGTTTATTCTGAAGTAATTTTTATAAATTACTGTCTTCCCCTCTTTTTTATTTAGAAAGAAAAGCAATCATTTCAAACAAAAATTAGAAGCTGCTGTTTAACGTGGATTTTGACATGTTATCAAAATGTACACTGTAATCAATGACCAAATAATATCATTCAGGCAACCCTTTTATTATTGAAGTTTATATTTCAATCACTGTTACAGAAGCAAAGCAGATTTTTATGGATTAAATTAAATTTGAAAGCAAGAGTTTGTACAAGCAAGATGTGCTAATGGTGGTTGAGGACTAAAATGCCAAAGTTAGAAACTGTAAAGAGGAAATCATATTTGAACAGGATGGGCCTGCAAACCAGAAATGAATATTTTTCAATTTCTGCCTTTCCAATTATTTCTTTATTGGTAACACAGTTTTCAAACAGATGAAATGATACCATATACATGTAAGTCATCAGAGACAGTACACAAAAAACAAATTGTTGATACAAGGAGATGGAAAGGCTTCCTTATAATAGTAAAGACATGTCAGAGAATGGACTTTGAAACAGATTATGAAATGCAAGTTCCAAGTCCAACTAAAGAAACTATTTCTCTGATACAATCTTTAGTACATGCCCATTCTTAAAATAATTTTAATTAAAAGTTGTACAAAGTAAGCAAAAGCAAAACACACTAATAAATAGAAGCAGAAAAAAGAAAGATAAAAGCAAAAGACAAATGAATAAAAAAGAAGCTTCCAATTTTCTTTGCAACAAACATAGGTACTATTATGACATTATCTCTTACGCTACAATTACAAAAAAGCTCATTTTTGTAGTTTTGCATTATCTGAAAAAATATTTCAAGCTTAATAAAACAGAAGGACAAAATGAATAAAACAATAACAAGAAAGAAAGAGAAATAATGCATCAACGGCAAGAAAATTCAACATAAGGCAGAGTCTCAAAGATATATAAGTATCTAAAATTTTAGATAAAAGTTTCAGTAGTGGCTGTATTTTACTGTAAACCTTTGTAATAATGTAACCATATAATCATTCATATATCACGCTAATCTTTACTCCACTGGATAATTGGGGCCATAAATTTACCTTTCCACTGTTTAAGCACTGTTCTCTTCAAAGCCAAGGAGAGGGAGAATCCATTTTCTTTCTTTTTCAGGTCCCATATAGCAAGTACCTAGTTTAAAAATATATGACCATCCGAAAATAGTAAAATTTATTTCATAATTACATTTTCCCATAATAATTTTAGGACAATGCACAAACAATATTTTAATGAAATATTATTCTTATTTTACCTCATTGTATCTGAAATGATTTACCTTTTGATATAAATAAAGTACCGTAGATTCAATAAGATGTAATTCAGAGCTTTGGGAGTTTTGTATTTAAATCAATTAGATAAGATGATGAATTTCTGTCATTTTCTATTTGAAAAATTAAATACCATTTATTGTCATTTACTGGCAGTGTTAATAACATTTAGTAATATCTCCATTTGACCAGCAGCATTTTTGGCTTCATAGACAATTACGTAGATGACAGAAGGTAATCACTAAATCCCACAAAACAAAATTTTTAGAAAGCCCATAATTAGTCTTCATAAATACTTATCAATAAAATGAATTGGAAATGTAAAGTTTAAGATTGAAGAGAACATGGAATTGGAGATCGTATCTAATAGGAAATAGTTTTAAAATCAATACCTACAGTTTGTCAAAAATAAGAAAATTGAAGGGTTGTGAATTATCTCTACAATTATCTCCCAATAATGAATACTTTGAGAATTGATATTAAGTTTCAGAATGTGAAAATCTAATATTAGAACATAGCCTTATCTTTAATTTTGCAGCCTGTGAATATGTCAGTGAGGCATTAAATAAAGTAATAAAAATTGTAGTGGTATTCAGTGCAGTATTCATAATTTAACTTTTTAATTTCTTGAGCTTATATCTCAGGATCTATAGAAAGAATTGAAAAGGACCAAAAGTAGTCAAATATAAGATAAAATACAAATCAAAATTGAAACATATCAAGCAAAAAGACAGAATAGGATTCCCCAGTCTACACCTTCTTTAGCAAAAACAATAGCTCAAGATTATTTAACTTTTATTTTGACTGTTGGTAGAAAGGCAGTCAGCTAAACAAACTTACTTTAATGGAAAGATTCAACTTAAAATCTCATGCATTCTGTCTGTGCCCAATAATAACAGGCTAGGATGCCCTAAGAATTTGAAAGACTTATATGTAAGTATGCAGACTTTAAATTGCCTAATAGCAATAGCACCAGTGGTGGGTTGCTACTGGTTCGCCCTGGATCAGGTGAACCATTAGCAACGGCAGCGGGAGGCTCCACCCACCCACCCAGATGCTTCTGCACATGCGCAGAAGCTTCTGCACATGCGCAGAAGTGTTGCACGTGCACATCCACAAGCAAACCAGTAGCGACAGGATTTGAAACGCACTACTGAATAGCACTTAGGCTTATATACCGCTTCACAGTACTTTACAGCCCTCTCTAAGCAGTTTACAGAGTCAGCATATTGCCCCCAACAGTCTAAGTTGGGTATGGCTTTAGAAATCATAATTATGTATTTGTATTATATCCAGAAAAGATCTTTTAGATTGTGTGGAAAGGATATACAGACTGCGATTGGAATACAAAATAGTATCTCTAAACTTAACTTTAATCTAGTGGTGTGGTGGAGCTAATTCATACTCAATAGATGCTAAGTCTGTACTTAATTTTTTGAAATTTTGCCAGGGTTGAGAGCAATGCCGACCTGCTACACCTAATGGTGGGGCAGTATCAGCTGGCAGAGACAGTTCTTAAACATTTGCTAGCACACCCCTTCCCTAACCCTAAATTAAGGCCGGATGATATATTTCTGGTTCCCAGATTACTTGATTAGCCCTCTTTTAAACTTTTTAGGTAAGCTGGAGGGAACTGCAAATTTGGTACATGTGAGAGAAATGGAAATAGATGCTTTGGAGGTAATATACCAATAAATGTCTTCACTGGCATTTATTAGTTCTCCATTATTGTCCAACCTTATTATTTTTAAGATTTTTTTTCTTTTTAAGAAAACTATCATGCTGTAAAGCCTCGGCCTTAGTTTAATGCCATGTACTAGCTTGACAGAAATGAGTATTTCTGTCATCACTCATCTGCATTCATATGTACAATAAACTTATAAAGAGATCCTTTGAAAAAATAGATTCAGGTGACATTAGCTGCCTTTCTCTCCTTTCCTTACCTTCTTTTCCTCACTATAAAATAAAGGTAAAGGTTCCCCTCACATATATGTGCTAGTCGTTCCCGACTCTAGTGGTCAGTGCTCATTTCCGTTTCAAAGCTGAAGAGCCAGTGCTGTCAGAAGACATCTCCGTGGTCATGTGGCCGGCATGACTCAATGCCAAAGGCGCACGGAACGCTGTTACCTTCTTACCAAAGGTGGTCCCTATTTTTCTACTTGCATTTTTTACATGCTTTCGAACTGCTAGGTTGGCAGAAGCTGGGACAAGTAACGGGAGCTCACCCCATTACACAGTACTAGGGATTTGAACCACTGAACTGCCGACCTTTCGATCAACAAGCTCAGCATCTTACCCTTCCTCGCTATAGTTATACTATATTTCAAGCACTAGGGAAATAATTTTATATTTACCTGAATACATAACTCTTACTTTCTAAAAAGCTCATTAATTTCTAGCAGATTTGAGAACTATTTTTTTTTAAGTTATTTTAGAGAACTGCTGTTATTTAGCTTTTTAAATAACCTTTATCCATTTGCTCTTTTAGACAGCATATGTATGTATTGGGACTAGAATACGCAAATAGGTAGGGAATGTACTGCTATGAGAAATATGTTCCCCTAAATAAGAAACCAAATTGTTATGAGATACCTACAAGAAATGTACTTCATTAAAATATTCTGTATCACTGGGTTTCTTGCCAACAAACAATAGAAATCCTTGAATAGGATTACATATTATATATGACTTGTTATACTGCAGTTTGTCATCAATGTACAACTTCAGTTGGGACTGGAATTTCCATTGCTAAATACTATACAGTCATTAAGTGAGCCACATCCAATTTTATAATCTTTTTGCCACAGTTGTTAAGTGAATCACACAGTCATTAAGCACATCTTCACCAATTCATTCATGGCTTGTCAGAGGCTCCTATAAAAGCTCACAAATGGCTATTACATGACTCCAGGATGTTGCATCTGCAGATACATGTTGATTGCTAAGTGCTCAAATTATGATCATGTGACTGTGGGGATACTGCAGTGGCCATAAGTGTGAAGATCAATCATAGGTCACACTTTTTCAGCACTGTCATAATTTCAGATTAAGTGTTGTAAATTGATAACTGCCTATACAATGAATAGACAAAATACAATCCAGAAGGCTTTAGATAGATGAACTATTTACAGTGGTGAAATCCAATTTTTTTACTTCCAGTTCTGGCCTAGTGAGCGTGGTGTGGCTTGGTGGGCGTGGCTTGGTGGGCATGGCAGGGGAAGAATACTGCAAAATCTCCATTCCCACCCCACTCTGGGGCGGGTATTTGCTGGTTCTCCAAACTACTCAAAATTTTCGCTACCAGTTCTCTGAACTGCTCAAAATTTCTATTACCGGTTTTCCAGAACCTGTCAGTACTTGCTGGATTTCACCCCTGACTATTTACCATGATCTCCTTGTTACTTTTCACACTATTAGGATCCATGCCTTCTAGATAATAACATGTACAATAAACAACATTGTTGATTGTATTCAACAGCCTTTTATTCATAGTTTAGGCAGAATTGTCTGGTTTCATCTGTCTCGATTCAAAGATCAAAGTACTGAACTCTGAAGTTCATGGTTTTTTAAAAAATATTTAATCCAGCAGACGAAGACAAGGTGGATGTGTTTTCCACTTTTTGTAGAAATAATAAATATGGAAAATGAATACAGAAGAATACAGCTCTATTTAGTTAATTTCAGAATGCCTTTTAGCCCCCAGGATCAATTCAGAGACATCCAAGAATCTTGAAGAAGGTTGTGCTGCAGTGATGGGTTTCATTTTTTTTTTACTACTGGTTTTATGGGTGGCTTGGTGGGCGTGGCATGACTTGGTGGGTGTGGCTTGGTGGGCATGGCAGGGGAAGGATATTGTAAAATCTCCATTCCCACCCCACTCCAAGGGAAGGTTACTGCAAAATCCCCATTTCCTCCCAATCAGCAGGAGGCAGAGAATAGATGGGGGCAGGGCTAGTCAGAATTTTTACAACCAGTTCTCTGAACTACTCAAAATTTCCGCTACCAGTTCTCCAGAACAGGTCAGAACCTGCTGAAACCCACCTCTGTTGTGCTGGCATCAATTTAAGAATGATATTAGGCAAAAATCTACAACATATTATGGAGGAGTCCATATGGGAACTTTAACAAAACAGAAACCTGCATGCTACACTAATCTGATCTCTTTTGGCACAGTGACAAGTTTGTTTGACTAAGGGAATATCCTGGGTATAGCATAACCTCATTTTAGCAAAGAATTGTCCATGAAATTTGAGTAGATAATTACTATGATATATATATATATATATAAAAGTAAATGCAGCTGGTTATCAAGTGCCAAAATTTTGATCATGTGTCCACAGGGACACTGAGATAGTAGCAAATGCATTTTCCCCCAGTGAGTTTGTAACTTTAAATGGTTGTTAAATAAATGGATGTAACCCAAGGATTATCTTTATATGGATTCATGTCTGTTATGAATGTCATTTGGGCTTTATTGATTCTGTATGGATATTTATTAGTTTTGCTTCTTTACATTGATTTTCCTGTCATAGATTTCACTGGGAGTGCCTAAGCCTTCAGTCATATAATTATGAATATATATTGTCAGTACTAGCCAAATCAGCATGTTCTTAGCAATTCTGAGACATACCAATAGCAATAACACTTAGACGTATATCTTCATAGTACTTTACAATCCTCTCTAAGCAGTTTACAGAATCAGCATATTGCCCTCAACAATCTGGGTCCTCATTTTACTGACCTCAGAGAATTTTTTTTTTATTTTATTTCTTTGTCATAACACCATACATAAATATAAGCATGAAGCAGCAGTAGGAGAGGAACGATAGGCACTCTTGTGCACTTATGCACACCCCTTACAGACCTCTTAGGAATGGGGTGAGGTCAATGGTAGACAGTTTTTGGTTGAAGCTTTGGGGACTTTGAGAAGAGACCACAGAGTCAGGTAGTGTATTCCAAGCATTAACAACTCTGTTACTGAAGTCATATTTTCTGCAATCAAGATTGAAGCGGTTAACATTAAGTTTAAATCCGTTGTTTGCTCTTGTATTGTTGTGATTGAAGCTGAAGTAGTCTTCAACAGGAAGGACATTGCAATAAATGATTCTATGAGTTAAACACAGGTCCTGTCGGAGGCAGCAGAGTTCTAAGTTTTCTAAACCCAGGATTTCAAGTCTGGTGGCATAAGGTATTTTGTTGTATACAGAGGAGTGGAGAACTCTTCTTGTAAAATATTTCTGGACACATTCAATTGTATTGATGTCTGAAATGTGGTATGGGATCCAGACAGGCGAGCTGTATTCAAGAATTGGTCTAGCAAATGTTTTGTAAGCTCTGGTTAGTAGTATAGTGTTTCTGGAGAAGAAGCTACGTAAGATTAGGTTTACAACTCTTAATGCCTTTTTTGCGATGTAGTTGCAGTGGGCTTTGGCCCTTAGGTCATTGGATGGAAGGCTGAGTTGAACCGCTCAGAATCGAACTCCTGGAGTGAGCAGTGAGTCAGCCCTGCAGTACTGCATTCTAACCACTGTGTCACCACGGCTCTTATATCCAGAACTATTGATGAACCTTGGAACTAGAGATACCCTGTAAGACATAAATCAATACCCTGTAAGACATAAATCAGTCTACGCTAACATAATGCAATAGTTAACAAGACAGTGGCTAAATGGTTGACTTCTAGGTCAGAAATGAGTTCTGTAAAAAAAAAAAAGAGAGAGAGAGAGAGAGAGAGAGAGAGACTGTTTTTAGGGTTCTATTGAAATAGCAATGGGGAATGCAGCACTATCTATTTTTCTACTTATATAGCAAGATAAAATTCCAGAAAAAAAGGATATCTTATTGAAATTTAGGGGACATTTTGTAAAGTTCTGCTTGAGGACAAACCAGTAGTGAATTGCAGCCGGTTCTATCTGGCTCAGGCGAATCGGTAGCACCAGTGGCAGGAGGCTCCGCCCACCCACCCAGATGTCATGATGTTCCGTTTTTGATGCTCTGCGCATGTGCATATGGTCCTGTGCATGCACAGAGATGTTGTGCATGAGCGAAGCCAGTGCGTGTGCGTGTGTGCTGCCATTTGCAAATCGATAGCGAAGGTAAGTGGATTTTACTCCTGGGACAAACCTACCAATTTATTTCAAATTCTATTTTAGGAGAAATATTGGAGGGTCCTCTTAATAACAAAGTATTTGGGTTTTGTTTTTTTTTCATTATCCACATTTTACTTTTAAATTTCTATTTACTGTGAAAGAAAGAGCAAGCACTATATTCCTCAAACACTGTATCTTCTAACAATGTCCATAAATATTTTATTGACTATCTTGTCTTTCAAGTCATTAAACGTAACTGTTCTCAATTGTTATTAGGTAATGAGCTAAACATTATGTGAGTCCTGAGTGGGCATGCAGAACAGTTTATTTTGCTTCAGCATTTATTATGTTTTAACACTTCATTTCCAGAAAGAGAAGAAAGTCTTACTGGATAAGGAAATAATTGTGCACCTATAGCAAGTTTCAGGATATTTCCTGTGCTTATATTCATTTTTCTATTTGTGGCTTTTATTTTAATTAACTTGCCTTTATAAAAGAATAATTTTATATCACTCCTCCTTCTGACTGAGTCCGGTAAAGTGCAAAAAGAACAATAAAAATGATGACCAATAAAACACAATGTCCTAAAATAAGATAATAAAGGCAATAAGAGTGCAGTGAATTAAAAGAGAAGTTCAGTTTCAAAGGCAGTCTAACTTGTAGTCTGTTCCTGAAATATCTGTTAGTGTGAAAATATCCAGGCATATTGGCAATTGGTTTAAAAAAATAGTGCTTAGATAAGAACCAATAAGTACTAGCTTATTAGCTGTCATTTCCAGAATGAATGCTATTCCAATTCGTTTCAATATATGAGGCTGTTGAAAATTAAACTAGGTGTGATTCTAAATATATCCTTTGGGGGTGAGACTGCTTTTAAAATCATGTCTCCTTCCACTTATGACTGTATGACTGTAACTTTCTTGCTTGTATCCTTATGATTTATATTGATATCGATTGTTTCCTGATTGCTTATTTGTACCCTATTACTATCATTAAGTGTTGTACCTTATGATTCTTGATGAACATATCTTTTCTTTTATGTACACTGAGAGCATATGCACCAAGACAAATTCCTTGTGTGTCCCATCACACTTGGCCAATAAAAAATTCTATTCTATTCTATTCTATTCTATTCTATTCTATTCTATTCTATTCTATTCTATTAACAGATAAATAGAAGGCAGTCTTCATTAAGTACGCAGAAAGGGGGTGGAAAGGGTTAAATGTCTCTCCAAGGAAGCACAGTCACAAACTAAATTTCAAGAGCAAGCTGTGATATGATTTCATGCTAAGAATTTTGCTTTTAAAGGACTAAAAAAGGCAAAAAAAATCTAAGTGGTAATGTCCAAAATAACTCTTTAGAGCCAAGCTAATGGTGTAGGTGTTTACACATACAGCATACACTATGTGCTGCAATTACAGGTGGACAAGCCCTCTAGGATAACCTGCACCAATTTCCCAAGATGATGTAAGTGCTCAAAAAGATCTTATTAACTTTTTGCACTCAAGTCACCTATTTTTACCCTCATCCCCACACACTCCTTTCCTGTCTTTAATGCAGCACCCAAGGTATCCAAAAACCCTCTTCCCTCTTCCATCACACTAGGTTTGCTAATAATAGCATGTGGATAGTAGGGGTATTAGCAGTTGTAGGTTTTATTCTCGAGGTCTTGCAATTGCAAGATAATTCTGAAGGTGACAGTTTTTCAGACAAGGATGTCAGTAATGAACTGTGCCTAACAGTAATGAACTGTGCCTAACTTTGGACTGTATAGAGCCCAATTGTTCTTGAGCCCAGTGGATTTAAATAGAAATGGTCTATCCTTCTGTTGTAAGAAATGTCCATCTGGGTTCAATTCCAAGTGGGGAAAAAGACACTGGAAACATGGAAACTGCTTGGAAAGATGGTTTATTGGTGGACAGGATCACATGGTTTGAGTTCCTGAACAGAAAAGGGATGAAATGCTGAGAGTCCCTGGGTTTTATATCCTCTCT
The DNA here is from genome assembly GCF_028640845.1 of Ahaetulla prasina. Lineage (NCBI taxonomy): Eukaryota > Metazoa > Chordata > Lepidosauria > Squamata > Colubridae > Ahaetulla > Ahaetulla prasina. The sequence continues at coordinate 89,778,863 of NC_080541.1, read as the reverse complement.
GGCTTTGAACTTTCTGGGGCACAGGGAAAGTATCATGATTGGTTGCTGTCAGAGGTCATAGCTAGCCTTGCTGGCTGATGTAATCTTCCAGGTGCCATGTGGAAAGTTTCTGTTGCTAGATGGGTCCTTTGTTTTGCAGATGATGGTCCATTGACAAAGGGGGGGGGAATAAGTTTCTGACTCTGGTCCATTGACAAAGCGGGGGGGGGGGGAGGAAGGTGGAAGCTGCTTTGTCTTTAAAACATGTTTCTCCATTTCTCATCCAGGGAAATATATTCTGCCTTTTTAATATTTCCTAAAATATTTCATTCTTCTAGGAGAGGGGTGGGTGCTAACTTCCTACACTTCCGAAAGACTGCAGATTCTATGAAGTGACATAACAAACGGAATCAACAGTTTTTGATGTTTTTTACACTGAAGAGATGATACTTTTTCTCAGCAGGGTGTTGTTAAATATTTTCTTTAATATTGATCAGTTGTTCTTAGGTTGGGCACTGTGTGTTTTATTTAGCAGAAATGTCACTTACATTGTCAAGCAGCTTTTATGCTAATATTGATAGACTGGTGTTCTTGTATAGAAAAGTGTTTTATTCAAATAAAGAATGATGGCTGGCTGAATATAGAAGGACTTCAGGGATTCTTTTAGTGTTCAAGGATACAAACATGAAGGCAGCTATATTAGTAAGCACATTCTAATTTACTCTAAGGCATGAGTAATGACATACAATTCAAGTCACTTTTCTCATGTAGGTTTAGAATTAAGATTCATCTAGGATTGTGCTGGGATATGACTGAGGTTCCTAGGGTTGAAAGGGTTTGTGAGAGATCTAATACAAGAGCTATAAACTTGAGATCATTTTTCTCCTGATGCTTTTCTACGTGGTTAGAGAAATATTAATTCTATAAAGATAACATTTTATGTGCAAAGGGCCATATATTTGTTCCACTTTTGGAGGAGTTATCTTTTCTACAAATTTTCTCCCACAACTATTTTTCTGTTACTATTATGGTTATATAAAAAAAACTATTGCTGTTTCAAACTCAAGAGAATGAACCCTAAAGGTGCTTTTTTCAAGAGGCAACTGGAGTTTTGCTTCTCATCCAAGAAGCTTCTTCATCTCTGACTGGATGGTGGGGAATGGAGGATTTCAGATTCAGCAGTCCATCTGCATTTAAAAGACACAGGGCACTCTTTTGAAGACAATAAAGTCCATATTTTGGACAGAGATGATCACTGGTTTGAAAGAGGGGTTGAAGTAGCCATCTATGTCAAAATTGAGCAGCCCTCTCTCACAGAGGGGGAGGGATAAGGCATCATCTATCTCCAATCGACAACAGTCCTTTCAACAGTTCCAAGAAGTCTCCACATCAATTTGCACCACTCAGGTGACCCTGATGACAGAGATAAACCTCCAGGTGACCTTAATGACCTGATAAAAGAATGCAATTGACCAGCTGTCTGTAAGGAGTATAAATCCTTCCATTTCCCACCATCCAGTCAGAGTTGAAGAAACTTCCTGGATGAGAAGAGAAATGTCTTTAAAGAAAAACTAGAAAGCCCAGTAGCCTTTTGAAAAAGCACATTTGGGACAACCATGACCTGGATGACAGAGAATCTCCATAGACACCAAGAGAATGAACATTTAACTTGTCAATGTCTGGAAGGGAGTGGTCAAAAAAGTCAAGTTAGAGATCATGGCAAAGGCCCATCCCTTTTCTATATGCATAAACATTTTATGTATGTGCACATGGATGGGGCTACAATTGTGCTGCCATAAACATTGTCTTGACTTTTATAACACAGAGAGAGAGATTCTGCAATGATACCTTAGAATAGAATAGAATAGAATAGAATAGAATAGAATAGAATAGAATAGAATAGAATAGAATAGAATAGAATAGAATTTTATTGGCCAAGTGTGATTGGACACACAAGGAATTTGTCTTGGTGCATATGCTCTCAGTGTACATAAAAGAAAAGATACGTTCATCAAGTATTGAATGATGAAGCAATATTTGGAATATTTCATTCAAGGATCATACTGAATCAGCAAAATAGATCAGCTATATTCCTTTCATGCAATCAAATAGTTTTCTATGATGAGAACAATGTTATGCTATACAGGCAATCCACATTTAGAATCCATAGACAACCTTGGTTATTAAAAGATTGCTAAGTAAAACTCTGCTTATGATCTTACTTCAGCTTTCCTTTGCTTTCAAGATCAGGGGTGAAATCTAAAAAATTTCCCTGCTGGTTCTGTGGGCATGGCTTAATTGGTGGGTGTGGCTTGGTGGTCAGATGACTGGGTGGGTGTGGCCAATGAGAATAAATAATAAAAATAATAAACAAAGTATAAAAAACAATAAGAGGTACCAAAAACCAACTTTCACACTTTACACACACACAACACAACACAACACAACTGACTCACACACAGTGTAAAAGCAGCTGCGCTTCACACTTCACACAGCCATAAAAAGCTCAAAAACCAAAACCAAAAACCAACTTTCACGCTTTACACAACACACAAAACACAACTCTCACACACACACACAATGCCACATACAGCTTTGTGAGATTTTGTGTGTTTGTGTAGTTAGAGTGAAACACTACAGAAACACACCAAATCTCAGAAAGCTGCACAAATATTTTATTTTATTTTATTATTTTATTTTATTTTATTGTGGACTTCAGTTCCCAGAGTTCCTCAGCCAGCAAAGCCAGCCAGCATTAGTTGATCACTGAGGAAATAGATTAGCTAAACAATTGATTCTGTCTGGCTGAAAGTGAAACTGGGGCTTTCCGGCTGGAAAAAGAGCCATGTGTTCATCAGTAATCAGGTAAGTGCCTTAGAATCTCTACTCTTACTTGTAGAAAACATGTTTTCTACAAGTAAGAGTACAAGTAAGGTTCTGCTGATGAGGAACTCAGGTGAGATCACCAGATGAGACTTTATTTATTTATTTATTTATTTTAAGTTTAAAGGCTCTGCAGATCTCAGCTGAGGGGCGGGATTCTTTTTTTACTTTCAAAGGCATGTTTCCGCTGAAGAAAAGCCAGCTTTTAAAAGTAAAAAAAAACCCCTCTGCTGATTGTGCAGCTCAGCAGAGGCAGGGGGGGCAGGGCCAGCGATTTTTGCTACCGGTCCTCCGAACCAGCAGCCACCATCACTACCGGATCGCGCGAGCCTATCTGAACCGGGAGCATTTCATCCCTATTCAAGACCCACTAAGATTGTAAATACAAAGATTAATCATAAACCTATTTTCATCACTGGCAAAATTGTGAATAGTTACTGAGTGAGGAAGTTTTTAAACAAGGTCTAGGTTTAACAAGTGCATGTTAATAGCAAAACATTACACCAGATCAAGCCAGGGAGTCTGTCAGTGAAATCCCTTGCGGATGCTGATGCTTATATACATAAATACATATCTATGCAAAAGTATTTAGGAAGTGTCACCAAAAGTCAAGATGGCAGCCAAAATCACAATAATTTGCATTTATGGTTCTTCTGAGGCACATTCTTCTCTTGTTTCCAACTGCCTTTATTATGTAAGGTGCTAGTAAAACCCATGCTAGGCTTCAGTGATAATTTCCATGTAGAAAAGAGCTACAAAGATAAAAGGGTTAAAGTGTTTTATAAGAGATCAAAAGCATTGTAAGGATGGTAAAATGGTAGTGAAGGATCAAATAAGTGGTAGCAGCTTATTTTTTTCAGATAATATAGAGAATTTTGTGTTAAGATGTGTGAAGCTTCCTGACATACATTAAAACTTTTATGCTTTTATCTGTTTTCTAACAATTTAAGATAGCTTCCTTATAATCAGTTATATTCTCACAATAAAGACTATAAAGGGTAACTACAAATGGCTACTGCAATTAAAAAAATGGGTCCTAACATGGGCTTGAATTCAAATATTAGTAATTCAGTTTCTTTTTTCTCTCAAAAGTATTTTAAGGTGCCAAAAGTAGGAGTATAGTAACAATGCTCCATCTAGTGGAAATAAAATTGCAGAAATGAAACTCCTTATAACCAATTAATGTAGACATTTCTTCAGCTTCTTTGAAGGGTGTATAAATAATACATATTGTGCATTCTTAGAAACTTTTTAAAAGTGACCGTACAATTCTATGTTCATGGGAAATTCCATCAATCTAAGTTTAGTCTAAAAAATTGCATTAAGATGTGTTAGTCATAATAGAATTTAGTTTGTCTTTCATTTGTGGTATGTTACAAATTAAAGGGTGTAGGAGTCACAGCTTAAACACCTGAGCAAAAGTTCTTGTTCTCAGTGAGGCCACAGCCTAGCTGTAACCAGTCATTGTTTATTTCTAATTAGGAATTACGTTAGCATTACTTTTTTGTTTCTAAGTAGGAATATATTTCATATAAAAGTGCTGTCAGCCTTGGCAGTTCTAAACAATCTATAGAAAGCACACAAAACCAAACAGACAAGAGTGGATTAATAGTAGAGTACTGAGTTTGCAAGCGAGTTCTTTGAGAAATGGTCCAAAGCACCAACAAACACTCAGTTCCCTTCTTTCCAAAGAGGCTTTTATTATGCAAGTTTAACAAACCTAGTTTCTACCTTTATCTAATCTCCTACCTAATCTTTTAAGTGCTACAATAAATGTATGCCATACTGTACTAGCTTTATTTATATCTTTGATCACTAAACAGTCCATGGAACAATTAAGCTCTCCTCTGAAGCCTAAGGTGATAGCAGTGTTTAGCCCCAGTCAAGATGGTTGGCTTTCTGTTACTCTCAGCTACTATTTTGAATTGTTACTGAAGCATTAGTTTCTCAATCTGGGCAAAATAGAGAGAAAGAGGTCCTTGACAACCTGTTAACTAGCTATGGACTCCAAGGACTGTTTTCTAGCTATGGACTCCAAGGACTGTTTTAACAGGACCACCTGTTAACTAGCTATGGACTCCAAGGACTGTTTCCTTTTTCTGTTCATCTGGTTTGCTGAAGCCTGCTCTTCCTTTACTACCTGTTCAATTGACACAAAGCTTCTCCCTATACAACAACCCCCCTCTCCTGCTCTTACTTTTTGTTTCCCCCTTTTATAATTGGTACCAGGGTTGGAGCCAATGTTATTTAGGCTGCCTTAAAGACCCAGGTGAGAATAAAAGGAGCATAAAGTGCTCAGCCTGGTTGCTGCTAAGCTTTCTTTCCACACAATTTATAAAACTATAATGTTAAAATAACATTAATTATTCTTATGAGGAAAATAAGATCAGTTTCTTATGGTTTATCCTGAATTTGGGAGAATGGTTTGGTTGGTTGGTTTACTAATTTAGGCACTTTACAAGAATTATCTACCCATCTAGCCGCCTTCATTTTTGGATTTTGCTAAGGGAACATTTGTTTTACTGTGGATGTCAGCTAATATGCAGCTAGGGAAAAGAAATGGCTGCTAGCAACCTTTATAAGGAAATCTTTAATGTTTAAGATAACATAAATAGTAAGAACTTGTAAATGTAGCCAGAACAAACAAAAAGCTTATAAGTAATAACTGTTCGTATAAGCTTTCTCTTGACAAATGTTCATTTGCTAGTATTAAAACAAAAATACATGAAGTTATCCCAATGGCAGATACTGCTATAAACAAACTGAGGAAATATACATAAAATAGTAATCCTTTAATAACATATTCATCAGATATTTTACTTTTGCTTTTGATTTTCTAGCTTTTGGATGTCATCTGTAGAAAAAAAGACTAGAGTTGGGACAAGATTACATAGTGTTTAAGGCATAGGAAAGACATAAGTTATCTGCTGTATGCCAGTTTTTGACTAAAGTTGACTTCAGCCTGAATTGGTGTGGTCAGTGGTAAGAGTTTGTAGGAGATGTAGTTTAAAAACAGTGTTTCTCAACTGTAGCAACTTTAAGATGAGAAGACTTCAATTTCCAGAATTCCCCAGCCAGCATTGGCTTAAAACCTTAAAACACTGGCTTAAAACATTTGAAAGCTACCATCACAATGACTAAGCCTGGGTTATGTCACAGATATTTTAATTGTTTTAAGATGGAGATTGTGATTTGAGTCTTGCTCCTCAGTATAGGCCATATAATTATTTTCTTTATGAGCCTTTAGATTTTTACTATTAGTCAAACAGAATGCAGCCTATTAAACATACTATGACCTTCTGAGAACATGATCGGGCCTCCTCCTCCTCTCCTCCACTACACACATTTTTGTAGGTTAAAGGAGACAACAACAAAAAGCAATTATTAAACTTCTGTAATCCACCATATTAAAATGACAAATGTAGGTAGATTACAAAAATGTGCTATTTAGCTATGTTTTTTAATGCAAGACTATTTGTGTTCTATTGCTTTTTATTAATGCCATTGTGAAACAAATCTGTTTTGCAAATGCATTAATTTACAAAGAAAAATGAGTAGAAGATTAGCCTTTTTTGTCCTAGGAAGTAAAGATCAATTGAAAGACAGATCCTTCATAAAAATGGGGAAAAATTGTTATGGAAGTAGGTAGGAGAATGGAAACACGCAAGCGACAACATAAGTGTTTATTTCAAAATGCCAGCCAGACACTTTCCATTATTTACCAAATCTTTACCTCATTCAACTTCCTCACTGACACTCAGCATTTGGTGAGTGCTGAATCACAGTGTTCATCTTTTTATTGATTTATATTTTAACTAACCTTTTGTGGGCATGTGCAATAAATTGTGAAATGGTGAAAACCTTTTAAATGCTGAAATCTGTTTTTTAAACCTCTAATCCGATTTGACTCCCTATCTTTTAGCATGCAACTCCTGCGTTCAGGGCTAGAAATCTGTTTTCCCTGGGATGAGGAAGTAAATCGCCATTTAAAGTATTTTGACAAGAATCTCTAACATCTGAACTGATGGGGGAAGAGAATGTGAATAAGGTTCATACTTCAGTTCCTTTTTCTATGGATTTATATAGAACTTGTTTAAGCTACTTGGCCACAGTCTATTTTAATCTTTACTAGTTGGTCAAGAATCATCATTTTGGATGAGACAGGAGTCTCACTGTTTTTTCTTGGTCATACCAGTAGTTGAGAGAGAGCTAGGGGCAGCTATTTTGCTTCAGTAGCAAAAACAAAACAAAACAAAACAAAAACCAGCAGGTACTATTCTCTAGACTTTAAAGAAGAGGTGTCCAACCCTGGCAACTTTACAACCTATGGACTTAAACTTCCCGAATTCCCCAGTCAGACCTGGGAGGCCAGTAGCAGTGATAGGAGCAACAAACCAACTTATCTAAGGGCTCAGATCATCTTGGGCCACTTCTGATTGTACTTTATTTATTTTATTTATTTTTTATTTTTGTCACAACATCATACAAAAAGATTATATAGTATATAACCATGTAAACATATATAGGAAGAAGAAAAGAAAAACAATAGGACAGGAACGGTAGGCACGTTTGTGCGCTTATGCACGCCCCTTATGGTCCTCTTAGGAATGGGGTGAGGTCAATAGTAGAAAGTTTTTGGTTAAAGCTTTTAGGATTATGGGAAGAGACCACAGAGTCAGGTAAAGTATTCCAAGCACTGATGATTCTGTTACAGAAGTCATATTTTCTGCAATCTAGATTAAAGCGGTTAACATTAAGTTTAAATCTATTGGTTGCTCTTGTATTATTGCAATTAAAGCTGAAGTAGTCTTTGACAGGAAGGACATTACAATAGATGATTCTGTGAGTTAAACTTAGGTCTTGTCAAGGCGACGGAGTTCCAAGTTTTCTAAGCCTAGGATTTCAAGTCTGGTGGGATAAGGTATTTTGTTGTTTTCAGAGGAATGGAGAACTCTTCTTGTAAAATATTTCTGGACACGTTCAATTGTATTGATGTCAGAGATGTGGTGAGGGTTCCAAACAGGTGAGCTGTATTCTAGAATTGGTCTAGCAAATGTTTTATATGCTCTGGTTAGTAGTGTGGTGTTTTGGAAAAGAAGCTACGCAAAATTAGGTTTACAACTCTTAGAGCTTTTTGCTATGTAGTTGCAGTGGGCTTTGGCACTTAGATCATTTGACATGAAAACTCCAAGGCCTTTAACGGGATGGGGTCGTCTGTAAGGTAATGTCCATCTAGTATGTACTTAGTTTTTGGGTTCTTTTTTCCTATATGTAAGACTGAGCATTTGCTGGTTGAAATTTGGAGCTGCCAATTTTTAGACCAAGCGGTTAGATGGTCAAGGTCGTTTTGAATGATAGAAGTGTTGTCTGTGGTGTTAAATAGTTTGACATCGTCAGCAAAGAGAACACAATTACTTGAGATATGGTCACAAAGATCATTAATGTATAGTATAAAGAGTGTTGGTCCAAGGACGCTGCCTTGAGGAACGCCACTCTTGACAGGAACAGGATTTGATAAAGCATTGCCAATTTTGACCACTTGTTGTCTGTTAGACAGAAAAGCAGATATCCATTTGTGGAGGGGTCCTGAGATGCCATAGGATGTTAGTTTAAGGAGAAGTTTATCATGTACTACTGAGTCAAAAGCTTTGCAGAAGTCTATGTAGATTGCATCTATTGATTTGCCTTGATCTAGATTTGAAGTCCATATGTTTTTGCAGTGGAGAAGTTGTAAGTTACATGATAACTTTTTCCTGAAACCAAATTGTTTGTTGGAGAGTAGGTTGTTAGTTTCTAAGTGTGAGGTAATGGATTGGTTGATGATAGATTCCATGACTTTGCAGGTGACGCAGCAAAGGGAGATCGGTCTGTAGTTTTCGACTAAGCTGGGATCTCCTTTTTTGAAGATGGGGATGACTGTGGCTAGTGACCAAAGTTTGGGAAGAGAACTGGTAGTGAAAGCTTTATCAAAGATAATACTTAGGGGTTCGGCTATATTAATGGAAAGTTTTTTTAAGAAATATGCACAAAGTCCATCAGGTCCAATAGAAAGCGATGGTTTTAAGTTGTGTAGAGCTTTACCAACGTTGTCTTCTGTGAAATCTATATGAGTTAAATCATCATAGTCATTGCTGGTTCGTTTACTTGGGGGGGGGGGGAAAGGCAGTTTCCCCTGCTTTTTTTGTTTCTATTTGAGATTCCCCATTTCCATTTATTTTCCAAGCATTATTTTCAGTTGTTGGAATGTCTAGAAGACAAGACCTAGTCAATTTTAAATGTAAATAGCTTGTGAACTTAAAGATTTCTTCTCTAATATTTTCTGAGCCATCAGTACAATATTCATGTACACACATTTCACCAATGTTCCAATCCAAGGACATCTTGCAGGTTGCAACAACTTTTCTTATATTGTGTTGTGCTACTTGGCATCAATTTGATATCAGTCCCTCCTATGGTGGGTATGATGCAGGAATTATTTTATCTCTAAAATAATGGAATCTTGCTGTCCCTCTCAGATTTACAATCAATTATGTTTCCACGTAAGAACCAGGTGGTTTTTAATTTTTTTAAATATACATTTTATTGGTACACTTTTAAATATATATATATATATATATATATATATATATATATATATATATATATATATATATATATATATATATATATATATATATATATATATATATATATATATATATATATATATATATATGTACACACACACACACACACAATCTCACACACACACACACACACACACAAATTTTTATTATCTCTTTGAATTTTTTATAAATTCTAACCTCTGTTTTTGTTAGTTAACCATTGATAAAATATATCCCATGTTAAAAAGTATTCTGTTTCTTCCTGTTGTGTCTGCACCCCCCGAGCCGGGCCCCCTGCCAGAAAGTGACTCGGAAAGTGAGGGGGAAGGGCCATCAGAACTTACTTCTGGAGCACCAGCTTCCCTGGCTCAGCTCCAGGAGCCAAGAGGCAGGCCAGGTGGAGGAGATAACGAGGCCTCCGTCCCCTGACTCTTTCCCCCCTAGGCCACACCTCCAGACCCGGTTGATGGCAATCAGGCCTGGCTGGACCCTAGGTTTCGTAGGCAGGAGAGGTGGGAACAACAGAAGCAGGGGTGGAGCAGGCCTAGGAAGTGCTGAGTCATGGAGCCACACCCCACAGGATATAAAAGCAGCAAGGGCTGCTATACCACTTCGTGGTGAGCAAATCAACTGCTTAACTAGAGCTGAAGTACTGTTTACTCCTGGCTGACTCATCGGCATCAAGAGAGATAACAGAGACACTTGGCAGACGCTTGCTAGTTTGCTCCCAGAAGCTGATAGTTGCCAGCTAATTAAGTCATTGCTCGGACTGAGGCGAGGGGGACAGAACACTTCTTTTTCTTTTATCATAAGTGTCAATCTATCCATCTCAGCTCATTCTAACATTTTTTTTTTATTATGCTTTCATCTGTCGGGACCTTTTCATTTTTCCATTGTTGTGCAAACACTATTCTTGCTGCTGTTACTACATGCAAAATTCAATATGTATTCCCTTTATTATACTGTTCTAGTAGTATCCCCAGCAGAAATATTCCTGGTTTCAAATCTATGTGTTGTTTTATCATTTTTTCTAACCAAGTATGTATTTTAGTCCTTTTTTTTTTTTGCCTTTGGACATGTCCACCACATATGGTAATATGAACTTGGTATCTGATTACACTTCCAATATTTAGCTGATAAGTTTTCAAACACCTTTGCTAGCCTCACTGATGGTAAATGCCAACTATAAAATATTTTGTATAGATTTTCCTTATAGGCCATTGACATTGCTAATTTATAGTTTCTATCCCACAATTTCTGCCATTTGTCTCCTTCTATTGAGTAATCAAATTTTTAGTCCATCTTATCATTGTTTCTTTCACTTGCTCTTCTTCCATTTTAATACTCAGTAAGTAGCTATAAATTTTTTAAATTAATTTTTTATTTGTCACTAGTAATATCTGGAGTAGTTCTGTTGGTTCTTTATAGAAACCATACATTCTTGCATCTTTCTCGTATCTTGATTGTATTTGCACATATAGTCGATCCCTTGATTAATAAATTTTTGTTTGGATTTGAGTTTTCCTTTTCATTCGTGACTTCAATCCATTTATGTTAATTGATAGCATCTATATTTCTTCTTCTATCTTCTCACTTGTATGTAGATTGTATTGTCCTAGTTGATCTTATTTCTCTCTGTTCCTTTGCTTTTGATCCTTCTCGTTCTGCTTGTTCTGTTTTCTTGGACTCACTTTCTTCCTGCCATATAATCTTTTCCACATTTGCTAGTTCTCTTTGTCCTTTGCATTCTTATTTCTCTCCCCTTCCTTGCTTTTTAGTAGTTCCAAAATGACAGTCATAAAATTCATATGCTTTATCTAATGAGTGCAATTCATATCTTTTTTCATTCCAAGTTACCAAAATTCCCTCTGGTATCAGCTATTTAAAATTTACATTGCATTTAATCAGCTGACCTGTCAAGAATTGGTATTGTCTTCTTAGATTTCTTACTCTTCTTGGCACCTGCTGCAACATCACAATTTCTTTGCCTTTATATTGCAGAGGTTCATCTCTCGCTTTTTTAAGTACTTCAACTTTTATCATCTTCTTGACAAATCTGACATGAACTTCTCTTGGGAGATTATGTCTTCTCTCATAGGTTGTGTGTATTCAGAATATTTCATCAATTTCTGCTTGCATTTCCTACTTTGTAATTTGTAAGGCATTTGTCTGCAATTCTATCATTATATTGCGTAGGTCTTCTCCTTTTCTCTCTTCTATGTTTTGGAATCTCAAGAAGTAAGCGGCCTTTTCCATTTGCAATGAAAACATGTTTTTCTCCAATTCTTTATTTTCCTGTGTAAACCTTTGATTCATTTTCTCCATTTTTTCCCCTTGGTATGTTTTGATTTTTCCTCTATTACCTGAATCCTTTGTTCATTTTTTTTATCATCTGTTGGAAATTCCCTATTTTTTTCATTCATATTGTGTACTGTTTCTTTCACCTCTCCCAACTTATTCTTCACTTCAGTATGATTCTTTGTTATCACCTCCTGTAAATATTGGAACATCTTCATCACATCTTTTTGAAATGAATTTGATTTCTCTGCTTGTAACATGCTCTTTATCAATTTTTGACTTGATGAACTTGATGCTGCATATGATGGTGCATATGTTGTTTTCTTTCCTAATTTGCTTAAATTTGGATTGCTTGCCATTTCTGCTTGTATCTACTTATGTCTATTAACCAGGTTAATTGGGACCCTAATTTAGTAAAATACACCAAAATAATATCCTAGCCTCCAACCAACTTCTAACCCCCTTGTTTTAAACCAAGGAAAGGACACTCTTTTCTCTTCCAATTTCCCATCGGTATCATAATCTTATAATTTTTATAATCCACCAGATCACTTCAAAAAATTATCCTGTAGTAGTGTGAAATACTTCTTTGCAAATAATTATTTTCCTTTCTTCTTCTTCTTCTCTTATTAAGTACTATCTGTAATCCACAAGGGCCATCAATACCCCAAGATGCTGCAACTCTCAGTTCACTGTTCAACGTTCACAGCTTCTTTATGGCTGCTTCCTTCTCTTAGTAGTAAATATTTGTAATCCACAAGGCCCACCAATTCCCCAAGATTTTATAAATCTCAGTTCACTGTTGAGTATATTTATGATTCCAAAGTGTTAAAGTGTGAAAAAACACAAATCCCACAGTTTGGAATGTCCATTCAGTCCAAGAGCAAAAAAAAAAAAAAGGAAGAGAGAGAGAAAAAAATGAAAAATAAACAAGAGAAAAGTCATCCACTTGGTCTCTTCTTCACTTTGCTAGCTCAGTTTGTAATCCACAATAATTCAAAACATAGTTCAAAGCCTTTCAATATTTTTACTCTGTATCTCCAAACTTTCAAAATAAGCAATCTGTAGGTGCTGTTTTGTGTCAAACTCCTTTCCAAAAATAACCGCCCTAGTCATAGCAGACTTCTTTCCACTTGCACTATCCTGTCCAACAGTGGTGAAATTCCCTTACCTTTGCTACTGGTTTGGGAATGGGAGTGAGCGGGAGCATGCCATGCTATACATGCACGTGCCTCTTCTGCACTTACGCAGAGTGTAAAAAATGGGACATAATGATGTCCTGGCGGGTGGGCAGAGCCTCCCACCACCAGCACTACTGGTTTGTGTGAGCCACATAGATCCAGCTGGATTTCACCGCTGCTCTCCAACCATTAGGTGTCGTGCTTACTTAGATTTCCATTTTTACCACAGTATTTATTTTGAAAACCAAAAGAAAAAGAAAGAAAGAAAGAAAGAAAGAAAATAAAACAAAACTTTTTGAAGTCCATTCAAACTTAAAGTTAATTCCAATTTTCCCCTTTTTTAATGTAGGAGAAAAAAAACCAAAGGGAACCAATCCAGGCTTTCCAAAAGTTTTGACCCATGCCTCTTATTTTTTAAATGAAATCAGGCATTTTACAGATCTGTCAAAGGCTCAAAATCTTAATCACCACTAAATTTTGGGGAGCGGGATATGGAGAACCATGCCTCCCCCTTTTAAGTCACACTCTCAAAGAAAATAAAAGTTTTTGGGGAGAATTCCACCCAGAGGTTAGAAAAAAGAAAATCTCACCCAGATCACTCACACTGTAGTTCAATTCTTCTCAATCACTTTTTCCATTGGCTGTCCCAACTGTAATAGCCATCTTCTTCTCCTGCCAGTTTGAGGGCTTCCTCAGGACCTGTGAGGGGGCTGCTTTCCTCCTTATGATCCATGGAGTATCCTTTCTATCACTCCAGGGTGACTTTTGACCCTCTAGGGAGCCTCCTGACAAGTAGAATTCAGCTAGCTTAGCGGAGCCCCACTAAGTCATTACTGTACTGCTGCAATGTCATCCCTGCCCATTCCTAAGAATCAGTTTTGTGCAGCCTTATATGAATGTCGCTCCAACCATAATGTTGTTCTAGAAGTATAAAATTTTGGCTGTTTTCCTTGGAGTAAAATGTGTCTGGAGCACTTTTACTGGTGCTGCTGATCTGCATGTGTGTGTATTGGGGGAGGGGCATTATATGTTTGGATACTTCGGATTCTCGATATTTTTCTGCTTTTTAAATTATAAACTGCCCAGAGTTGTTCTGTAGTTAAGTATGCTCTAAATCTAATAATAACAATATATGGAAACATCAGTAATACATCTGTCTCTCTCTCTTACCTTTCCATTGCATAGATACTTTTGGAGCTAAGACTTTCATAACATAAGGATAATTTTGTTCATATTGTTCTTGCCCCAGAAACATTTCTGAAAAAGTGCTTCAATGCTGACTTGGGTTTCAAATATATTTTCCTCTCATAGGTTTAGAAAAATGAAGGTTGACAATTCATTTTTTTAAAAAAAAGATAGTTCCCCATGGACAGGATACGCAATTAGAAGCCTGTCTCTAGTCCACCCTCCTCCAGATTTATGATGCTGAATTTCAGTGATAAATCAACAGCAATCTGCAATTAAAAAACCAAAATAAAACAATACAGGTTAAAATAGGTTTGTGAAATCTCTATTGGGCTTAGGGGAAATGAAAGCATTTTAACTTTAACTTCCCCTAATAACAGTGTTCTGTGTGCCTTTGGTGTTGATGCTGGCCACATGACCACGGAGACGTCTTCGGACAGTGCTGGCTCTTCGGCTTTGAAACGGAGATGAGCACTGCCCCCTAGAGTCGGCAACGACTAGCACGTATGTGCGAGGGGAACCTTTACCTTTACTAATATCCCAAAAATGGAAGAAAAGGACCCTAGTTCCTCTGAGATCTCCATTTTACTCTGGATGCCAAAAACGCCATGCTCTGAAAATGCTTTGACAATATTGAAGAAAATACTGGTGAAAGAGCCATATTACCATGATAGGTATGCATGATACAAAACAGTCTTTATTTGCAAATGTTGATTTAAAATTATTTGTGTAGCAGCAGTTACATAAGAATATTTCTCTTGAGCTGGGGGAAAAAAATTAAATCCACAGTTTCATATACATTTGCTAAACATATCTGCAGGCAGCAAGTCAGTTACCGGTATATGGCTTACAGCCCTGATTCTCATTGTAAAATAAGTGCAGTCTTTGCTTTCTGGAAATGTTTGGTATATTCCTAAGGCTAAAAAGGAAAAAAAAGGATAATCTAAATGTACTCTTTAAAAGCTTGTCATCACTTGCTTAGTAAACACCTGTTTTTTCAAGTACAATAGGTTCAACTAGATGTGTTTTTGAGTTCAAAAGCTTTTATATGCCCTTTATTTGTAGCCATTATTCTCTGGCAGTAATAATGAAGGCTAATGGAGACCAAGGCATAGGAGAATTTCATTTTTCCCACTAATTAAACATATTTTAAAGAAAGAAACAATGGAAAGCATTTTTAATGGAGAACAACCCTGTTGAAGACTATTGAAATATGGAGTATTAAATTGGCTCCAGCCTTTAGAAGCTGGCCAGAATTGTACACTGAGTAGCAGCCATTTTTTGAACTATATTGTATATATATTTTTCTCTCTCTCTGGGAATCCACATTCCAGGGTAGTGAAGTGTAGCTTCTTGTTTTTAATGATGCACACCACTTCATAACACTTTTTCTCAGTCTAGGTCTAATTAACTAGTTAACTAATTAACTAGAGAATGTAGAAAAAAGTTTCCAGTTTGCTAGTCATGATTAATAGCTCAGTTAACCCTCAAGTTACAAGCAGACCCAAATAGACAATATTTTCCTCCCTCCTTCTAAATTACTACTTATCCAGAAATGTATAACACTGAAATTCCAAGTTTATAGCAGTGCCATGTACAGCCGGTTTGCTTTCAGCTCTAGAGGATAGTCTTAGAAAGAATGGGGAAAATGCTGTATCAAATTATTTTTATGGGCCAAACTGTTATTTTATTGGATGTTCAGAGAGGAATTTTAAATGAGGATCATTTAATTATGCATTCATTTAGGAGCCAGTTACCCTGAAGACATTTGCCTTTTGGTAGAAAACCTATAAGATGTTTGATTTTTAAAAAAGTGACATGAAAAGAAATTCACTAGGCACTTTTTAAATTATTTAAAAGATGTCCAGGCACTACTTTCATTTTTATTTTATTTTTTTTGGTGACTTGTCAAGGAGTACAGGGAACTGAATGGGAAGATTTATAGTTCATGTTTGTCACCTTTGGATCCCACACTTTCTCCAAGGAGCTCAAAGGAAATTATATGAGACTGTCTTATTTTATTCATACTGTCATGCCACAAGACATTGTCAGTAAAGAGATAACAACTAGCCCAAAGCCCTCAATAAGTCAAAATGTGGAGATCTACCTCACCCAATTCCAACAATCAATCTCTTACATTAGAATGGATACAAACGCACTGCTTCTACAAAAGGAATTAGAGGTGAAATCAATATTCTTATTAGTAGGAAATGTATTTCTGTGGTACTGCTAACTTTAGTTTAAACCTAGAGACCTATATTATGGCTAACGTTCATTATTCATTATACACAGAGAAGAAAATAATTCAGGAGTGGGACTCAGTCCCATCATTGTTTTAGTTGACCTAGCATGTTAGCTATATAATGTTCAGACCCACCAAATTGTTAAATGGTGCAGAATAGGAAAGTTGTGATCTGTTGTTTTACCTTTTGTCTCTATTCTATTATGAACTTCATATACATAATGTAAAAAGAAATTAGTTAGAAGAACCAAAGGCCACTTCTTTCAGACTCTCCATGCTAATTAACCACAACTTTGTTTCCAGTGGCTCTAGAAACTTCTGTGCCTTCTGAAACATAGATACAGAGAAACAGATAATGCAGACCATTGATATTAAGTCCTTTGCCCTTTCAGCTCTTGCCTGATATTCTCATAATGTCCTGCTCCCTGGTTTTGCTTATTTTATTCCATTTTGCACATTAGCTGTCTTCAGTACTTGTTGAAGCCTAATAAAGTAATTGAACTGAATGCTACGAGTGCTTCACCTTATTCTGCTCTGGATTTAGGGATTGACTGGGACTGTACGGTGTACAAACTGATCTAAAAATGACCTACATCAGGGGAGTCAAACTCGATTTCATTGGGTTGTGTTTGACCTTGGGGGTGTGGCCAGGGTGGGCATGGCCAGCTTGATGTCACTCATGTTGGGGGCACCTATGGTGGCCCAAGCACTCTGCTATTGAAAACAGAGCTCCGTTTTCACTGGCAGAGGCATTACGGGCCAGTCCTTTGCTGCTTCCAGGGCAGCCCCAGGGGCCAGATCTAAGCACTCAATGGGCCGGATCTGACACACGGGCCTTGAATTTGACATCCAGACCTATAGTAATTTCTGACCTACAGTAATTTCCCAATACAGCCAAGGGTTCATTTTCTTTGCAGAATCCTTTTGGACAACAAATTGAGTGTCACTAATCTATCAATATTTTTTTTAAAAAAATGCAAATTTGAGTGAATTCTCGAACAAATATTTCAGCTGCCTGTGTTCCAGTGACACCAGGAGAAGAAAAATCTTACCCCATGCCCTCTAACTGTTAAAAATAAGAAGGCTTATCAAAAGAGACAACTCCACCAACTTGCTTAAAAACTCCAGGATTCAAATTCTGATTGCCTGATTTATGGATCTGTCAGTTCAAACTGTTTCCAGGATTTGGATTTTGTTTTAAATACACACGCATATTTTTCATCATTTTTATAAAGAAATTGGAAAAGTGTATGTGATTTTCTCCCCCACTTCAATCTTTTGTCAGGAGCCTCAGAGAGAAATGAGATTTCTAGTTCTCCAGCTCAGAAAGCTTGATGAGTGAGGATAAACTCAGACCAATCACGCTGGTTTAGGTCTAAGCCAAATATCCCTCTATGTAATTACAAATTTTTGCTCTTTACTACTGCTCAGAATCTAACAAAAAATGTTCCAGAGGTAAGTGATTCTGAATTGTTATTTTTCCTGAAACCTTGTTGATTCCTAATTATAACATCTTGCCAATGGTTGGCTTACTGTGTGCCTGAAGCAGATTTTCAATTATGCTTAGCTCAAGGCACTAAGAGAGCTATAAACTACAGAGCCTTCATTCTTTGTTCTTTCTACAATATTATTAACAAATGCTACAAAAAATTGGAAGGTAGGGAGCAAATGGCTTGGGCAACCATAACAGTGCTACTTTCAAATGAAGTATATAAAATGATCGTGAACAGCGATTTCTCATGCAAAGTGCTAATTTTTGAAAAAATCTGTTCATAAATTTAAGTATTCACACAATTATTCATAGATTGAATAATTTGGGAGGCACCAATGACACAGCTGGTGCTTTGTTTTAATTTTTATCCCAACAAAGCAGTACCTTGTAATCTATCAAAGACAACTATCACATCATTTGGGTCTTTTACAATTATGCCTTACATGGATTGTATTGTACAATCCACTAATTCACAGAAGTAAATATTAGTTGATTGCTATACAGTACTAGAGCCAACATCTGCTTTTCCCCCCTACAAACTATTGATCATTTATAACAGAAAAACAGAGTTGGAAGGACCCTTGGAGGTCTTCTAGTTTAACCCTCATATAGGACACCCTATGCCATTTCAGACAAATGATTGTCCAATCTCTTAAAAATGTCCAGTGTTGGAGCACTGACAACTTCTGGAGCAAATTGTTCCATTTGGGTAAAAGCAAGTCAAGATGCCAAATGTTTGATTAGAGTTTCATTGGGCTGTTCCATCTTTTATGAGAAAATACTGTTTACAGATTATAACAATATAAACTAAAAAAAAAATATGTCAGAAGGTGGGCTCACAATGCACCTATTTGGCCCTGTAATCCATTAGCTAGGAATTTAGTCATAATGAATTATATCAAAACAATCAACACTTATTCTTGATAAATACTGTGATATTACTGTTGAATTATCCTTGATGGGAAAAAGAAAAACTAAATGCAGTCCTTTCATGTTAGTCAACAGCTCATAAAGTCATGAAATCAATTGCAATTTATGAACAATTGTTAATTGTGTATCCTAATATATTTATGTACTGATTACATGAATAATAACAGCAATAATTATGTCCTTTCTTTCAAGTAGGAACCCAAAACAATACAAGAGGGTACAGTACTCTCTCCTTATTTTGTCCCCAACAACTCAAAAGATAGAATGGTATCATTATACTATTATAGCAGGGTTATACAACAATATTTTGCAGCTATTTCTATAATATACAGATTCATATTTATATAAAAACTAAAATGGTTTACAATAGGAATACACAGCTATAAAAAGAACGTGCTGAAGCATCAACTAATGTAAAACTTTCATCCTTACTTAGGAAGATCCCATGACTTGTTAAACCAGAATTCTGAAATACATTTTCTATGCACATAAATAACTTACAAAAGGGAAAGGAAGATAGAATCAATCTTTAATTTTACTGACACATGCCAGAGATATACGAAAACTAATCCACACTGGAAGCATTATATTGGGGCATATCCATAATGTGGATATGTCCCAGTGTTTTCCTATAGAATTCCTTCCTCTTCCTCCCCAATTTTCCCAACATCCATGTCCATCTTTCCATACTAAGCACCTTTTGCATTGCTTATCCTAACATAAATGTTTTCTGTGTGCAGCAACCCCTAATACTGTATATGGGGTGCCTTTGTGTAATTTTCTGGAAAGCTGCCAAACAAGCATGCAGTCAATCCTCACACATTCCACACAGCAAAAACACACCCATCTGGGCAAAAAGTGAGAAGAAGCAAAGTATTCTAGATTAAAAGTAAAACAGGTGCAAAGAGATTTGTTTGAAATAAATTAAATGACCTGAATAAACTGTATTGTGTCTTTCAAATGAAATGTTGCCTTGAAACTCAGGCATTTGAGTTGGTCTAGATCTGGAAAGAACTTAGTCCATAAATTTGGAGAGAACTTACATACACGTATAAGAAATCCTTCAGATCTGATGAACTCTCACTATGTATAGAGGTGATTCTATGTTCTCAATCTGGAAGTGCAGAGTCTAGCACAATAGTTGTTATTAACTCTGGGTATTATTCTGTGGCACCTTTCACAAAATTAGCTTGATGTAAACCTTGAAACTGTTTTAACAGCTTTCCAAGCCAAGAGCAAGAATGATGACTTTGTCATGGATGGGGTTGTTTGAATACCCTATTCCTTGTAGAACCCCCTCCTTGTTTTCATCTGGGCTGAGAGTTGATGCATAGCTGCTGACAATGCTGATGTACTGGGACTTGTTGAGAGGAACACATTTATTTATTCCAATGGGCAAAATAGAGATGTTTGTCAGCAGAGAATGTTTCATTGCAAAACCTACTTTAGGCAGTGGTGGGATTCTACCGGTTTGGATTGGTTCGCCCAAACCGGTTGTTCAGCAAACCAGTTGTTCAACCCACTCAGCGAACCGGTTGTTGAACTGGTAGGATCCCACCCCTGACTTTAGGGGTCCTATTGTCAGTTTGTGGTTTCCCTTTTGAAAAGAACATATGTCCACTTGATGCTTCCTGTAATGAACCATCATTTGCAAGCATAGTCTTACTGAATGCTATTGCAGCATTAATAGATGTCAATGCTGTAACAGTGATGTTAGATTGCTATGACCACTGGTTCAAAAGCAGCCCATCTGCAGGTTTGTGACTACAACTCTCACTGTTCATCTCAACCTGTTTCTTTGCCTCTCCCAGCCCCCCCCCCCCCATTGCTGCAGGGCCTAACAAATTAGGTTTGAAACTGAAGTGAATTCAGATAGGTTATAGATGAAGATTAAATGCACAACAGAAATATGTGCATGATGGAGTTTTAAGTGAAGCAACTGTTTCACGGGAGCTCTCCAATTTTCTCAACAGAAGCCACCTTAATCCAATGATGCTATAGAGCACTGCACACCAGAATAATTAGACACAAACAATTTTTTCCCAAATGCCATCACTCTGCTAAACAAATAATTCCCTCAACACTTTCAAACTATTTACTAAATCTGCACTACTGTTAATCTTTACATCGTTCCCATCACCAATCTCCTTCCACTTATGATTGTATGACTGTAACTTTCTTGCTTGCATCCTTATGTTTTATATTGATATTGATTGTTTCCAGATTGCTTATTTGTACCCTATGACTATCATTAAGTGTTGTAAGTGTTGTTGTACCTTGATGAAGGTATCTTTTCTTTTATGTACACTGAGAGCACATGCACCAAAGACAAATTCCTTGTGTGTTCAATCACACTTGGCCAATAAAAAAATAATTCTATTCTATTCTATTCTATTCTATTCTATTCTATTCTATTCTATTCTATTCTATTCTATTCTATTCTATTGCTGCAAAGGATGACCAGAACATCTAAGTGTCTTGCCATGCTCTTACATCTCCACAACGCCTCCTAGGCCTGACTTCTTGACCATTGGAAATTGGTCTCCTCCACTCAATCTGCCAGAATTAGAGACTTCACACACTGGGATAGACAGATCCTCTTCCTCACCAAGCATTGAGGACCCATCAGCTGCCCTCATCAGGTTTGGCTCATCTGCCCCTACATATATTATAGCTACTTGGAGCCATAGGTGAAAGCTGAGCACCACATAGAGAACAAAAGTAAATGAGCAGTTATAAAAGAGCACAGCAAGCCACCTATTGGACACTCCATACATTCCCTAAATATCTTTGCAAAGTGTTTCCCCTCCCCAAAATGAGCCATAATATAAAGCAAGAAGTGTTTACTAAGATGCGGGTGGTGATAATGCCTTTATACAGGATAGAGAAACAATTCATACATGCATTTGGGATAAGTGATGAATGAAAGCAACTAATTGAACAATAAAAGACACTGATTAAATGTGACAATACATAACATTGATTCCTGATAACTTTTCTCAAGTAAATCCCTCTCCTAGTTGGATTTGTTTCTTTCTTAACGCTTGCAAGTGTGTTTAAGGATTCCAGAATATGTTTCCAGTTGTTAAATAGCTTAAAAGGCTAGTTTTTGCATACAATATCAAAATAGACTTGTCTCAGAGAAAAACGAACAAACATGGTTTTCTAAATTTAGAAAAAGTGGCCAGGCTGCCATGCTAAAATGCTAATATCACCTTTTAAAAAATGTTAATAATGAAACCTAAAATTCCAGGTAACAGTATTATGTTTATCCCATTGGCATACATTGTCATTTTGCATAGAGGAGAGTATTAGCCTACAGAAGTTTCACTGATCAATTTTTTTCCCCTTCATATGAGGTGAATGCAATTTAAGTCCAGACCTGCTTTTCATTCAAAATGTTTTCTTCTTTTCATTCAGTCATTCTGCATATTTATCTAAAGCCAAAATATAGCAGTCTTAGATACACAAGTGCTAACTCATTTCTTATTTTTTTCTGCAGTTTGGCCTATATGTCTTGAATTCTTCTTCTTCTTTTTTGTTTCTTCAAAATTTTTCAATGATTGTTCCAAACAAGAATTCCAAGTTTTTACCAGAATTTGATTGCCATCCTAATTCCAGATTGCTCATTTAAGTTTGGGATAATTTACATGCACAGTCATAAAGAACCCTAAAGTTTTTTTTTTCCTTCCTTCCTTCCTTCCTTCCTTCCTTCCTTCCTTCCTTCCTTCCTTCCTTCCTTCCTTCCTTCCCTTCTAAATTTATTAAAGGTCATATTTAATTTTATGTCAATAATTTAAAAAGTAATGATAAAGTATCATATTTCAACCTCTTTGTGCTCACTTCCTAAGGGGAAGAGACTGCATGGAGACTTGGTCCAGAGGACCAAGAGATGGCAAAATTTAGATGGTTTGCTTAGGAGGAAGGGGGTGAAGATAGCTCCTCCTTAGAAGTTCTCAGAATATATTTTTAGTGATGCAAGTAATTCCTTTAGTTTGGCAAGATTTACATTTTTAAGTGAGCAACAATAAAGGGAATCACTTTAAACAACTGCACTTTGTTTCCTTAATGTTTTTCCCTTCATTGTCATTCTTCATTGGTGGATTTGCCATACTTGAGTCCACATTTGCTCTGGGATGCAAAGTTTTAAATACTCTGTTGTTTAATATCTCATTTGCATGTCAATTCCAGGTTGCTCTTGCAAACAACAGGTCCTCACTGATTTGATGGCAGTTCAGGCCAGTAAAATACATTACAGAGCCCTATAATATTGTTCATATTCAAAAAGTACAGATATTGGCTTAATTTGCTGAGAGGACAGCTGTTTCATACATGCAAACTACTAAGTGACAAATATAGAAAAGCAAATTTCACAGATGTGAAAAAGTAAAGGAATTAAAATATATTCTACTTTCCAAATACATTAATGGAGAAGCTGTCACATGGCAGCTGCTTTTTTTTTTAAACAAATACCTGATGGGTTCATAGCATTTCCCCAAGAAAGCATTTTATATATGAACTAAGGAAAATAGAATTAGCTATATAATTATCCCCTTGAGATATAGGACAAACTGCTTTTGTTGTTGCTAATCTAATATCATCTTTTCTTCGTACTTCCCCCCTCACACTTCTTTTTCTGTTTTTGAACCATATGTTTTCTTTTCTTTTTTGCTGAAGTAATTAAATAAACATTCAACAGCCACCAGCTACGAGGTAATAGTCAAGACGGTTCCATCTCTTTCTAAAGTTATCTTCTTGGCTCTTGCTTTATTTTAATAAGAGTATGTGTAGCAACACACTGAAGTAAAATATTATAAAGATCTGTCATTCAAAGTCCAAGCATTCTATCCCTATGGTGTTCAAGCTTTGTTGCCCAAAACCCCAGGGAGCCATAAGAACCATCCAGAGGTTCAACGTGACAGTTTATGATTACAGTGAAATTGTAAGATCCTTCATTCCCTAGTTTCATTTAAATGAGAGAACTCTATAATGTTGTAAAGCCTTTATTCATTAATTCCAAGTCTTTAGTTATGTACTTTAAACACAGGCTGTTAATTCATTTTAAAGCCAAAGTAGTTTTATTTGACTATACATGAAATACTACAACAATTGTAGATGTTTAATAAAGCATCTGAAATTATTACTCCCAGAATCCTCTCTTCATGGGAATCTGAGAATATACCAGTGGTGGGAGTCAAAAAATTTTTACTACTGGTTCTGTGGGCATGGCTTAGTGGGCGTGGCTTGGTGGGCATGGCAGAGGAAGAATACTGTAAAATCTCCATTCCTTCCCCACTACAGGAGACTGTTACTGCAAAATCCCCATTTCCTCCCAATCAGCTGGGACTCGGGAGGCAGAGAATAGATGTGGGCAGGGCCAGTCAGAGGTGGTATTTACCGGTTCTCTGAACTACTCAAAATTTCCGCTACCGGTTCTCCAGAACTGGTCAGAACATGCTGAATACCACCTCTGGCATATACTATAGTTAATCAGATGTTTGCAATTCCAGGAAGCCATTTTTCTCCCTGATTCTTTTTCTTCTTTACCTCCTTTTTTTTTTACCAGTTGTAGTGTTAAGGGTGATACAAAGGTTTGGTTCTTGCACTTCTGGCAGCCTCAGCGAGTTATTTGATGCTGTTGTAGTGTGTCTTTGATGTTGTCTTTCCATCTTCTTCTGGGTCTGTTTTTTGGCCTTTGTCTTTTTGTATGTGTCTTATATGGTATAGAATCCCAAGAAATTCTCTCCAGGTGAGCAAACCTCTTAACTTGCTGTCCTTGTATGTAGTTAAAGATTGCTTCTCTTTCTATTCTTTCTCTTATGATTTCATTTTTTATTTTATCCCTTGTGGTCACTCTGGCAGTTTTCCTTAAACATGTCATTTCCATGGTGGCAACTTTTGCTTATGCCTTATTGCAATTGTCCTTGTTTGGCACTGGTGACATAGGGCTCAATATGCTTTATATGAGTTGCTTCTTTGTGCTGATCTACCTTATGTTGTAGAAGTGGGACTAGCTGCTTATCCATTCTTACTCTAGCAAATGTTAAAGGTAATATTTATTTGGTCAATGACCAGCAATATAAAACAGACAAAAAGGAATAAAACAACAACAACAACAACACGGGGGACTTCAACTTGCCATCTTCCGGCACATCATCGACAGCAGCTCGGGAGTTCATGGCTTCCATGATGGCCTTGGACCTGACCCAAGTAGTCGATGGCCCTACTCACACAGGGGGTGGCATGCTGGATTTGATTTTTATCTCTGGTCAGTGGTTGAAGGATCTGGACTTGAGGGATGTAGTCACTGAACCTTTGTCATGGTCAGATCACTCTCTCCTTTGCCTAGACTTTCTGACTGCTACTCACCGCCACAGGGAGACGGAAGCAATACATTAGTTCCGTCCCAGGCGCCTGATGGACCCGGAGAGGTTCCAGACGGAGCTTGGGCCATTTCCTGAGGGTCTGGCTCACGGCACGGCTGAGGAACTAGTCACGGCCTGGGAACGGGCTGCGGCTGGGGCTTTAGACCGCATCGTACTTTTGCGGCCTCTGACCCGGCGTAGATCCCAACCAGCTCCTTGGTTCTCCAAAGAGCTGAGGGGGATGAAACACCGGAGAAGACGCCTAGAGAGTTCGTGGAGGTCCAGTCGTTCGGAGGCTGATCGGACACAAGTTAGATCCTATAATAGGACCTACCTTGTGGCACTGAGGGAAGCGAGACGTTGTTACGTCTCGTCCCTCATTGCGTCGGCAGATAACCGCCCAGCCACCCTGTTTCGGGTGACCCATTCCCTCCTTCACCAGGGTGAGCGGGGTGACCCGTTGCAGGGACGTGCTGAGGAGTTTAACGGTTATCTATACGATAAAATCGTTCAGCTTCGGGACGGTCTGGACCAAAATTGCGGGGATCCGGATGGGGCGTCTGAGGGCGGTCTTATTGACATTGTTTGGGATGAGTTTGACCCTGTGGCTCCCGAGGACATGGACAGGTTGCTGGGTAGGTTGAATGCCACCACGTGTTTACTGGACCCGTGCCCCTCCTGGTTGGTACTGGCCACTCAGGAGGTGACACGAGGCTGGCTGCAGGCGATTACGAATGCTTCTTTGTTGGATGGAGTCTTTCCGACCGCCTTGAAAGAGGCGGTGGTGAGGCCTCTCCTCAAGAAGCCTTCCCTGGACCCGGCTGTTTTAGGTAATTATCGTCCGGTCTCCAACCTTCGCTTCGCGGTGAAGATTGTAGAGAGTATGGCAGCATGTCAGTTTCCCTGGCACCTGGAGGAAACTGTCTATCTAGACCCGTTCCAGTCTGGTTTCCGGCCCGGTTACAGCATGGAGACGGCTTTGGTCGCGTTGGTGGATGATCTCTGGAGGGCCAGGGATAGGGGTTGCTCCTCTGCCCTGGTCCTATTAGACCTCTCAGCGGCTTTTGATACCATCGACCATGGTATCCTGCTGCGCCGGTTGGAGGGATTGGGAGTGAGAGGCACCGTTTATCGGTGGTTCTCCTCCTATCTCTCCGACCGGCCGCAGACGGTGTTGACAGGGGGGCAGAGGTCGACCCGCCGGCGCCTCTCTTGTGGGGTGCCGCGGGGGTCGATTCTCCCGCCCCTTCTGTTCAACATCTATATGAAGCCACTGGGTGAGATCATCAGTGGCATCGGTGTGAGGTACCAGCTGTACGCTGATGACACCCAGCTGTACTTTTCCACACGGGCCACCCCAATGAAGCTATCAAGTGCTGTCCCGGTGTTTGGAAGCCGTGCGGGTCTGGATGGGGAGAAACAGGCTCAAGCTCAATCCTCCAAGACAGAGTGGCTGTGGATGCCGGCATCCCGGTACAGTCAGCTGAGTCCACGGCTGACTGTTGGGGCGAGTCATTGGCCCCGATGGAGAGGTGCGCAACTTGGGCGTTCTCCTGGATGAACGGCTGTCTTTTGAAGACCACCTGACGGCCGTCTCCAGGAGAGCTTTCCACCAGGTTCGCCTGGTGCGCCAGTTGCGCCCCTTTCTAGACCGGGATGCCTTGTGCACAGTCACTCACGCCCTCGTGACGTCTCGTCTGGATTACTGCAATGCTCTCTACATGGGGCTCCCCTTGAGGGGCATCCGGAGGCTTCAGTTAGTCCAGAATGCGGCTGCACGGGTGATAGAGGGAGCCCCTCGTGGTTCCCGCGTGACACCTATCCTGCGCAGACTGCACTGGCTACCTGTGGCCTTCCGGGTGCGCTTCAAGGTTTTGGTGAACGTCTTCAAAGCGCTTCATGGCATAGGGCCGGGTTATTTACGGGACCGCCTACTGCTACCGAATACCTCTCACCGACCCGTGCGCTCTCACAGAGAGGGACTCCTCAGGGTGCCGTCGGCGCGACAGTGTCATCTGGCGACGCCCAGGGGAAGGGCCTTCTCTGTGGGGGCTCCCGCCCTCTGGAACGAACTCCCCCCAGGACTTCGTCAACTTCTGGACCTCAGAACCTTCCGCCGCGAGCTTAAAACATATCTATTCATATGCGCAGGACTGGATTAGATTTTAAATTTATACTGGTTTTAATGGGTTTTATTATTTATATTGTTCTTTTTTAATTATTTGGCTGTGTAGAATAAGTTTTTTAATTGATATTTTATTCTGTATTTATATGTACTTTTTTATTTGCCTGTGAACCGCCCTGAGTCCCTAGGGAGATAGGGCGGTATACAAATACGATAAATAAATAAATAAATAAACACAGAAGCACTCAATGTACTTGAAAAACATCAGAGAAAAAAATAACAGTAATAATAATACTAAAAGTGCAAAATCATTAGAAGGGGAAGCAAAAGTGTACATTGGATGAATTATTTGATATGATTGTAAAAATAAAACTTTTTTATATAAAAAAAAAAAGAAGGGGAAGCAAAAGATGATTAAAAATAATACTACAGCCACACTCTATGGGGTAATGTACATACACATTAGATAAAACTTAATAGTCAACATGTTTTATCAATTGCAGGAATTAGGTGTTCAGCAGAGTGATGGCATAAGGGGAAAAATTGTCCCTGTGTCCAGTTGTCTTGGCATACAATATCTTATAACACAATCCTGAGATAACAAGTTGAAACAGTTTGTGTCCAGGATGTGAAGAGTCTGCAGATATTTTCTCAGCCCTCCTTCTGATCTGCACAACATGCAGGTCTTCTATGGAAGGCAGGCTAGTTTAAATTATTCTTTCTGCAGTCTTGACAGTGGACAATATCCTATTTGTTCACCTAAACAATAATAAATGCAATATATTAAGACTATATACCAGCATATATATCCTTGAAAAAGAAAACAAAGATAACTGACCAAAATATTGGTTAATATAAGTCATTACTTCTTGAATGATGTACTACCAGAATATTCATGTAAAAATTGTCTGATCTTCCTAGAAATCTCTCTATTACAAGGAGGATGAATTTATTTATTTATTATTTATTTATTTTATTTAGAACATTTATATTGCTGCCTACTCGCACATGGTGACTCAAGGCTGCTTAAAAAAAGGTAAAGGTGGGGCGTGGCCATGACCGTGGTGGGGTAAGGACCTTTCCTTCACTTCACAGGGCTTATTAATGAAGATTTATGAGAATTTATGCCGTTTGGAATGCACTGTTATGGATGAAAGTTAATAAATCATGAAGTGAAAGTGTTAACAGCCCAGCAGATTGAATTTAAAACTGGTAGGTCATCTGGAACGGCTTGAATTAAGGAGTTTCTACAGCGTGGGATGACCGAGCCGGCAGATACGATAAGTTGGAATAAATTGCTGTGTTTTGTTTTTCCAAAATTAACTATCGTGTTCTGTGTTAAAAAAAAATTTTTTTTTCTATTGATGAGGCTAAGGAGTGAATATTAAGGACTGAATCTGATAATGAGAAGAATTTAATTAAAGAGAAGAGAAAGTAACTTTTTGTTGGATTGTTTGGCAGCAAGAGGATTTTACCGAGCGGATAATTTTTTCTTTATTTTTTTTTTCTCTTGAGAGCAAATTAATAGCTTGTTTATATTACAGAAAAAAAAGGATTCTGCTTCGTTTAAGTTGGTTTGTCTTCTTTTCTGCTCTGCTGACGTGGAGGAAAAATGGCGCTGATTAATGTTAGCTGTGAAGCTCTGTGTTTCTTTGTGGAATATCCTTGAACTTGAGAGATAACAGTGCAAATAAGCCGCTTCGCTTCAATTAAAAGACTGTCGTCCTTTGATCTTCACTAAGACCCTCTGTAAAATTGGTTTGGAATCTTAGTTTGGGAAATTTTTTGGTTTTTTTCAAAATGACTCAACAACTTTCAGAAACGCAGCAACTTGCTGCAGCTTTAAATAAAATTGGGGAAAAAATAGCAGGACTATCAGAGCGTATAGATAATTTGACATTGAAACTGACATCCGAAATGCATAATTTGAAGCAAGAGATGAATGAAAACTTTGCAAAACAAAAAGAGGAAATGATAATGATTAAAGATGAAATGGAGCAGATGCATGTGCATGAGGTAAAAGTAGATCAGCAAATTGGCAAAATATTTTATAAAAATGAGCAGCAAGATAAGAGAATTTGTCTTTTGGAAGAAGAGATGAGGAAATATAATTTTGTTATCAGAGGAATCTCGGAAGAAAAGGAGGATAAATTGAAACAGCGGGTTCTGAAATGGATTAATGATTTGGATACACAACTTACGTTCACAATAGCAGACCTGGCAAGTGTTTTTAGAATTGGATATAGAAGGCAAAATGGTTCTAACAGAAATGTGCTTGTCAGGTTCGCAAATCTTGGTGATAAGTTGGAAGTTATGGCCAAGGTGAGAGAGTTGGGAGATGCTTTGAAGTTTGAAGGGAAGACTATTCAAGTCTTCCCGGATATATCAAGAGAAGAAAGGGCATGGAGATTTTTTTTAAAACCAATCACAAAAGTTTTGAGGGATAATGGAATTAAATACAATTGGAGGCCACCACAACAATTGAAATTTTTTTATAAAGGAAGGATGCGTACAATCACCCCAGATATAGATGCATTATTATATTTACGGGAGCTTGGACTGATTGAGATGGAGGATTTAATGGAGATAAAAGATCAAATGCTTCAGATGGGTGGAACATACGGAAACATCAATCCCAGAAGAAGAAAAAGGGGCTATTGGAGGCAAGACTCTAAAGGGTTAAAGAGGAAAGAAATATCACCTGTGTTGGTTGAACAGAAGAAGAGTCGTGAGGATACAGTAGGAGAAGAAGCAGATAAGAGTCTTGGAAAATATGAAGCTGAATGCGGTCATCGCTATCTTTTTTTTGAGTGATGAATTTAAATAGACAGCCCGAAAGAAGTGGCCCGGCATTGGCACGTCCCTCTCCCCATTCTCTTTATAGAGGCGAAACCGATGAGGATGTGGGGAAGAAGATTGTTTGTACTTTATTGTTTGTTTGTTTTGTTCTTTCTGTTTTCTTATTGTTGTTTATATGTTAAATATAGGTTATATGGTAGTTTAATGTCGGGTGGTGGGCACAGAAAGGAAGATGCGGGGATAGGATTAAAAAATTTATATTTTAAATGGGAGTTATAAAAATAATGTCATGGAATGTGAAGGGTACAGGGAATCAGATTAAAAGAAGAAGATTGGAGCTTAAGATTAAAAGGGATTTACCAGACATTTTATTTTTACAAGAAACCCATCAGAAATCTGAAGATTCAAATAGAATGTATATAAAAGGTATGCAAATATATGAAAAGCATTTGGAACTTCAAAAGCTAGAGGAGTTGCAACACTGATATCAGATAGGGTGTACTTTGAAAAACATAAGGTAATTTTGGATGAAGATGGAAGATATGTAATAATTGTTGGAAATCTTAATGAGGAAAAAGTGACACTTGTTAATTTATATTTACCGAATGAAAAACAAAGAGAATTTCTTGAAAAAATAACAAAAATTTTGGAGAATGAAAGTGTAGGAAAAGTAATTGTGGCTGGGGATTTTAATTTAATCAGAGATAAAATAGACAGTACTAATCCCACCCGCTGTGGAGGAGCAAATAAAATGGGGATTTTAAATATGTGGATGCTTCGAAACGGCGTGGTTGATGTGTGGAGAGAGGTTAAAGGAATTGAGAGAGTATACACTTTTTTCTCTAAGATATATAATACATATTCTAGAATTGATTATATTTTTCTTTCTAAAGATTTGTTGAATAATGTGGATAAGGTAGATGTGGGAATTTAAAGATTCTGATCATGCAGAAGTTATGGTGGACTTAGATTTTAATTTTGAGAAAAAGAAGCTATTGGAGATATGACGAAATTGTATAAAAATGAAAAGGATAAAAATGGATACTTAAAAATTGGAGGAAAGTTGGAGATTAAATGATAACGGGAGGTTAAATTTGAAATTGTTTGGGATGCGATGAAAGCGGTGTTTAGAGGAGAGTATTAAATTATCAAGTAGGAAATATAAAAATTATAAAATTAAAATGGAAAGAGATAAAATCAGATTAAAGAATTGGAAAATCAATTTTGCTTACTAAAGAAAAAAATTCTTCAGGAGCTTAATATGTTAAGAAATAAAATGATAGAAGAAGATACAGAGTTAGTAAAAAGAAATTTGAGATTTTAAATAGGAATTTTTGAATTTAGTAATAGAAATTCTAAATTATTGGCAAAGATGGCGAAAGATAAAAGAGAGAAGAGAGAAATTGGAGTTTTGATAGATGATAGAGGTATAAGATGTTATAAAAAATTAGAGAAATGTGAAGTGGTTAGAAATTTTTTTCAGAATCTATATTCAAAGAAACCAATTAATCGGGGAAAATTGCAAAGCTATTTAGAAAAGTATGTGGTGAAAATTGATCAAACATATAAGGAATTGATGGAAGAAGATATAACACAAGATGAGATTAATGGAATAATACAAAAATTAAAATTAGGGAAAGCTCCAGGTGAGGATGGATTACCTGTTGAGTTTTATAAAGAATTTAAAGAATTAATAATACCAAGATTGCAAAAATTATTCAATGGAATATTACATGGTGGGAAGTACCTTCGTCATGGAATAGAACGGTGATATCCTAATTCCTAAACCAGATAAAGATTTAGAAAGGATTGAGTCCTATCGCCCATTTCTTTAATTAATCAGGATGCAAAGATATTTACTGCTATTATAAGTAATAGATTAAATAGATTTATAGATAGATATATAAGTTATAATCAAGTAGGTTTTGTGAAGGGTAGATACATGAGTGATATTGTTAGAAGAGTATTAAATATTATAGATGTAGCTGAATATAATGGTGATAAAATTGGTATAGTATCATTGGATATTTTTAAAGCTTTTGATTCTGTACAATGGGAAACTATTAAAGTAATTGTGGAGGCTTTAGGCTTTGGTAATAAGTTTATACATGTTATTTCAAAATTGTACCAAAAGAGCAGTGCAAGAGTGAAGGTGAATGGAATATTAACTGAAGAGATAAAATTAGAAGCTGGTACGAGACAAGGATGTCCCCTGTCCCCAACATTATTTTTATTGGCTATGGAAATATTGACAAAAATGATAGAAAAAGATGAAGAATTAGAAGGATATAAGGGGTATAAGATAAATTTGTATGGATGATACTTTAATTATTTTGAAAATGTAGAAAGATCTGAAAAGATATATAAGCATTTGATAGAATTTGAGGAAATGACAGGATTGAAAGTAAATTGGTCAAAGTCAGAATTATTGATGGATAGTAATGGTAATGAGTCTGAGAATATGCAAGAGCAATTTGGGATAAGGATTAAAACACATTGAAATATTTGGGTATAGTGCTTTCACTTAAGGTTAAAGAATTGAAAAAACTTAATTATGATGTGGTGATTAACGAAATTGAGAAGAAGATAGATAAATATAAAATTTTAAAGTTGTCTTGGTTTGGTAGAATTGCAATGTGTAAGATGATGTTGCTGCCCAAGTTCAACTTTTTATTCGAGATGCTACCACTAAATTTGACAGAGAAAGATATTGAAGGATATCAGAAAAAACTGGATAAATTTTGTAATGGTGGCAAAAGACCTAGATTAGTGAAGAAAATGTGGTATCAAAATCAAAAGGAAGGTGGATTAGGAATCCCCAAATTATTTAATTATTACTGTGCGTATGGTATCCGGATAGTGGTAAAAATATTTAAAGGTGAAGATAATTATTGGAGAGATTTAGAGTTAAGGGATATAGAGAAATTTGGATCAAAGTGGTTTTTAGATAAAGCAAATTTAAAATGTGTAAGTAGAAGTTATTGGTTAAAGGGATTAAGTAAAATGTGGAATAAATTTGTTAAAATTTTAATTCCGGATATAATCTTTTTGGGGGAGACAATTGGAATTTGGCCGATTAAAAATAATATAAAACGTAATGAAGTGATTAAAGAGGAAAATATAGAAATTATTAGAGATTGGATAAAAGTTATGGAAATGAAAGGAGGAATAAAGAAATTATTGAAAAATTAGGGTTAAGTTGGTTTGAAAAATACAGATAGAAAAATGGACAAAAACCTAAGGGAAAATTATTCGATAAATAGATGTGAAACTGAATTTGAATATTTAGTATCTCGGATTATGAAAGATGAAATTGGGCTAAAGGGACTCGTTAGTAGGGTTTATAAGATTATAAATTCTGATGAAAAATTACAAAGAGTGATGAGGACAAATTGGGAAAAAGATCTTAATATTGAAATACCAGAGTCAGATTGGAATGTGAATTGGAAGAGTAGAATTATGAGAACTTTATCTATAAGGATTAAAGAGCACAATTATAAAGTTGTTTGGAAATGGTATTTGACTCCAGTAAGATTGTCACAAATGGATAAAAAATTAGTAAAAATGTTGGAGATGTGAGATGGAATTGGGGACTTATGAACATATGTGGTATAATTGTGATAAGGTTAAAAGTTTTGGCAACAATTGGAGAAAATGATATTTGAAATGATGGGGAAAGTAATAACATTGAGAGTGGAAACTATATTATTGTTGGTAATTAAGGAAATAGAATTAACAAAATATGAAAAGAATTGATTAGAATTATGATTATAATAGGTAGAATTATAATAGCTAGATATTGGAAACTAGATGTGATTTTTAGAATAGAAGAGTGGAATTCTGAAATGTGGAAATTAGCTTTAAATGATAAAATGACATGTGATATTAAAATTAGAAGTGGTGTGTATAAAGAAGATATTTTCTGGAAGACTTGGAAACCATTTGTGGACTTTGCGCTTGGAACATTGGACGCTTCAGTACCTGTACCTCGAGAACGTGGATTTTGGCAATCATGAGGATATATCCGAAGACCCAAATCTTCCTTTTATGTATAGCACAAGGGTGTAATAATGTATTTTCTTTTTGTTTGTTTGTTGCAAAAAAAGTAATTAAAAAAAAAAAAAAGGTAAAGGTTCCCCTTGCACATACGTGCTAGTCGTTGCCGACTCTAGAGGGCGGTGCTCATCTCTGTTTCAAAGCCGAAGAGCCAGCGCTGTCCGAAGACGTCTCCCTTGTCATGTGGCTGGCATGACTCAATGCCAAAGGCGCACGGAATGCTGTTACCTTCCCACCAAAGGTGGTACCTATTTTTTCTACTTGCATTTTTACATGCTTTTGAAACTGCTAGGTTGGCAAAAGCTGGGACAAGTAACAGGAGCTCACCCCGTTACACGGCAGCACTAGGGATTCGAACGGCCAAGCTGCCGACCTTTCGATCGACAAACTCAACATCCTAGCCCCTGAGCCACCGCGTCCCTCAAGGCTGCTTACAGGGATATAAAAACACCATATTAAAAAAATAATAAAAAGAAAAATAATAAACCACCACCACCAGTTGGAGACCCCTGTTTTAGATAAAAGCAGCTAAATTTAAAACTTCTTTAACTTTAAATTGCTGTCTAAAAAAAAACAACTCCTTAAAAAACCCCAATTAACTATTTTTTAAAGCTCCCTCCCATTTACTTACCCAATTGGAGGCAGGCAGATTGGGTTGCTACCGAGGAGATGGATTGCAGGCAGGCAGATTCAGTTGCTAACTGATGCAACTGATTGCAGCAGCAAAGCAAGGCTTTGAGAGCCCAAAAGGAGCAGCAATTAAGTAAGTGGGGAGGGGGTGATTGGGTGGGCAAGGGCGGGGGCTGTTGTAAGAAGTTGTTAAAAACTTATTTTAAAAGCCTGTGATGATGAGGCAACTCAGTTTGGATCGCCAGAGGGAAAAAAAAGATTTTAAAAGGCTCCTCTGATGATCCCAGCTGAAGTTGCCTGATTGCCGCCCAGAACCTCTTAAAAAGATTGTTTTAACAACCTCTTCGTCCAAAGAGCATGTAGAAAACATGTTTTTTAAATGTTCTGGTGATCAGGCAACTCAGCTGGGATCGCCAAAGGAGCCTTTTAAAAAAAAAATTTACAACCTCTCCGGCCAAGAGGTTGTTAAAAAACAACAAATTTTAAAGGGTTCTGATGATCCCAGCTGAGCCGCATGATCATCTGAAGAAAAAATGCTTTTAAAAGTAAAACAATAACAACAAAAAAACCTCTGATGATGGCCTAGCTCAGCAGAGGCAGGGGGTGGGGCCAGGGATTTTTGCTACCAGTTCTCCGAACCACCCGCCGCCATCACTACTGGATCAGGTGATCCGGTCCGAACTGGGAGCATTTCACCCCTGGTTCAGAGTACTGGCAAATACCACCTCTGGCTGGCTCCTTAGTGGGGAGGGAATGGAGATTTTACAGTATCCTTCCCCTGCCACACCCACCAAGCCATGCCCACAGAACCAGTAGTAATTTTTTTTTTAATTCCACCACTGGTCTGACCCCACCCCCCAGGGATAGCAAATTGAAGTCCCCCAGAACTGTAGGCTTAGGAAACTCCACTGCCAGTCCTGCAGTGAGATCTAGGGTAAGGAAACTGCCATGGCCAGATTACAAAACATTCCAAAGATTGCACAAAGTAGTCAGAGGAGCAGCCTAAAAGCATGCTATGCTGCACTAAATATTGTTGCAGCTGAACTATCCAGTTAAGCATCAGAAAAACCCAATGGCAGCCTGCCACACTCCACAGCATTAGTGTCCACATGAGTAGGCCCAGATTCTAACAAAGGCCAAGGAAGCTTGTTTCTTCTGTCAGCCCTGCCTCCATCATAAGATCCATGCCAGTTGCTATGCTCTTGGGCTCTCAGGCCAGGGCTTAGCTCCAACTGATTATAGCACACAGAAGACAGTTCATTGAGATCTAGGGGAATCCAGGGGGAGTCCAGGAGAGTTCAGGGAAGGGAAGTCATAAATCATCCACCTCCTCTCCTCTGTCTCACCTTTTAGTTGCCCCTTTTCAATTTCTCCACTCTTCAAACTCTGGACTTTTCTGTGTTATGTCCCTGGAAGGGACTTACAGACAGATCTGAGACATTTGTGCAAAGGTTAACATGGATTTATTGTTTAACAGTAAGCGCTAACAGGTTTGCTAGTTTGATAGCTAGCGCGGCTGCTTGGCTAACAGGAGCAGCGGCTGTCAATGTGTTTGACAGCTCTTTATATATTCGTGCCAACTTTACGTCAGCCAATCAGGCCTCAGTGGCATCTGTATTGGATGTGGACCGGAGTGTAGCCTGGAGTGTAGCCTGGACGCAGCATTCTGCTTTTCCACCTCTCTGTTTCTCCACCAAATCTCCAGCCTCTCAACAAGCTTATCATGCATGTCTCCCTCTTGCCTTTCTTTAAACACTCCACCACTTCCACATACCAATCTCCACGTTCAAAACTTTCCAGAACCTTCACTGCAAAAGGGTTCAGAGGCCATCAACAAACACATACAGACACCGTTGCCATCTTTTTTAAAAAAAATATTGATCTAATATTTCTGTAGTATTTGCAGCATAATAAAACAGGTGAAATGTTTTCAATCTCTTTATTGCCCCCATGTACATATTTGCTCTTCCATGGGTTTTTAATATCCCTCCCTTGCAAGAGAGCTGAAGAGAGGGTGTTAATTCTAGTTCTAAAAATGCTATTTTGATCTTAGGGAAGGTCATGTCTTTCAGATATCTTGCTGGTTTCCATATACTCCATCCTACCCAATTTCTAATATGTAGGATGTATCCTATTCTAACTTGAATCCATATTCCTTATTCTATTGAAAACCAGTTGCTTGGCTTAATCAAAGTCTAATAAGATTAAAAATGAGGGAGAAATATAATGCCAGCTTATGTTCTCTTGTTTCCAGAGAGAGTAGAAGTTATTTATCAGCACTAGAGGGGCAGACCAGCCAGTAAGAATTGAATTTTCAGCCTAGTTTAACAAGGTCGGACTCAACAGCCTTGATCTATGAAGAGAAGAATTTATCTTGGAGAATTAATGGTGCAAGGCCTTGAGGAAAAAACATTAAGTTTGAGCCAAAGATTTAAGAAAGCTATACAAAGCTTGCTTCAACTTTTATCAATCCTGTCTCCGGGAATAGAAGTGCATGTGAAACACAGTGAGGCATCTGGAAAACTGCTCTAATAAATTTGGATATAACTCTTTCTGGAGGTGTAAATGAAGCTAAGGATCGGGACAGGGTCCCATAATGAAGCTATGTTTGTGGCTTGGGCTGAAAAAGCTTAATTGCAGCAAGAACATATTATCTTCCCTTTGAGCAGCAAAAATTTGAGAATAGCATTAGCTGATCTTTGGCCAGAGGCAGCTGCATATTCATAATATGCTTTCCTTGGGCTGGTGGCATGTATGACCATGCCTAGATACTTAAAGGTGATTACTTCCTCTATGTTATTTCCATTGAGCAGGGTTTTGGGATTTTAGCAAAGGCACTAGCCTTAGTTTTCCTGTAATTTATGTCTAGTTCGTCATTATTAAAATACTGGACAAGGATGTATAAGATTCTTTTAAGACCTACAGGTGTCCTGGAGAAGATTACAGTATAATCTGCCTAGAGCAATAGAGCGATGCTTCAATACCATATTTTTTTTGGGGGGGGTGTAATTTGGTTTATTTAACTATTTTATCATATTATTAATGTAGAACTTGAGTGGGCAGGGGGAAATTATCTGCTTTTAACTCTCTTTTGAGTTTGGACAGTTACAGATCCTGCTCACATTTAAAATTTAAGAATATGATAAAAGCTACTTAGGTTTTGGAAGTATATGGATCAGAAATAAAGGTGGATGAAATAAAAATATGTATTGAATGTGAAAACTACTACTATGCAATAACTAATAATAGTTTAAATCCCATAAAATTAAGTTATATGGAGAGTAACTGATCATACTTCTAGCCTCTGGTGGCTCAACAGGCTAATGCAGCCTGTTATTAACAGCAACTGCTTGCAATATTGCAGGTTCAAGTCCCACCAGGCCCAAGGTTGACTCAGCCTTCCATCCTTTATAAGGTAGGTAAAATGAGGACCCAGATTGTTGGGGGGCAATAAATTGACTTTGTATATAGTATACAAATGGATGAAGACTATTGCCTGACATAGTGTAAGCCGCCCTGAGTCTTCGGAGAAGGGCGGGATATAAATGCAAATAATAATAATAATAATAATAATAATAATAATAATAATAATAATAATAATAATAATAATAATAATAATAATAATAATAATAATACTTGACAAGCAAAAATATAGACTATTTCTGTCCAATTGATAATCTATTCAGTAGAATGGAGCCACCATCCATATTCACGTGAAGACTTTTTTATAAGATCTTCCTACCTATCCAGGCCTAAAAAAGCAGAAGATTCTCAAACATTTGAAATTCTTCCATACCTGGTTATATTTAGATTGTTTGACAATAGGCCATTTATAATGCAGCAGTATTTCACGTTCAAAAGAGGCCTTAGATTGGTCAGTCCCACTTCAAAAAAAAAAACCTCCATAAATTTGGGCTGAGAGTAGATGGCTTTTATATAGTTTTGGGAGCTATGTGATTAAGATGCCACACATGTAAGTGTGGTTTAGAGAGTTTATTAATGTTCTCCAGCAATTCCCTTCATCCAGTCTCAGAAGTGTCACAAATAAATCCAGCCTCAAGCAGGTTAAGATTAGTCCATAAGGCAATGGCCAATAGTCCATAAAACAAGGAAAGTTGCTCCCACAAATCTACTGAACCAACTTAATCCACCAGGCCAAACTGGTATTCCATAAAAACTCACTTGGCAAGAGGTGTTCAGAGTTTCCAAAGTCCAGCAGAAAGCATGAGGAACAAGCACACACAGGCAGAAAACAAGCACATTTTTTCACAGAAATGCCTCCCTCTGCCTGCCATGATAAATAGCTTTCTGGTGCAGCCCATCAAGATGGGTGGGGCCTTTTCCCAAGTAAACTGGCAGATCTCTTTTGTTCTTGTCTTTTCTCTCCCTGCGTGCTCTCGGATCCGTCACAGAAGGCAGCTCCTCTTCTTCACTGACCATCCGTCCCTGCAAGATGTCCCCAAAATCTCTTTTGGCCAGCTGTTCAGAGTCATTAATTAACCCAGTTCCTGATATGCCAGGAATGAGCTCATCTTCCCTTGAGCTGACCTCCGAGGAAGAATCTGAGGTTTTGCCCAAGGGAGTCATCACAGCCTATGTCCTTTAGTATTTTAATGGCTGTTGCCAGATTCCTATGGGATCATGTAGGGGTTATGACTGACTCTAAACGCAAAAGGGAAAATGCAAATCCTAGGTGTTTTGTTTGTCTGAGCTACTCGTCAATTTTTGGCTCCTTGTCTATTGTGCTGTTTATTTGGAGCAGCTTGCTGCTCTTTATTTATGAATAGAGCGGCCTGGCTTTATGAATGGATACAAAATACTCATTTTGCTTGAAGCTGATTTCCTATAGCAGAAAGACTGGGGCTTTGTTAAGGAGATATTTCATCTCTTCTCCTTTAGAGGAAATAATTTATTCTATTTTAATAATCTGCAGAATTAATATTCTGAACACTTTTTGGACTGTTTGGGGACATAATTTTAATAATATATGGAAGGCTATGAATAATGTTTATTATCCTTATTTTAATGAATGAATAGGAATGAAGCACCATTATTTCTGCTTCCCAATCCCTCCAAAACTGGTTGGAGATCATCATGCTCTTGACTGACCTCACAGGACTGAGAACAATAAGCAAAGAATTGCTATGCCACAAGCCTGTATAATTAGTTCATATGGTGAACATCTGATAGCCCATAAGCAAAACAATGAAAATTGGAGCAGATTCTGGGAGCAGCAGTTTTTATGGTGTCTTCTTGTTGTGTCTTTGGAATATCTATGAAGCTGCCTGTTAGCCTCAGAGGTGAACAGCAAGATGAGGCACACATTCTTGCAAATGGTAAAACATGGTACTCAGAAGTTTCACAACAGAACATTAAAAAAAAACAACCACGTTATTCTTACTGTGATTTCAAATAAGCTGAACCAGATGAAAATTGGATGAGCTCTCAAATGCAGTCTCAATCATAGAATGACGGAAGCTGAATTTAAATAAGCAGAGCCTTCATATAGAAGTGACCAGAGAGGCTATGTAAAGTCTTCCAGTTGAGGTAAACCTTGTTTGAATTCTCAGTTGAGATACTTATCAGTTGATTATAGATATTCATGTCTTTGAGCTTACATACTTGTCAGGTGTTCTGTTTGTTCTGCTTTGTTACTTTAACATTATCTGGGTAGAAAGCTCTTGATTCTGTTATATACTAAACAATATTTTAAGGAGGGTTTTTTCCTACATATACTAAAAATAATAATACCAGAATTTTATCTGTGTGTCTGTGTGAGTGTGCGGGTATGGGTATATAGTGAAGTATTTCTTGCTCAGACACGTCTTAAAATGAGCTGGAATAAAAATTACACTTATAGAACTATTTTATAGTTACCATACATTGGCCTTAAATTAACTACTGATTGCTTCACATATTACTATCTTATCTGTGGTTTACTTTCAGATTTTTGGCCTTTGCTGTGAAAGCTTCAGCTAGCTCTGCTAACTCGTTTTTCTCCTTCAATTTATATTTTCACCTTGAAAGTATTTAAAGGCGGTGTGATCCCTTGAGTCGTTTTCATTTCTTCTCTATCTGTGCAAATTTATCCTCGTCTGGTCATTTCTAAAATAATTGCATTATTTTTGTTGCCCTTATATCTTTCCTTGTTTTAATAAATTCTTCTTAATTGTTGTGATTTGCCAGTTGGGAAGAACCCTGTGTCCTATTTATGTATGCATATAGTTCAAACTGGTCTGATCATTTTTACCATCCAGCAGAACAGGATAAATGCCTGTTAGCGAACTATGTAATTGGTATTCATTTCACAGAATTTTAAAGATAGCCTGTTATAAGACAAGGCCATTTATTTTGTTCTCAACAAGAATGTAAAAGTCTAGCATGCAAGTGCAGAGATCTGAGGCTATGTATGATATGCTGGTCAGGATGAGCCCTTCCTAAAACTGTAATATCTTGATAGCATGCTGGTAGTCTTAGAATAAACTAGTTTGGGAGTTCATCTTCGTATCCACCGAGTACCGCATGAAAATGACCCACTAAACATTTTTAAAAGCTACCTTTGCATGATGTTGTCTTTGTCTCATCTCCAATCCACCTAGTAAATTCATTTTAGCAGTTTCACTTCTAAATACTATCTAATTTATTTTGTCAATATACATTTTGACGTGGACATAATTCATAATAATTTCACTGACAATGAAATAGTCTTGTGTTGTGTGAATTTGAACTTGATCTCCTACCAAGTATGTTAGCTGCAGTAGTGGGTTTTTACCGGTTCACCTCAGTTCGAGCGAACCAGTAGTGGCAGTGGAGGGAGGCTACGCCCACCCACCCAGATGTCATCATGGATGCTCTGCACATGCGCACAAAGTTCTGGGCATGCGCAGAAATGCCACACATGAGCGAAGCAAGCACGTGCATACACACACTTCCAATTCCAAACTGGTAGCAAAGGTAAGTGGAACCCACTACCGGTTAGCTGAGTATGTTTTTATAACTAGTATGCTTCTGAAGGTGTTACAGGGCCATAAGTGTTTGATATACAGTGTTTCATCAAAGTGTTTGATCCACTACCATGATTTTGGCTTGATGAGCTAGATTAGTTACAATTTATACATGTTTTCTTTGGTTCCACAAATGGACTTTTTCATCCACTGGGTCATGTTCTGCAGAGCGGCTTGTATAGGTACTGAATTGGATCCATTTTGCCAATATGCTGAAACTATCATAACCATCATTTCTGAATATCATTGGCTGTTGTTAACTGATTGCAGCATTGCAAATGGATGGTTTCATTTCTTAATCAAATCAAATCAAACCTTTATTGTCAATGCACAACATGTATACAATGAAATGGAATAATCTATCAATATGCTGCCAAGGGTTGGAAAAGGACTTTTGAAAGTTTTCTACATTTGGGATCTTTGGTAAGGAACATCTATGGTCCAGCTCAAACACTGGTAATATCAATGACTGAAACTGATAATTTGGTGGTTAG
The DNA here is from genome assembly GCF_028640845.1 of Ahaetulla prasina. NCBI lineage: Eukaryota > Metazoa > Chordata > Lepidosauria > Squamata > Colubridae > Ahaetulla > Ahaetulla prasina. Next base: position 89,736,595 of record NC_080541.1, on the reverse strand, counting down.
GGTAAAAGTGGACTTCCACCGGATAAGTGAACCAAAACTTAGGGTGGCAGTGCCATCACTTTAGCTGTTCAGGCAACATGATTAATGACAAAAATATTTATTGCTTTCTTAATTTAGGGACACTCTCTTAATACATCTGCTTTTCTGATGGTTTGCCCCAATGGCTCTGTGATCTTAAATCATTTTACCTATGTCAGAAACCATACGATCATTATCAGCTTTAATCATTGTAACAGATTGATCTTTTGACTCCGGGGTTGGCTCAGCTACATGATTAAATAAACAAACTTTGGGTAAACTTTGGTAGATCACTTTAGCAAAATTGAGATGACCTTTCTGTGATGGAAGACCAAAACGTTTTCTATCAGCAATTTTCAAGAAAATGATATTGGTTTTTTCTATGTTTTTTTTTTATCTACTAGGCTCAGTAACTTGTTTGGATTTGTGTGTTATGTTCCAAATTCATACCATTCTTACTCTTTCATGGCAAACAATATCCTAACAAATAGTTCTATTATTTGAAGGAGACAGCTACAAGCTGGTGGAATAATGTATCCCAAGAGCTATCATCAAGCTATCCAAACATTACTCTTGAAGGAAAATAGAGTAAAATTAAAACAAGTTGCTGAAATAAGTGAGAGATCTATGTCATTACTCCAATTCCTGTCCTAATAAGTGCTTATTCAACTCCACTCAATGGTAATTAAAGCAAATTTTCTAAATGTATATTGACCTGGTAATTGGTTCTATAGTTTATTATGTTTACCTTAATCTTTTTTGGACTCAATAATATAGCATTACGGTTTTATACTTCAACTTTTAATTAATAAAATTAGCTTTGATAAACATTTTGTATATGTAATCAGCATGTACTTTTATATAGAAGCTGAGTTTAAATTAATCAAAATTAAATTAAAATTAGTTCCGGTGCCATAAAAAGAATAGCGTCAATAGTAAAGAAAATATGGGATCATTTTGAATATTCTTCATCAGCTTTATAAATTTATTCTATGACTTTATATATCTACAGTACCATATCTAATGGATTCCTTTTCAATGTTTTATGTCACATAATTTGAAATAGTTTGAAAATTCAAAAAGCACCAGATAAATCCAAACATGTTATTCAGACCCACTTCAGATATAATTTTGAGTATCACTTAATGAAACTTAAAATATGTAAATTAGCATCATGCTAAATGTGTCAGAGCTAATGTACTTTATTATACTTGTATGTCTTTGAAATCCATATAGACTATTAAGAAAAAATGCCATCATATTCCCACCCCAGATGCATGTTTGTGTCTCAAAGGATTTTCTAGTGGAAATTAATTAAAACTCTCACATGCTATTCTTCCCTTAAGCCTCTCAATATGCTTAACTGACGTGATGGGGCTATGATCCATTTTTTTTCCTAGAGCCCTCATTAAATAAGTTAATTTGGCTTAAACATACATTTCCCCCCCAAAGTCACTAATATGCCTCTCCTTGATTGTGTTACCTGAGGTCAACAAGAATGTTGCACTGGTAATTAAAAAGTTTCTTCTACCCACTGTAAAAGGGCATTAAAATGTATATATGATTCCGAAGCCCATAATTGACACACATACATTATTATTATAACATCTAATACTTTAAAACCAAATGAGGAAATATGATTAATGATTTTTTTTTCTTATTTCTTAAATCTCTTTGCCATTGAAGTGAGTATATGAGGCTTCTTTGTATACATAGAGCAGAATGAATAGGAATCTGAATGACTAAAATAAGTAAGACTACTGTAGGCTGCAAAATCAGCTGGGCTTTCTTATCCAGTTAATTTAAATACTTTTATTTATTTTATTTGTCACAACAAATAAGCATAAGCATGAAATAACTATACAATATATAAGCATAAATATAATCATAAGTATGTAATAACTATATGAAATTGGATACAATCAAAGGGAACATTAGGACAGGAATGGTAGGCACATTGGTGCTCTTATGCATGCCCCTTACAGACCACTTAGGAATGGGGTGAGATCAATAGTAGATAGTTTTTGGTTAAAGTTTTGGGGATTTTGGGAAGAGATCACAGAGTCAGGTAGTGCATTCCAGGCATTAAAACTCTGTTACTGAAGTCATATTTTCTGCAATCAAGATTGTAGCGGTTCACATTAAACTTAAATCTATTGTGTGCTTGTGTATTGTTGTGATTGAAGCTGAAGTAGTCTTCAACAGGAAAGACGTTGTAACAGATGATTCTATGAGTTAAACACATTTAAACAGACTTAGAAACTAACATTCCCTTACAGTTGAAAGAAGAGTGATCTATTTCATTTCTCCAAAAGTTTATCATGTCACAACCACCAGATTTCCCCACAAAGCAAACTTGAAGCAATATAAATGAGTCATTTTTTTTCTTTGTTTGTTTTCAGGATCTATATTGCTGCTTACCTCATAAAATGTCTCTAGGTAATTCACAACAATTTATATTAAAAAAAAAGACCCAACAATTAACACATAAACTTCTCCCTAGGTGCCAAACCCAACATCCTTACAACTCATCCATCCCCTCCTATTCCAGTGCTTGTCTTTGAGGCTTCATAGCCTTCCAGAAGGCTAAAAGTGTAGGATTCTCTCTGGTCTTTGATGTGTGTGTGTGTGTGAGAGAGAGAGAGAGGCTTTTCCAAGGAAAGGAAAGGGATGGCCATTCAGAAGGCATGCTTCTGAGGTCCTATCTGATGGCAAGGTTTAAGGGAGGGAACTAGAGCACACCAACCCTATGTAACCCAGTGGAACATGCCTTAGGGAAAGGCATTTCACAAATAACCTGCCCCAGCGCCATGCAGAGTTTTAAATAAAAAGAAAAGAATTGGGGATCGGAGGCTCATGGAACATGACACAGAGTTTGGACATTCAGTACCAGTCAATTTAGCCTTTTTTTTTTTTTTTTTTTGGAAGCACAGGCTGCTAGATTTGACTCAAAACTCAATCTAAAATGATAATGATAAAACCGTAGAAATGGTGGTAAACTTTAGGAGAAACCCTTCCATACTTCCACCCCTTACAATAATAGACAACATAGTATCAACAGTAGAGACCTTCAAATTTCTAGGTTCTACCATATTGCAAGATCTAAAATGGACAGCTAACATCAAAAAACATCATCAAAAAAGCACAACAAAGAATTGCTAACTCAGAAAGCTCAAACTGCCCAAGGAGTTGCTAATACAATTCTACAGAGGAATTATTGAGTCTTTTATCTGCACCTCTATAACTGTCTGGTTTGGTTCTGCAATCTGACAAGACACACACAGACTTCAGAGGATAATTAGAACTGCAGAAAAAACAATTGCTACCAACCTGCCTTCCATTGAGGACCTGTATACTGCATGAGTCAAAAAGAGGGCTGTGAAAATATTTACAGACCCCTCACATCCTGAACATAAACTGTTTCAACTCCTACCCTCAAAACAACACTACAGAGCACTGCACACCAGAACAACAAAACATCAGAACAACAAGACAGTTTCTTCCCGAATGCCTTCACTCTGCTAAACAAATAATTCCCTCAACACTGTCAAACTATTTACTAAATCTGCACTACTATTAATCTTCTCATCATTCCCATTGCCATCTCCTTCCACTTATGATTCTATGACTGTAACTTTGTTGCTTGTATCCTTACAATTTATATTGATATTGATTGTCTCCTGATTGCTTATTTGTACCCTATGACTATCTTCAAGTGTTGCATCTTATGATTCTTGACTGTAACTTTCTTTCTTTTCTTTTATGTACACTGAGAGCACCAAAACAAATTCCTTGTGTGTCCAATCACACTTGGCCAATAAAAAAATCTATTCTATTCTATTCTATTCTATTCTATTCTATTCTATTCTATTCTATTCTATTCTATTCTATTCTATTCTATTCTAATTAAGTTTTCTACCGACTACCTTGAAATAACACCAGATACTTATAATTTAGGTTGGTTCTTTTTCCTTTTAAGCATCCACACTCTATACTTCTGAGAGGCTGAAATGTACATCATTTTTGGGGAGAGAATTAGATGATTTCTTCATATGTATAATGGAAAAAGAGCAACATGCCTCTTCCCCAAGCAAATAGGAAAGCATAACACTAACAAAATAATAATAATAATTCCCACAGGAATTGAGCCCCTAGCACAAAAGCTGCAGCATAAAAGTCCTTCACAAAGGGGGGGAAAAATGTGGATGGAGAGACGAACAAGGGGAGTTTTCTTCTAACACATATTTACCTTGACAATTGGCTGAAAGAATCCAGGGTAAATTTAGTAAATGTAACTGCAAAGAGATTCATGCTAACTTTTTTAATGAAAAAAAAATCTTATTATCTTTGTTGTTGATTTACCTTATAACTATGGCCTGAAACTTTCTTTTCCTGAATAAAATCCCATGACATCCAGAATATTTTAATGTCTAATCATTTAAATATTGGGTTTCTGACTCTTGGTTGATTGTGTATGGGCTGATTAGTTCACTGAGGTTCCAAAAGATATCTAAATCACATAGATTGTGATTTAGATTTGATATTTTGGTTTTATTATGATAGAAAGCAGTCCTTCAGTTGGCTAGTGGACTCTGCAAAGGCTATCAGTGTCTTTTTTATAGCTGATATCTCTCTTCCCCACCACACTCTGCCCATATATTTATTTAATTAATGTATAGGGCCACACACTTGTCAAAGCACTTAAGGAAGCTAACAAAACATGGGAGAAAAAAAACCCCAATAATTTATTTAATATTTTAAAAGACAGACAATGCAGCTTTCAATTGGCATCATACCATCTTCCAATATGGGCACATCTAATATCTGGATGAAAAACCAGATTTTTGATGCCCTACAGAAAGCTAATGTGAGGTCTAATCAAACCTGGGAGTGAGTGGGGAGACAATTTCAGATGGTGGATGATGTCATGGAAGGGAAATGATGGAATTCAAATTTTTTACTACTGGTTCTAGGGGCATGGCTTGGTGGGTGTGGTTGGTGTGGCTTGGCGGGTGTGGCAGGGGAAGGATACTGCAAAATCTCTATTCCCACCCCACTCTGGGGAAGGATACTGCAAAATCCCTATTCTCACCCCACTCTGGGGCCAGCCAGAGGTGGTGTTTGCCAGTTCTCCAAACTATTCAAAATTTCTGCTACCGGTTCCCCAGAACCTGTCAGAACCTGCTGGATTTCACCCCTGTGGACGGGTATATTTCATAAGCCCAACCAGATATGATTAGTACAAGGAAGGGATCTAGAAGATGCCCAACTTGGAAGATCATGAAGGCTAAGTGGCCTATAAGAAAGGACACTGTACTCTTCCCTTTATCCAGAAGTGGGTTTCAGCAAGTTCTGATCAGTTCTGGAGAACCAGTAGCAGAAATTTTGAGTAGTTCAGAGAACCGGTAGTAAAAATTCTGACTGGCCCCACCCCCATCTATTCTCTGCCTCCCGAGTCCCAGCTGATCGGGAAGAAATGGGAATTTTGCAGTAACCTTCCCCTGCCACGCCCACCAAGCCACACCCACCAAGCCATGCTATGCCCATCAAGCCACACCCACAGAACCGGTAGTAAAAAATTTTGAAACCTACCACTTCATATTCAGTAAAAAAAAAATGCCCATGAAAGCTTAAACAATAAGGCTTTTAAGAAGAAATTCAAGGACAGAGCACTTGGTAAAGGAGTGTTATTATAATATTAGAAAAGCCATTAATGATACATAAGCCGCTACCAGAAGTCCAAGACTCAAGCCAGGTATATAATAGAGACAAGGTTGAAATCTTATACTTACGTTATAATTTATCCGATGGTCAGTTTGCTGCAACATACTGGATAGATTCAGCTCATCAATCTGCGTGGAATTTTCCAGATGATAAAATCTTAATTATTGCAGAAAGCAATTATTTTATGAACTAATTCGGCAGCATTCTTTGCATTTTCAGAGCGGTGAGGGTGGGGGATCAGAGGGAAGAAAAGACTATTCCCATGAAACGCAATAATGAAATGGTCTCCTTCCTACTGAAATGAAAGCACCCTCAGTTCAGCACAGGCCTGATAATGTGGCTGAAATGCAAGGTTGCAAGGGGAATATTGTGAATTTAATCTTGACTTTAGTGCACTGTTACTGTTTGCCTAAAAATCAATCTTTCTGGCATTTTTATGGGCATTCTGCAAATGGAAAAGAAGCAAATGAGCCATTTGCTGCCTTTATTCTCTGTATATAGTCGTGCCTTGAGTTTTCCCATTTGCCTCTTTCTTTCTTTTTTTCAGCAGAGAAATTCTTGTTTTGCAATATAATTGAGACTCTAATTATTAGTTATGGCTGGAATCTGATTCTGTGTCCCTGGAGATATACCTATTGTTGCACACAAACCACTGAAAACATATATAAAAGTTGGGTTATAAAGTCATTACAAAACAGCAGTATAATGAAATATCCTGCAGTCAGTTCAGAAGGACTGAAACTACAAAATGCCACTTTGATTTAGGGTATAAACTTGAAATATCTATTTCATTTTTTTTTCAAATGATATTTACCATAGCTTAGGGTGCCTGAAGTTTAAGATGCTTGAGGGGAAAGGCATACAATATGCATGTTCTAATTTAAGGACTGATATTTTCAAGGTGACAGAATAAATATTAACATTGTGATTGGAGGTGAGTAAAAGAAAGCTTTTTGTATGAATCTGAACTCCTAACCTGTCTCAGCTACTGTGAAAACAGAAGAAAAGTTTAATCGGGTGTGTTATGTATCTTTAAATATTTTGGCGGGAAACAAGCACGTTGCTGATTGGTTGAAGCCGCCGGTTGAACAATATATAAAGGGTTGTTTTTCCCCAGCCAGGTTGCTGGGTTCACCATATATTAAAGAGCTGTTGTCACTACCCTGGTCTCCAGCCTCGTTACTTCCCGAACCTAACACTGGCGACGAGGATGGGATCTCGAGGCTAAGGAGCACCAGAACCGAGCTGAAGCACGAAAGAACCGAACCCAGCAAACACAGGGCAGAAAAGCGGAGATGACCAGTTACACTTCGCCCGCACCGTTTGACCCGGCTAGAGAGAAATGGGGAACGTATATGACCCGTTTCGAAAGCTTTCTAGAAGCCAACGAACTGCAAGGAGTTCCAGACAACCGCAAAAGGGCATACTTCTTGAGCCACTGCAGTCCCGAGGTCATTGACATCGCGGAAGCCCTGGCAGAGCCAACGCCGATACAATCGGTATCGTGGCAAACTCTGCAAACCCTGCTAAAAAACCATTTCGCGCCAACGCCGTCCAAATATGTGCGGCGTTTTGAATTTGGAGAGCGCCGACAGCTAGAGGGCGAATCCATAGGCGACTACATGGCCACCCTGCGGAAAGCCTCCAAAGACTGTGGGTACCGAGACCTGGACGAGGTGCTGCTGGAGCAACTCATCAGGGGGGTCCGAGACATGCGTTTGCGGAGGCGGCTGCTATCGAAAAGCAATCTGACGCTGGCAAACGCCCTGGACGAAGCCAGAGCGCATGAAATGTCAACCCAAGCGGCGGAGACACTGCAAAAGCCCCTCACACCAAAGGCGAGCACAAAGTCAACCCCGGTGCACCAAGAAGAGATCCAAACCGAATCTGACGGTGAGGATGAGGAAGGGGTTTGCCGAACTGAGAAACGGGGCCAAGAGAACCGGGACGAATGCGGAAGTTGCGGGGGTCAACACCAGCGCCAACGCTGCAAGTTCAAGGACGCAACATGTCGGCGGTGCGAGAAGAAAGGGCACCTAGCTCAAGTCTGTCGAGCTCCCCAACCTTCCCGCCGAAAATTCAAATCGGCCAATCAGAGCGCGGGATCGGCAAGGCGACCCGCGATTGGCTCAAACAAAAAAGGCGCGGATTCAAACCAGACGACGGTGGTCATAGGCCGCGCCTCAACCCGGGTGGAGAAGAAGATCTTCACCAAACCCAAAATAGAAGGAGTACGGTGCCGACTCGAAGTGGACACCGGGTCAGCGATCACCATCATGTCCTGGGACACTTTGGCGAAGTCACTGCCGTCAGTCACGAAGCGCCACCTGCAAACACAACGGCTACGAGTCCACGACTACCAAGGGAATCGCATCCCTGTTCGAGGGACCACCTCCGTCCGAGTCGAGTACGGACCACACAAGAAGACCCTGCCCATCACGATCGTCGAAGGGACCCTGCCTAGTTTGTTGGGACTAGACTGGTTTCGTGCACTGGGCATGGGCGTGACTGGCATCTACAGAAGTGACTGTAACCTGAAAGACATGCTCATGAACGAGTTCGAAGATGTCTTCAAGGACTGCCTGGGCAAGTACAAGGGGACCCCTATTTCCTTCAACTTAGACCCCCAGGTAGCTCCCATTAGGTTAAAGGCAAGGAGAGTCCCGTTTGCTCTTAAACCTAAAATTGACAAGGAGCTAGATAAGCTCATAAATCAGGGGATTTTGGTGCCAGTCGACCACGCAAAGTGGGAGACGCCAATCGTCACCCCAGTAAAACCAGATGGGTCAATTAGAATCTGCGCTGACTACAAGGCGACGCTAAACAAAGCCTTACAGAAAAGCGCTTACCCAGTTCCCGTGGTGCAACACTTGCTGCACTCTTTGGGGCAAGGGCAAGTCTTTGCAAAGTTAGACTTGGCTCAAGCCTACCAACAACTGCCCGTAGACACCAACACAGCCGAAGCCCAAACGATTGTAACTCACAGGGGGGCCTTCAAGTGTACCCGATTACAATTTGGGGTGAGTGTGGCACCAGGGCTGTTCCAAAATTTGATGGAACGACTTCTGCAAGGGCTCCCAGGGGTAGTTCCCTACTTCGATGATGTATTGATATCAGCCGAAAACGTAGAGGAATTGGGGGAGCGTTTGAGAAAAGTTCTGGGCATTTTCCGGTCAGCCGGACTAAAGGTTAAAGTGAACAAATGCCAGATAGGGGTAGAATCCATTGAATTCTTGGGCTACCGAATAGACAAGAAAGGAATTCACCCCACTGAGAGCAAGGTCAAGGCAATCAGAAAGGCTCCAGCGCCCAAAAACAAAACAGAGCTACAGGCATTCCTAGGACTAGTGAATTTTTACGGGTTTTTTTTTAAAAACAAAGCGACCGTTGCTGAACCGCTGCATAAGCTTCTAGGGAAAAATACTGCTTGGTCTTGGGGGAAGTCGGAAAGTAGGGCTTTCGAAGCAGTAAAAAACCTGCTCTCGAGTGACAGCCTACTCATACAGTATCATAGCTCATTGCCATTAGTGCTGGTTTGCGATGCCTCCCCTTACGGGGTGGGGGCTGTGCTCAGCCACAGACTGCCAAACGGCACAGAAGCCCCTATAGCCTTCTACTCCAGAACAATGTCCTCCCCAGAGAGGAACTATAGCCAGTTAGATAAGGAAGCGCTAGCAATTGTGTCAGGGGTAAAAAAATTTCACGAATATGTTTTTGGGCGAGACTTTGAAATTGTGACTGACCACAGACCGCTGTTAGGAATACTGGCTGGCGACCGCCCAACGCCTGTGGCACTTTCGCCACGTTTGACTCGATGGACTATTTTCTTAGCCGCTTATTCTTACAAGCTGCAGCATCGACCAGGAAAAGAAGTGGGGCATGCGGACGCGTTAAGCAGATGCCCACTACCAGGGGCGATCGAAGACCCCACTCCGGGGACGCCCATCCTGCTTATTGACTCTTTGGACTCTGGCCCAGTCACATCTAAGGAAGTGGCTCGGGCATCATACCGGGACATTATGTTAAGGACTGTACTCGGTTGGGTACAAAGAGGGTGGCCCGCTGCGCCGGGCGAACGGTTTAAGGAATTTGTAAAAAAACGTGATGAGCTCTCGGCTCAAGGGGGGTGCCTGTTATGGGGTGATCGAGTGGTAATCCCGGAGAAATTGAGGGGAAGGGTATTGGACCTCCTCCACGAGGGTCACCCAGGGATCGTAAGGATGAAGGGGCTAGCAAGAAGCTATGTGTGGTGGCCACTCATGGATTCAGAGATTGCTGAGAGGGTAGGGAAATGCCAGGCTTGCCAAGAGTCCAGACCTCTACCCCCAACGGCCCCAGTCAGGGAATGGGAAAAACCCCAAGGGCCCTGGTCAAGAATCCACATTGATTTTGCTGGCCCTTTCCACGGCCAAACCTTCCTAGTGGTTGTCGACGCTTTCTCTAAATGGTTGGAGATCATACTCATGAAATCCACGACAGCCGAGGCAGTAATCGCAGCCCTGCGTCACCTATTCGCAACCCACGGGTTGCCTGACACTCTGGTGTCCGACAACGGCCCGCAATTCACGGCAGCCCAGTTTGAGGAATACTTGGCAGAGGAGGGCATCCGACATGCCCTCTCTGCGCCTTTCCACCCTGCGTCGAATGGCCTTGCAGAGCGTTCCGTCCGGAGCGCTAAGGAGGCATTGTCCAGGCTCAAGCCAGGTGACTGGCAAACAAAGATAGATTTCTTTCTGGCCGTTCAGCACAGAACCCCAAGCACTGCTACAGGCAGAAGCCCAGCCGAATTACTGATGGGACGGAAGCTCCGGTGCCCACTTGACCGTTTGAATCCCCATTACACACCAGAGGGTTACAAGGGGGAACTAGAAAAAACGAGAGAAATGGGCATAGGCGACCGAGTGTGGGCCCGCAACTATGGGGACGCCCAAGTTGGCTCGCAGGGCAAATCATAAAAGCAACCGGTCCAAAGTCATACTTGGTCGAGTTACAAGACAACCGAGTATGGAGGCGCCACATAGATCAGATAAGGAAACGAATAGCTGAACAACCCGAGCTAAATGAGACAGATCATGACCACTCCTTATTTGAACCCACAGCTGACCATAACCCGGGGGAGGCGCAAGACTTAGCTGAGGTCCCGGAGGTCCAGCGACGCCATCAGGTTCCCGATGGAAACAGCAGGGAAAACTCTAAAAGTAATCCAAGGCCGGAGGGCCAAGAAAAAGAGACTGCAAGTAATCCAGGGCCCGATGGCCTAGAGAAAGAGCTGGGAGGAGAAAAAAGCCCCTCCGACCAGCTCAAAACACCACCCAGGACTGAACCGCGCAGGTCCGAAAGAATTAGGAGACGCCCAGGTTATTTGCGTGACTACGTCGAAAAATAACATGTAAATAATATGTAAATAGTGGTAAAGTGTTTTCTGGGAGGGGAGGAGTGTTATGTATCTTTAAATATTTTGGCGGGAAACAAGCACGTTGCTGATTGGTTGAAGCCGCCGGTTGAACAATATATAAAGGGTTGTTTTTCCCCAGCCAGGTTGCTGGGTTCACCATATATTAAAGAGCTGTTGTCACTACCCTGGTCTCCAGCCTCGTTACTTCCCGAACCTAACAGGGTGTAGCTAAATTGTTCTTCATCTTTCTGGTCAAAATAAATGAATATTTCCATTTCAGACATAAGTGGGAGAAATAGGTGGATCAATGTCAACCTGTAACATTGAGGGAAAAATCATATTTATGACTTCAGTTTAAACCAGAAGTGAATAATTGAATTAAATATTATTTCTAAGCAATCTATAGAGTTAGAATCAACTATGAATAATAGTGTGCCTTTACTTACTCCTTGACACATAGAATAGAATAGAATAGAATTTTTTATTGGCCAAGTGTGATTGGACACACAAGGAATTTGTTTCGGTGCATATGCTCTCAGTGTACATAAAAGAAAAAGAAAAAAGAAAAAAAATACATTAAAGGTACAACATTTACAGCAAAAATGAGGGTCATAGGCAGTGTTGGGATTCAAGTAATTTAACAACCGGTTCTCTGCCCTAATGATTTCTTCCAACAACCAGTTTGCCAAACTGCTCGGAAAGTTAACAACCGGTTCTCCCGAAGTGGTGCGAACTGGCTGAATCCCACCACTGGTCATAGGTTGCAATTTAACCCTTAATGATAGCAACAAAAAGTTACAGTCATACAGTCATAAGTGGAAAGAGATTGGTGATGGGAACTATGAGAGGGATTAATAGTAGTGTAGATTTAGTAAATAGTTTGATTTAATAAATAGTTGAGGGAATTATTTGTTTAGCAGAGTGATGGCCTTCAGGAAAAAACTGTTCTTGTGTCTAGTTGTTCTGGTATGTAATGCTCTGTGGCATCGTTTTGAAGGTAGGAGTTGAAACATTTTATGTCCAGGATGTGAGGGATCTGTAAATATTTTTACGGCCCTCTTCTTGATTTGTGCAGTATACAGGTCCTCAATGGAAGGCAGGTTGGTAGCAATTATTTTTTCTGCAGTTCTAATTATTCTCTGAAGTCTGTCTTTCTTGTTGGGTTGCAGAACCAAGCCAGACTGTTATAGAGGTGCAAATGACAGACTCAATAATTCCTCTGTAGAACTGGTTCAGTAGCTCCTTGGACAGTTTGAGCTTTCTGAGTTGGCACAGAAAGAACAGTCTTTGTTATCCTTTTTTGATGATGTTTTTGATGTTAACTGTCCATTTTACATCTTGCGATATGATAGAACCTAGAAATTTGAAGGTTTCTACTGTTGATACTGTGTTGTCAAGTATATATATATATATATAATAAGTATATATATATATAAAATAAGTATAAATAATAGGAACGAGGCTCAGATGAAACAGTAAAGGAAGGCAACCAACAGCATCTTGCCAAGAGTTCAAAAATCACATAACATATAAGTAAATCTCACAAGGAAATCCATGTGCAAGAAGTCCAGACAGTGGTATTTCTGACACCGAAATTCATGACATACCACATGAGAGCCAGATAGGGGAAACAGTAAACTATGAAACTGAAGACATTATACTGGAAAGTAAACAGTTATCTCTAACGATCACCTGATTCCCAATGCCTGGTTAAATAGATCCAAGCCCGGTGTTTCTGGGAGGAATGATTCTGCTTGCTTGTGAGTATTGACCTCTGTGTTTCTCTTCATTCTGCTCTTTACATCCAGGGATTGATCAGGGCAGCAGCTGTTTCTGTGGGCATTCTGAGCACTCCTGGGGACCCATGGTACCCCGTCTGAAGGCCCTGATTCTGGCTCACCATCTTATTGGAGCCAGCAACCACTAGGGGCATCACACTGTTATCTGATGAAAAAAATCTCAGACACTCCTAGATTTTTTTTCAGGGCAGCTGACCTCTCAGTTGAATCCCTCCCAAGCATAAACAGAGAAAAACCTAGGAAAGGTGCAACAGATACTCCTTTGAGTCTAGCTAAATCAATTGGTGGAATACTCAACTCCCATCCATCAATGATTTGTATTAACAAATTCTTCCATTCTGTCTGCACTTTTAATTTTTTGGTAACAACGAGGAAATTGATTTTACTTGGTCTTTTAATCAGTTTCACCCATGACCTAAAAACAACTTGTTGTTTGATGCTATCAAAAATCATGTTGGATTTAGGAACAATTTGAGCAAGCCCAGCTTTTTGTAGAAGCAGTAAAGACATAAAAAATCAAGGAATAGTAATATCATGTATGTGATATTAACCTAAAAGTAACCAAGGGGGATATCACTTGGCATCTGCAGCCAGTGCCTAACCACATAATGAATCAGGCAGTCTAATTTCTTTAAGGTGTTATGATAGCATTTTATTACCTGTGTCTGTGCACTATTTGGGTACTAAATAGACTTTAACAATTTCAATTATTGATGGAGCTAAAGAGGTGCCTTGGAAATGTTCTGAAACATGTTGTGTAGCTTAGTGATATGTTTTGGGATAAATCAACCATTCCAGGTGAATTGGAGTCTGAACCATCTAACAGACTCTGGGGCTCCTGAATATGAATGTGTTGTATATCAGTAAGTAGTCGGTAAAAGAATAATATTTTTCCTCTTTCCATCCTCGGTGAGGACAAGGCCTAAAGACTTCTTAGGATTCAATGTCTGGCCTAATGAAAAGCTTCAATCAGATGGTCCAATTTCTCCTGCAACCTGATAGATTTTTCTGCTAATAAGACTTAATCATCAGCATAGGCTAAGCAGTCAATCTGTAGATCACCAACATGGAACCCAAAATTAGGAATAATTTCTGAAGACAACATAATAAATAGGAGAGAAGCTAACAGTCTCCTTGCCTAACTCCTCATTCACAATTTGTACAGTTCTCTGCTAACTTCACAGTAAAAAAAAACCTTTAAAGATATTGAAGGTATGTGACAAAATGAGGAAGAAAGCGAGTAGCGGAAGCCACATAGAATAATATGTAATGAAATACTGTGCCTTGAAGATTTTCAGAAGCAGCATTGCCCATTGCTGATTAATGTGAATTATTCTAAAGATAGTGTAGCAAAGTTGTTTGGCATCCGTCTTTCTTAAGCAAAACATGTTATAGAGCAGGGGTAGTCAATCTTTTTATACCTACTGCCCACTTTTGTATCTCTGTTAGTAGTAAAATTTTCTAACCGCCCACCGGTTCCACAGTAATGCACCATGTATCATTGTCTGCGCATGCCTCTCACGCATCATGGATTGGGTTGGGGGGGGCACTGGCTACCAGCTCTGCTTATCTGTTACAGCTGGGTGGTTTGGGGGGAGATGCGCAAGCTATTCTGGGATGAGGCTGTTTTGTTTGCGGTCGCACTATAACACCATTTAGTTTCATTTACGTAACGTGAACTAAATTTATGTGCGGGCGATACAAATGGTATATTTTCAGAAATTTAAATTGTCAAAGGGAATTTTATGAAAACCTAATGAAAATGTTTTTAAATAATGCTATGAAAATTTTTTTAAATTAAAAAAAAAGGAAAGTGCTTCAGTATCGGACAAAACCCCTACCGCCCACCTTAAAAGCTGGAATGCCCACTAGTGGGTGGTAGGGACCAGGTTGACTATCACTGCTGTAGAGGAAAAAGAGTTGGGGTATTATAGAGACATTGAACCAAGATCTTATGGAAAGTACAGAGATTAATAGATGCAATCAATATGGGCTAATAACACTGCAGAGTAAATGGATGCTCCATCTTTAATATAAGCACCACTTGACAGCAGGTAAGATGTTTAGGCAGATTCTTAACTGCTATAAGTAAGTTAAAATAAGACATTAATGAGGGTTCATGTCAAGTAGCAAGTTCAAAATCAGGTATTGATCTAGGCCAGGAGCACTAGAATTCATATCTGGCAGTGTCACAGGCACTTCTTATTGAGTAAAAACATCCAGAATTTGCCATAAAACTTCATAAAGCTTTGGAAATGATTCCATATTGATAGTACTCAATCTGTTTCATGTCAGATGTTCCAGGTGTCAGTTGAATATAAGCTTTCTTCCACTGCTTGGACAATATGATGAAGCCAGAGTTTTTCCAGATGAGTTTATATGGGTGGAATCATAATTCAGCCTCCAGATAGATTTATTTGGCTGATACCACTTATGAGAAAACCATCACTAGACATTAACTGTAAGAACTCTGCACTCTACAGTAAAGTAAGACTGCCAGGCAAAAGGTCAGTGGCAATAGAGATAAAGTGTCTGCTTCCATATTAGACTTCTCAACATTTTTAATAGTGAAGTCCAATATGATGTTCCTCCATGAAGTAGAAGTAGAGTCAGGGGTAGAGTCAAGAACAGGGACTAGAAGATCCAATGAACAGGATATCTCTGAATATGGGAAAAACTAAGGGGCTGGAGGGGCCCATTTGATATACTGCAGATGTTTGTTTATCATCTCCAAAGAGACCCCTAAAAGAAAGCACTATCTGCCAAAGCTCATTTTAACATCCCAACACTCTAGGGATGATCTGTATGTTGTTGTAAAGCCTTGTTATCTTCTGGAGATTTAATCAGTGGTTTAGATGGAAGGGCTGCAAATTGCTCAACATTTAATTCCACAGGATTGTGATGGAGTATATGCATACAAAGATGTCACTAGGATGGACACTGGACACCACAGAAGCACAGAAATTGACAGGAACTGTAACTAGTGATAGTGAAACTGCCAAAAGAAACTGTTCATGTCTCCTGGGTTTCTATCGCTTGTTATCTTGAATCCCAGGGGGATTAAAACATTTCTTTATTTGTATCTTTGAAACAGCAGAGAAGACCCCTGCAGGTAATTAGCAGGATGGCCTACATTTTTTTTATCAAACCTGTTGATAACTGTGGCCAGTTGCACAGATGGTTTCAAATCAATAGCACTTAATGTCTCAAAACCAGAAATCCATTGTTGGTTTATCTCAGGTGTCATACACTTCTGTTCAGGATAAGATACTACCATTGCCCTGAAAAAAAAATACTGGCAGCTACATTGCTCCACTGAATATAGTACAGATACTGAATAACAGCATAGTTAATCTTCTGAATGAATTTATTGAAGCATAATTGGGAAGATGTCCAAATATGTGGGACAGATGGCTTCCATTTATGGAGAACCCAATCCCTGCCATGGTCTTCTACAAGCTCAGCAATAGATTGTGAAGAAAGCTCATCAGAATGATGCTTTCAGGCAAAAAAAAAATAGATAACAAAACATCTACTCCAATCTTAGGCTCCAGGAAGTTCTTGATTGCATGATCTAATAAAATAAGTCACCACATATTTGTTGGATCAAGCAACTGTGGTGGAGGTATGGAAGAGAATGGGAGAGGAAGAGAGATGGAAGAGAAAGGAAAGACCTGATAGCAATGTTCCAGTATTTGTGGAGCTGCCACAAAGATGACGGAGTCAACCTATTTTCCAAAGCACCAGAAGGCAAGACAAGAAGCAATGGATGGAAATTAATCAAGAAGAGAAGCAATCTAGAACTAAAGAGAATTTTTTTGACAGTGGAACGCCTTGCCTTCAGAAATTGTGGGTGCTCCATCATCAGAGACTTTTAAAAAGAGACTGGTCTGGAATGATGTAAGGTCTCCTGCTTATGCATGGGCTTAGACTAGAAGAGCTCCAAGGGCCCTTCCAACTCTGTTTTTCTGGTTGTTGCATCCTTTCCTTAACTTTTCTTCTCCTTAGTGGCAGTAAAGATTTTTCTGGAGTAAAGATCTGATGGCAGCAAACCTAGCTGGTTGCCCCCAGGAGCTATAAAGAACATCCAATAGAGTTGTGGAAGAGTGTTTACAGATCCATCATGGGTGTCATGAAGGATGAAGCTCAAGCTGTCAGATGTGAAGTCCATGACAGCTTCTTCAATAGACTTGTTTTATTAAGATGCACAATTACAAGGGATAGTTCTTGCAGTCCATGAAAATGCCAGGAGATCCCATGAGACCTTATTACACATAACAAAGAGCAGAATACATGCAGCCTCATTATTCTGTCCTCTTTAAAACACCTGTGTTTAAGCAAATATTATACAATGGATATCATGACCTCCTGAATGATATCCCCACAAAGATCAATTTGGCATCTACCACGATGATGTTCCAGAAGCCTTTAAAAAGTTGGCTGTTCTCCCAGGCTTTTGAATAGGATATGTACGGAGTCCAGCTGATTATGTTTTCTATTACAGAGAGCGTGTTTGTCCAGATGCATGGGAATTTCTCCTTTTTTTTTATTGTTTTCTGTATTTTCAGTAAGCTGCTGGAGACAGGCAGCTTCTAAATAGCATAAAATAAAATGAAATGTGAATTATTTTTATGTTGGTTCTGTTTTCCAAGATTGCATACTTTTCCTTATTTAGTTTATATGCAGAATACATAATGAGAAATGCTGCAGAATAAGTAATAAGGATTGGAACAAAAACCCTCTAACAATCTCAAAAAATGCTGATGATAGCACCACGATGGTTGGAAGTGAGAAAAACCTAATGACGCTCTAATTGAAGTTGAAAAAAAGCAACTGTAAAAGCTAAGTTGAGCTTCCGCTGTCTATTAAACAAGTAAACAATTGTATCAATAGATATTGTGAAATGAAAGGAGACAAAATTAAACTGGTCACAGACTTTATTCTAAAAAATTCAAAGGCATGGTGACTGTAACTATGAAATAAAGAGACTTGGAGAAAGACTGAGACAGATTTAGATGAAATATCCAAATATAAAGACATCACACTGACAACAAAGGCATAAATTGTCAAGACTATGGTTTTCCCTTTTGTAATATATGACTATGAAGGCTGGACCACAAGACAGGATGAACAAAGAAACTAATAATAATAATGCCTTTGAATTGCGGGCTGGAGAAAAATGAGAATACCTTGGATCACAAATGATTCAATGTTAGATGAAGTAAAATCAGACTGCTTCATAGGAACCACTAACATTAAAGTTAAACCTTAAATATTGTGGACATGCAATACAAAGGCAGGAATCATTGCATACACCCTGATTCTTTGACAAAGGCAATTGAAAAAATAAGACAAGATGCTTAGAGGCAACCTTGATGAAACAAGCATGAGTTTATAGAACTCCAAGAAACAGTTACTGACAGATAATCCTGCTGAAGCAATATCTATCAAGTCACACACACATACCAAAAATAAAAAATAAAAAATAAATCACAAGTGTTCCCTTACTATATATAGTAATGAGAGTACAATCAACATAGCACCAACAAGTAGAACACCATAGAAGAAATAACTGAACTAATGACTAAGCATCATTGGTACATATCTCCTGTGTGTACTTAGCCTAGCATACATAGTTTAGAGAAGGAGAATAAAGCTGTTCTCTTTACATAATGAGAAGAATGAAGATATGTGCTCAAATTGTACTACGGGTAATATGATTGGTGCTTACAGTTCCATGGAAAATAGTTAAGAGACAGAAATTAGCACGGAAGTAATTTTGGTCCCTATTGATTCTTCCAACATCATAAACTATTGTATGCAGATTCTTTTTCATACCTCTCTGATGCAGGATGTAATTTCTTTAAAGGTATGCATTAAAGGGGTGCTTTAAATAACCTGTAATATGCACGGTCTATGCCACTGCTAGCTGTAAAAAGTTCCAAAACAGGCTTTGAGTCTTTCAGCTAATGATTACCTGTTCAGTGAATTGTTACACAAACCAATTTCAACATCAGCCATTTTCTTGTCCCCTCACTGAATCTCCTTAAATTGCATTTCAAGGAAGCAATTTGGCTGATGATGGGATGGGCTTGGGTAACTCATGTCAACAAAATTGTCTCTTTTGGGTACATTAATGATTCCTTTTCTCATTTGCCATTTTTGGACATGGCTAATATTATCAGGAGAGGTAGCAATGAAGAGTTTTAAGGGGAAACTCTGGATCTATGTGTGGAGAACCTTAATTAAGGTTCGCCATAATGAATCAGGTTCATGGATCTATTTTCAGGCTGTGCTCTTGATTTAGGAAAGAAAATAATAAGGGAACAAGAGTACACAATGCATGTATTTCTTGCTTCTTGAGTTTTGCCTCTATACCCAATCCTAAAATTAAGACAATTAATAAAATGACCACTTACACTAAACAACCACTAAAATAATTAGTGAAAGCAAATAGCAAAATACGAAAGAAATAAAAGCGTAAGAAGTCATATGTCAAAAGTCGCAAGGGAAAAAAAGGAATTGGTCCCAGGATCATCTGCCTGGGTTGGAGTTGAGAAAATGGTGTCCGTGACCATTAAAGCACCAACCCTTTTCTTTATGTATTGTGTGCACTACTCATGTAGAAAAAAGAGAAATGATTTCAATCATTCTGCATTTCCTGCATCAGATGAGGAGAGCACATCTTTCTCCTTCCATCCTGGCCACTTTTTACAGAGACAGGACTGAGAGTGTTTTAACAAACTGCATCACTGTTTGGTTTGGTGGCAGCAATGCCTCGGATAGAACGTCCATTCAGAAAATGGTAAGGACAGCCAGGAAGATTATAGGAAGCTCACTTCCTCTCATTCAGGATACTGCATATAAATGCTATGTGCTTAGAGCTCAAAGCATTGTTAGAGACCCCACTTTACAGTCTGTTTCTGTTGCTCTCCTCTGGGTAGAGGTTTCAAAGTATTTCTAGCAGGACTTCCAGATTCTGTAACAGCTTTTTCCCTTTGCCATCCGTCTGGTAAACTTGCAAGATTTGTTTCTCTCACCATGTGCATGTATACATCCGAACTAGACTGTGTTGTTTCTCTGTGACATGTATGATATGTGGGTACATGCATATTTATTTATTTATTTATTCTTGTCATGTTTATGTAGTGCATAGTGTAGTGTGGAGATGCTTTGAGAGCTGCATGCAGCAAAATTCCATTTTAATGTATGCAGAATAGTGTACATTCAAAGTGACAATAAAGTTATTCTAAGTTCTATTCACATAGCTGTGGCCACCATCTTTCCTTATTTAACCAGTTTAATAAATGTACCAAGCTATGGATTAGGAGGCCAAGAAAATCTATTTTGCTGGTAGATGCTTTTCCATCAAGAAGACATTGCAAACTTGGATATAGTATAATCCATTTATTATTATTTATTATTATTTATTGAATTTTTATACCGCCCTTCTCCCGAAGGACTCAGGGCGGTGTACAGCCAAAAATAAAACACAATACAAATACAATTAAAACCAACAATTAAAATCTAGCAAATTACAAAAGGCTGATAATTAAAAGTTTAAATTTAAAATTATAAAAGATTTTAAAAACCCAATAAAAACCCAGTTTAAGATTAAAACTATTAAAACATTATGCCAGTCCCGCTTGAATAAATAAATATGTTTTTAGCTCACGACGGAAGGTCCGAAGATCAGGCACTTGACATAGGCCAGGGGGAAGTTCATTCCAGAGCGTCGATGCTCCAACAGAGAAGGCCCTACTCCTGGGGGCCGCCAGACAACACTGTTTGGCGGACGGCACCCTGAGTAGACCTTCTCTGGGAGAGCGTACGGGTCAGTGGGAGACATAGGGTAACAGCAGGCAGTCTCATAAGTACCCGAGTCCTAAGCCATGGAGCGCTTTAAAGGTGGTAACTAGAATCTTGAAGTGCACCCGAAAGACCACAGGAAGCCAGTGCAGACTACACAGCAGTGATGTTACATGGGAGCCGTGAGCGGCTCCCGTTACTACTCGTGCAGCCGCATTCTGGACTAACTGTAGCCTCCGGGTGCACCTCAAGGGCAGC
This sequence comes from Ahaetulla prasina, assembly GCF_028640845.1. NCBI lineage: Eukaryota > Metazoa > Chordata > Lepidosauria > Squamata > Colubridae > Ahaetulla > Ahaetulla prasina. The sequence continues at coordinate 89,715,592 of NC_080541.1, read as the reverse complement.
CCCATGTAGAGAGCATTGCAGTAATCCAACCGAGACGTGACCAGAGCATGAGTGACTGTGCATAAGGCATCCCGGTCAAGGAAGGGACGCAACTGGCGGACCAAGCAAACTTGGTAGAAAGCCCTCCTGGAGACGGCCGCCAGATGTTCATCAAAGGACAGCCATCCGTCCAGGAGGACACCCAAGTTGCGAACCACCTCCTTTGGGGTCACTAACTCGCCCCCAACAGTCAGCTGCGGCTGCAGCTGACTGTACCGGGGTGCCGGCATGACTGTACCGGGGTGCCGGCATCCACAGCCACTCCGTCTTGGAGGGATTGAGCCTGAGTCTGTTTCTCCCCATCCAGACCCATACGGCTTCCAGGCACCGGGACAGCACTTCGACCGCTTCGTTGGGATGGTCCGGGGTGGAAAAGTACAGCTGAGTATCATCAGCGTACAGATGATAACTCACCCCGAAACCACTGATGACCTCGCCCAGCGGCTTCATATAGATGTTGAACAGGGTAGGCGAGAGAATCAACCCCTGAGGCACCCCACAAGTGAGGCGCCTCGCGGATGACCTCTGCCCCCCTGTCAACACCGTCTGCGACCGGTCAGAGAGATAGGAGTAGAACCACCGATAAACGGTGCCTCCCACTCCCACTCCCAATCCCTCCAACCGGCACAGCAGGATACCATGGTTGATGGTATCAAAAGCCGCTGAGAGATCTAATAGGACCAGGGCAGAGGAGCAACCCCTGTCCCTGGCCCTCCAGAGGTCATCCACCAACGCGACCAAAGCCGTCTCCGTGCTATAACCGGGTCGGAAGCCGGACTGGAACGGGTCTAGATAGACAGCTTCATCCAGGTGCCGGGGAAGCTGCCATGCAACCACACTCTCTACAACCTTCGCCACAAAGCGAAGGTTGGAGACTGGACGGTAATTCCCCAAAATAGCTGGGTCCAGGGAAGGCTTCTTAAGGAGAGGTCTCACCACCGCCTCTTTCAAGGCGGCGGGGAAAACCCCTTCCACCAAAGAAGCATTTATAATCCCCTGGAGCCAGCCTCGTGTCACTTCCTGAGCAGCCAGCACTAGCCAGGAAGGACACGGGTCCAGTAAACATGTAGTTGCATGTAACCTCCCCAGCAACCTGTCCACGTCCTCGGGAGCCACAGAATCAAACTCATCCCAAATAACCTCAACAAGACGTGTCTCAGTCATCTCGGTCGGATCATCACAATCTTGGTCCAAACTATCCCAAAGCTGAACGATTTTATCGTATAGATAACTGTTAAACTCCTCAGCTCGTCCCTGTAAAGGGTCTTCCCGTCCCTCCTGATGAAGGAGGGAACAGTTCACCCGAAACAGGGCGGCCGGGCGGTTATCTGCCGATGCAATGAGGGTGGAAACGTAAGAACGTTTCGCCTCCCTCAATGCCACTAGGTAGGTTTTAGTGAAAGACCTCACTAGTGTCCGATCAGCTTCGGAACGGCTGGACCTCCAAGAGCTCTCTAGGCGTCTTCTCCGGCGTTTCATCTCTCTCAGCTCCTCGGAAAACCAGGGAGCCAATTGAGATCTACGCCGGGTCAGAGGCTGCAAAGGCATGACACGGTCCAAAGCCCCAGCCCGTTCCCAGGCTGCAACTAGTTCTTCAGTCGTGCCGTGGGCAAGATCCTCAGGGAACGGCCCAAGCTCCATCTGGAACCTCTCAGGGTCCATCAGGCGCCTGGGACGGAACCAATGCATTGGCTCCATCTCCCTGCGGTGGTGAGCGGCGGTCCGAAAGTCTAGATGAAGGAGAAAATGATCCGACCATGAGACTGCTTCCGTCACTAAATCTCCTAATTCCAGATCATTAATCCACTGTCCAGAGATAAAAATCAAATCTAGTAGAATCAAATCCAGTAGAATATTTATTGCTATTTTCTAATCAATATTGTATAAAATACTTCTAGTTAATATATTAAGGAAGTGATTTTTATATGCTTATTCAGTGGACCTTGCTGCTTACCAAAGTTTTTCCCCTTCCCTTTCATTGTCATGCAGTCCTGCAGCTTTCTAGTCCCAAGTGAGTTTTGTTGCTTTTTTTTTTTTTTTAGAGTGGGGGAGAGTAAGAATAAAAGTTTGATAAACTGGAGCAAAAGAGCTGTAAGGGCAAACGTTGTAAAATGGTAATGCATTGTGAAAATTAAAATATCAATTTCAGTGGCTTTTGGAATAATGGATAAAGTGAAGTTGAGTTCATATCTTTTATAGATGGACCTATTTCTGAGTTTATAGCTGAATAGCTTGAAGTTTGTCACCAAATATCAACTTACAATAAACAAGATACATTTCTTGGCCAGGATTCTATTAAGATGTAAGTTTAACCATTTTAAAAATTACATAAAAAAAGAAATCACTGTCTCCATGAAGAATGCATGTGGTCTATTATGTATTTGTTTCTGATATCCTATTTTCCGAGAAGAAAAAAAGCATTTAGTTTCATCTTTTCCCTAGCCATGGATTAGAAGAAATGATTTATGTACAGCATTACTGTGCGACTTTTATGGGTGATGTTATCTCATAAATTTTAGCTCATATCCCAGATGCTGCCCTTTTGCAGTTTTTTTTACAATGGGAATATTTTAAGTTATTGCATACTTGTTTTCTGCTGGTTGTGCATTGTTCGTAGAAATGTCTGCTTTTATAAATAAAAATATACACACTTGCAACTATTTGTATTATATATTGGAGCAATTTCTGCTGACAAGATGGGTCTTGTAATTTGTGAGTATAGTTATCTGTTTGTATGTTCAAAGATGACTCTTCACTAGGACAGAGCAGAAAAGCAGATCCTGCAACTGGAATTATATATAAATCTTGGACTTAAATCTCAATTTGAGCATTTAGATCCTATCAATATACTGCAGATGTTTGCTTACTAGTGTTGAATTACATGTCCTATACAGCCAACTCTATGTTATCTTGAATTAGCTTCCACTGAGCAGATAATTTAACATTCTATTACCACAAAAATATATATTTCTCATCTACTAACATTGTAGTAGTCCTTTATGTTCTTTTGTCATTCACAAGCATTTGCCTTGATGATATTTGTGCGGTGCTATCCTAAACCCTATTTAACAAATTTCCTTGCACATAATTTGCTATTTCAATACTGTTCACTGACATTATGATTATCAGATTTCAGAAAGCAGAGCGCATTCAGTTGTTCATGGGAAGAGAAGCTATATTTAATTGCCCCCATTGCAAATGCACTTCTCATCAGTTATTTATTTCAGATAATAGTGAGCCATCTATAGACATAGTTATGGTGGTGATACAAGGAACCGTATATTTTACCAAAAAGAGGACAACATATCATTAAAAATAAAGCACAACTAATATTTAAATTGACTCTGGTATTGTATTTTAGGTTTGACTCAGGGATGAAATTCACTTCCCTTCCCTGTCAGTTCGTAAAAGTGCATGCACCCCACATCAACTCCCACTGCTTGCACGCGTCATCATCCGTGCATGCGCAAAGCCTTCTGTGCATGCACAGAGACTTAAAATGTCACAAAAAAGTGACGTCATGACATCTGCGTGGGTGGGCGGAGCCTCCCGCAGCCTCCGCTACCAGTTCTCCCAAGCCGGATAGAACCAGCTGAATTTCACCCCTGGTTTGGTTGCTCCTCTGTATTTTTTTTTTATTATTATTTTAATACCCTATTCCAGTATATAAATTAGCCAAAATTCTTGTTCCGAACTGCTTTTTGAGGGAGAAAAAAACCTTGGATGTCATGAAGAAAATTTGCCATAGAATTATTAGCTAAGTCTTATAGAAACTGCATTTCTACAAAGATGGCCATGTTCATCTATTACTAAACATTATTCGGCTATTTAAGGGGAAATAAAAATAGATCATCATTCCCCTGTTAAGTCTCTTTACCCTGGAGACCATGCTTGTTGACTACTATCTCTCAAAACGCACTGTGGATTATTACCTTATTTATTACATTTCTAGGCCACCAAATCGCTGCAGTTCCTCAGTTCAGGGAGAGAAAATTTAAAAATAAAGACAAAAATGCCTTTGAGTCATGCTCAGTTCTGGATGATTACTTGGACACATCCATGCCTTACTTGTAAGCATGTGGAAGTAGTTTGCCAATCGCTTTTCTCGGGAATTTTTAAGCTTCCCTATGTCACTGACAGTGAGGCAGGAACCATCAGTTATAAACAGGGAACAGGTGTGCCCCAGTTTCAAGACTCTGAAGAGAACAGCTAAATATCTGTTGGCTCCATCGAGAAAGGCCTACATTTTAAAATATGAAGCTTGTCTGTGCATGCACACACATACACACACCATGCAAAGGATTTGATTTCTGTGCTCTGCAGTAGTTATATTTGCATTTATATGGTTTCTATCTTGTTTACAACAAGGGAGTATGTATGCCTGGGTCACGGCTGTGAGTGTCTGCTGTAAGCAAGTTCCTGAAGCTGGGGTTAAGTACCTGGAGGACTGAGATTTATTGTCATGCAAGGTATCAGACACTAGCCTGCAGGTAGTGTCCCATTCAAACACTAATCAGCTGAAGGGCATTTCATCAAAAAGACAAAGCATGTGTTAGAATGTCACAATGCAAATTCTATCCATTACGTATTTGTGTGTGACATTGTGCCACATATACAAGAGGGGAAGATTTTGCATAATGACATTGAAGTATATGCTTCTTCTTTTTTAATATAATAGCATTGACAGTTTTAAAAACAAGAGCAAAAATTAATACAAAATAAAATAGAATAAGAAGGGAAAAAAGGAAAAGGAAAAAATAAAAGAGATAGATAAAGCGCAGAAAAGAAAAAAAGAAAAAGAAAAATAGGAAAGAAAAAAAGATATAAGGAAGTGATTTGCAATCTCATGTGAGGGCAGGACAAGAAGCTATTGATGGAAATTAATCAAGGAGACAACCAACCTAGAACTAAGAAGAAATTTACTGAAAGAACAATTAATCAATGGAACTACTTGCCTCCAGAAGTTGTGGGTGCTCCAGTATTTTACAAAAATAGTTTGTCGCGAAAGTGACTGCCTGGCAAGGCTCTTGGATTGGGGCTGAAAAGTGAGAGCGGAAGCAGTATGTTTCATCTCATAATTGGTTGCTCTGATAGCCCAGTCTCACTGGAAAAAGCACTTAATCCAGTGGTGAAATCCAGCTTGTTTTATTACCAGTTCTGTGGATATGGCTTGGTGGGTATGGCTTGGTGGGTGTGGCAGGGGAAGGATACTGCAAAATCTTCATTCCCACCCCACTCCAGGGGGAAGGATACTGCAAAATCCCCATTCCCCCCATTCCTGGGGGAAGGATATTACAGAATCTCCATTCCCACCTCATTCTGGGGCCAACCAGAGGTAGTATTTGTCAGTTCTCCGAACTACTCAAAATTTCCGCTACCAGTTCTCCAGAACCTGTCAGAACCTGCTGGATTTCACCCCTGACTTAATCTTTCCTCTGGTATAGCCAACAAAGTGAAGAGAGCCTGTGGCTTAAAGGTTAATATAGGTTAATATATCTACCTAATATACAAGTAGCCCGGGTTTGAATCCCAGAAGTCAATGGCTAGCTGATGAGAGCTAAATAGTCTCCCTTTGTTTCTTTGTTGGTAAATATAAATTCAATACAAAAATTGTTTCTTGTGAAAGCGATTGCTTGCAAAGACTCCTGGATTGGAGCTGAAAGGCAAAAGCGGAAGCAGTATGCTCCATTCCATAATTGGGTAGACCAGGTTTCCCTGATAGACTGGTCTCACCAGAGAAAAACATTCCAGTATTGCAGGTTTGTAAGAAGAAGTTGGACAACCATTTGTCTGAAATGGTAGGGTTTCCTGCTTGAAGACTGCTAGGGGACTGGAGGCTAAAACATATGAAGAATGGTTCCAGGAACTCAGTATGCCTAGTTTAATGAAAAGAAGGACTAGGGGAGATATGATAGCAGTGTTCCAATATCTTAGTGGTTGCCACAAAGAAGAGGGAGTCAAACTATTCTCCAAAACACCTGAGGGTAGAACAGGAAGCAATGGGTGGAAACTAATCAAGGAGAGAAGCAACCTAGAACTAAGGAGAAATTTCCTGACAGTTAGAACAATTAATCAGTGGAACAACTTGCCTCCCGAAGTTGTGAATGCTCCAACACTGGAAATTTTTAAGAAAATGTTGGATAGCCATTTGTCTGAAATGGTGTAGGGTTCCCTGGTTGGGCACGGAAGGGGGAGTTCCCCTGGTAGGAATGTGCCCACTGGGTTTCCGTGCACTCCATCAGGCAAGGACCCAGGGTAGGGGCGGGGGGTGGCGGTTGTTATCAATGAGAGTCTAGAACTGAGGGAGACCACTGTGCCACAGATAGCCAGATGCGAGTCCCTCCTTGTGAAGTGGGGCCGAAGGATGCAGAAGCCCTGCCCGAGCTGCTGGATGTGATCGCCGGGACGGTGGTGGAGACCCCCAGACTTATGGTCATGGGGGACTTCAATCTACCGTCGGCGGGGGTGGCATCCACATCAGCTCGGGAGTTCATGGCCTCCATGATGGCCTTGGACCTGACCCAGTTAGTTGACGGTCCCACTCACATCGGGGGAAACACTCTGGACTTGATTTTCGTCTCTGGCCAGTGGTTGAATGATCTGGAGTTATGGGAGGTAGTTATCAGACCCTTGTCATGGTCAGATCATTCGCTCCTTCAGCTGGACTTTCGAACCGCCAACCCCTGCCGCAGGGAGATGGAACCGACTCATTGGTTCTGTCCCAGGTGCCTGATGGACCCTGAGAGGTTCCAGACGGAGCTTGGGCCATTCCCTGAGGATTTGGCCCACGACTTGGTTGGGGATCTAGTTGCTGCCTGGGATCGGGCGGCGGCTGGTGCTCTAGACCGAGTTGTGCCTTTGCGGCCTCTGACCCGGTGCCGATCTCGTTTAGCCCCTTGGTTGAGGGAGATGAAGCGCCGGAGACGTCGCCTAGAGAGTATCTGGAGGTCCAGCTGCTCCGAATCTGACCAGACACTAGTTAGGTCCTATATTCGGACCTATCTAGTGGCAATGAGGGTGGCGAAACGGGAATATTTTTCCACTCTCATTGCATCAGCAGATAACCGCCCAGCCGCCCTGTTTAGGGTGACCCGCTCGCTCCTTCAACAGGGAGTGGTGGAGGATCCCTTACAGGGTCGAGCTGAGGAGTTTGGGCAGTATCTGTTTGATAAAATCACTCAGATTTGGGAAGGGTTGGACACTGATTGGGTAGATCCGGGCGGGATGGGAGAGGCAGGTCTTGGGGTTACTATCTGGGACGAGTTTGATTCTGTGGCTCCTGAGGATGTGGACAGGATACTGGGGGGACTGAATGCGACCACATGTTTATTGGACCCGTGTCCCTCCTGGTTGGTACTGGCCACCCGGGAGGTGACACGAGGCTGGCTCCAGGGAATTGTGAACGCTTCTTTGATGGAGGGTGTTTTCCCTACCGCCTTGAAAGAGGCGGTGGTGCGGCCCCTCCTCAAGAAGCCCTCCCTGGATCCAGCTATTTTAGGAAATTACCGTCCTGTCTCCAATTTTCGTTTTGTGGCGAAGGTTGTTGAGAGTGTGGTTGCACGTCAGTTGCCCCAGTACCTGGATGAAACCATCTATCTTGATCCATTCCAGTCCGGTTTCCAGCCTGAATACAGCACGGAAACAGCCTTGGTCGCGTTGGTTGATGATCTCTGGAGGGCTCGGGACAGAGGTTGTTCCTCTGTCCCGGTCCTATTAGATCTCTCAACGGCTTTTGATACCATCGACCATGGTATCCTGCTGTGCCGGCTCAGGGGACTTGGAGTGGGAGGCACCGTTCATCGGTGGTTCTCCTCCTACCTCTCCGACCAGTCGCAGACGGTGTTGACAGGAGGGCAGAGATCAGCCCCGAGGCGCCTCTTATGTGGGGTGCCACAAGGGTCGGTTCTCTCGCCTCTTCTGTTCAACATCTACATGAAGCCGCTGGGTGAGATCATCCGTGGTTTTGGGGTGAGTTGTCACCTATACGCTGATGACACTCAGCTGTATATTTCCACCCCTAACCACCCCAACGAGGCTGTTGAAGTGATGTCCCAGTGCCTGGAAGCCGTATGGATCTGGATGAGGAGAAACAGACTCAGACTCAATCCCACCAAGACGGAGTGGCTGTGGATGTCGGCAGCCCGATACAGTCAGCTAGTTCCATCGCTGACCGTTGGGGGAGAGTCATTGGCTCCTGGATGCACGGCTGTCTTTAGAAGAACATATGACGGCCATCGCCATCTATCAGGTTCGCCTGATACGCCAGTTGCGCCCCTTTCTGGATCGGGCTTCCTTATGCACAGTCACCCATGCCCTTGTTACATCCCGCCTGGACTACTGCAATGCTCTCTACATGGGGCTCCCCTTGAAGGGGACCCGGAGGCTTCAACTGGTCCAGAATGCGGCTGCGCGGGTGATAGAGGGAGCACCTCGTGGCTCCCGTGTGACACCTCTCCTGCGCAGTCTGCACTGGCTCCCAGTGATCTTCCGGGTCCAATTCAAGGTGCTTGTTATCACCTTCAAAGCGCTCCATGGCTTAGGACCCGCGTATTTACGGGACCGCCTACTGCCACCAGTAGCCTCACACCGACCAGTGCGCTCTCACAGAGAGGGCCTCCTCCGGATACTGTCAGCCAAACAATGTCGGCTGGCAACCTCCAGGGGGAGGGCCTTCTCTGTGGGGGCTCCTGCCCTCTGGAATGAGCTGCCTCCGGGGCTTTGTCAACTCCCTGACCTCCGGACTTTTCGCCGCGAGTTGAAGACGCTATTGTTTCGACATGCAGGACTAGCTTGAACATAGTTTTAATTTTAGGGTTTTAATTAGGGTTTTAAACGGGGTTTTAAACTGTATTTAAATTTTTAGGCAGTTATTGAATCAGTTTTTTATATAGTTTTTAAATTTGTATTGTATGTACCGTTTTTATTGGCTGTGAACCGCCCTGAGTCCTTCGGGAGAAGGGTGGTACACAAATATAATAAATAAATAAATAAATAAATAAATAAATAAATAAATAAATAAATAAATAAATAAATAAATAATAAGGGTTTCCTACCTGGGCAGGGGGTTGGACTAGAAGACCTCCAAGGTCCCTTCCAACTCTGATGATATTATTATTATTATTATTATTATTATTATTATTATTATTATTATTATTATTATTATTATTATTATTATTATTATTATTATTATTATTATTATTAGACCTCCAAGGTCTATTCCAATTCCATTGTTCTTTATTCTGTTATATATTTTCAATACAGATTTGAAGTTCCTGTCCTAATGTTCCCTTGATTGTATCCAATTTCGTATAGTTATTACATACTTACGCTTATATATATACTTATATATTGTATAGTTATTTCATGCTTATGCTTATATATACTGTTATGACAAATAAATAAAATAAATAAAAAAATATTTGAATGTACGTAATCCCCCAGATACAAGGGTTCCCTCAGCCAATTTTCACCAGAACGAATGTATTCAGAAAGAGTACTTATGTTAGAAATTTAAAACTGCGATCAAAAACAAGCTTCTGTAGCCAAGTGACTTGAATTCAGTCACTACTGCAGTGGCCACCATTTTTAACTCTGTCTTGCCTGGACCATTTGGGCTTACGATGCAATTTCATGAAACCAGCAGTTTTGTTTTTTGGTTTTTTTGTCCCTGGTCACATGACCAAACAAGATCCTATGATCTTTTTTTTTTTTTTTTTGGATTTATATCCTGCCCTTCTCCGAAGACTCAGGGCGGCTTACACTATGTCAGGCAATAGTCTTCATCCATTTGTATACTATATACAAAGTCAACTTATTGCCCCCCCAACAATCTGGGTCCTCATTTTACCTACCTTATAAAGGATGGAAGGCTGAGTCAACCTTGGGCCTGGTGGGACTTGAACCTGCAATATTGCAAGCAGTTGATGTTAATAACAGGCTGCATTAGCCTGTTGCGCCACCAGAGGCTTTGCAGCCAGCCTGGCTCTGAGAGGTGGTTTGGTTTGGGTTGGTTTGAGTTGGTTTTGTTGTTGTTTTTTTGGTTTGGTTTGGTTTGGTTTGGTTTGGTTTGGTTTGGTTCAGTTCGGTTCGGTTTTATGCTTTGTTTTATGTTATGTTTTGTTTTGTTGTTTTGTTTTGTTTTGTTGTTTTGTGTGTAGAATCTGCTGCTGCTTGGCTTGAGAACTAGAATTCTAGAATTGCTCCGGTAAGTATTTTAAAATACTTTTTGTTACTCTATAGAACAGTAGTTTGTTTGTAAGCACTTTGCAACCCGCCACTGATTTGTTTGCATTTGCTTTGAAACTGCTTGTAGAAATGCTAGCCAGCATCTACACAAAGCATTCTATAATTGCTGTATCTCTTCTCTAAACTGCTGGTTTTCAAATTTGCAAGCTATTTATATGAGTTTTTATTTTTATTTTGCCTGGAGAAGCTTCTGCTGATCAGGGCAGTGTTTTTCTTTTTTTTAAAGAGGTTTTAAATCTAAATTGTCTCCAGAAGTTGTGGGTGCTCCATCACTGGAGGCTTTTAAGAAGAGACTAGATAAGGCATTTATCAGAAATACTCATGTGAGAGCAGTAGGTTGGACTAGATGACGTCAAGGTCCCTTCCATTTCTGTTACTATTGCAAACCAAGAGTTGTGTAAAATCCCTCCCCATCTCCCACTGAGTGGCTGGCTGGAAACTGTTAAGCTAAATTACAAGTTGTGTTTTTTTAGCAACTGCAATCAGAATTTTATATTCCCCCCATCCCCCTCTGGGCAGCTGCCTGAAGACACTTGAAGTGATCACCCCAAAAAAATGTTTTGTATTGTTTTTAAAAAAAGAATTTAAAACAGAGCTGCTTGGAGCTGCTCCTTTGGCTGTACCGGAAACAGCTGATCAGGGGAGGCAGAAACAGCTGATTGGAGGTGGGCTGGAAATAAGTCAGATCTTCATTCATTTAACAAGAGGTTTGATTCAATTAATGAATTTGATTTTAAAAATCGGTAAAATTGAGTCTGATTCAGTTGAAAAATTTTGTGACTTACAAAACTAATGGGCGGCTCATACCTCGAGGACTGACTGTACATTCTAGGTAATTTTCTGGTGTCATATACAAATGGTACATCATTTTATAAAAATTATTTTTAAGATTATAACATAGTGGAAATTTCATTACTACATATTTCCCATTGTTCCATCTGTATATTGTAATCAAACTTTTTAGTCCACATTACCATATATTCTTTCACTCATTCTTCTGTTTCAAATTTCAATAAAAGTTTAGGGTCTATATATATTCTATAGTCTCAATATGCCACATCTAAGATAATTAATTTTAAAATTAACTTTGAATTTATTGTAACACAAATATTCATGCCACCCAAACCTCAGGTAAAGTTCTTCTAACTCTAGAAGTCTTCTGTTTCTTAGCAACATTATTTTTTTCCATCAAACCAAAAAGCAACATGCAAAATACAATTTTGAATCAGGTCAAACCAATTTTCCATCTTGTAACACTTTATATTTAACTCATGGTTTGGTGTTTCCCCCCCCAAAAAAATTTAGGTATATCCTTTTGCCAGGGTATATGGTACATCATTTGTATCATTATAATTTGTATCACCAGTATTGTCTGAAACCAAAACATCACTTTTGGCAAAACATTTATTTCTATCACAGAAACTCTCCCCAATAATAACAATTATTTGATAATTGTTTTAAGACAATATATAATTTATATTTATCATGATGATACCCAGATAATTATTTTTTTTCAGTCTTAAAACCAACTTTTTCCATCAATTTGGTTTGATTGTCTGTTTTTATCTTTTTGTTAATATCTTTGTCTTCTGATTCATAATCTTAAAACCTTCTAATATACCAATTCTTTTAGTTTTCCATTAATGTTTCAATTCCTTTTAAAGGCTCTTCCAAAACCAATGCCGAGTTATCTGAAAATACCCTTAAACTTATAGGTTTCTTTTTTAGTCTTTACCACAGAACTTCATGCTTTTCTTTTTGTTTCACCCTTCTCCACAGATGTCCATGGGTCTAACCCATTCATTATTTTCAAGATCAGCCAAGATCAGCTAAAATACAGCATCTCTATGAGTTAAAAAGATAAAAACAGAATACTAGAAACAACCTACAAAGTAGCACAATGATCAAGATAAAAATCAGCAACTGCACTAACTCATCACAATAAAAGAAGCAAAGAGAACACTAAAGTCGCAAGAAGATTAAAATTGATTCACAATGCACAGACTCCTCCACTGATGACTACAATGGTGCATAAATAAATTTTAAGGAGAAAACAACATTTCTGGTAACCCCTAAAGTAGTTGCCTTTCTTAGCTTTTAAATCTCCAGAGCTTCCTCCTCAAATGAGTACAGGCATGTATTTATGTAAATACATAATTCACACATATACACATATGTATATATACTTAAAAAACTGCCAGTGACTTTTTCAACAGTCAAGGCAGCCATAAGCAATAATATCAACATTATTCTTAATGCATTCTAAAAACAAACAAAAAAAATTACACACATGTTGCTATATATTTTTAGATATTGCTAAGTTAAATTATCCAGGAGATAAAAATACAATTCATAGAAGAACATAGTCATGGCAAACCTGCCATTCATTGCTTTCATGTTTCTTGACACAGTAATTTTTCCTCCCTTCCTCCCTTCCTCCATCTCCCCCTCTCTCTTTCTGTCTTTCTCTTTGTTTCTTACCATTTAGGAAGGTCAATCATATTTTGCCACATATCAACAAAATGAAAACATAGCCTAATGATAAAAATTAAATGTCAAACAAGGTCAGGAGATATTTTAGAGTGCGTTTTTTTTTTCCCTTATAGACAACAAGATTCACAGTAAATGATGGTAGAATATATATACCTAATATGGAAAGGATCTCTTTATGCTATAGATACAAAAAAAAATAAATTTTCCTTAAAACAATTAAGAACATGTGCCAAATTACTTGCTATGAATTCTTTGTATGTAGTGAAGCAAAAGCTGGTAAGCTTTGTAAACTAATAAAGAGAAAAATAAATGACATATCTACACAGCCTACTTTCTTTTCTATCCTCTTGTTGGAGAGGTAGGGAAAAGCATTTCTACTAAAGATGGAATAGAATTCTAAAAGAAGAAAAATGCATCTTTTTAAAGAAATCTATTCTTTTTTTATTTTTATTTTGTCTTTTTGTTCCCAAAGAGGATCAGACATGTAGATCTCTCAAACCAGTTCTATTTTAGACATAGCGGGTGGCAAGGAGCTACTTTAATTAAGTGGCAAATATTCAACATTGCCAGAGAGAGAAACAAAAATAAATTAATGCTTGAATATCCTGGGCGTTTGGAAAAATTGAGGACTATGTAAATGTAGATCACCTATTTTACGGGAAATAAACACAGAGACACATTAGAATACTGTTGTTTCAAAGATACACAGGTTATAGCAGCACAAAGTAATGAGGCCTATAATTAATGCCTCTTTCCTCTATCCTTTTGTTTACTTTGCTGTCATAATTTATTGGCTAATTGCTTCAAAAACTGAACTGAGCAATTTGAACTGTGTCCTGTTTATTTACACATATGAGTAAATTCCTGGCAATTGGTTTAATCATAATCAGGAAAGGTTCTTATCATTCCTTTTGAACATGCCTTTTCCTTTGTCCAATATCATGTAATATTTGAAATTTTGGCATAAATAGAAGAGAAGCCAGGGCCCAGATCAGACTGGGCAATCTTTGACTCAGTCCTTAAAAAACTGGGCCAGTCTCCCAAAATAATTACGTAGACTGTGTACACCATTAAAATAATGACTGCTGATAATTTCAGAAGAGAGAAATCTTTCCCATTTTCCACTTTTTAAAAATCAGTGTATTTATTTTGTCTGATTTTTACTTCAGATTGTATATGTTTTATGAGCATTTTTGATAGCATTTCTATACCTTTGTTGTTTTATGTCTCACTTTTTAAAGAAACAATTGCCTAACTAAAATGTCTTTCCTTATACTGACTTTCCTGATGCCTTTATCTGGCAGATATTTTCCCCAAACATACACATTATTGTACATTTTCTCAAACATAAACATTTTAGTGCATTATAGAGCCCTATCACAAATTTTGATTTTCCATCATTCTGGCAAGTATGTATACCCTGTATACATGTATACCCTGCATTTTGACTGAATAGTGGAACAAATTAAGCTCCTTGTTCATCAGACAGTAACTATCCATGGAATGTAGCAGTTCTAGTATAAAGAATAAAAGAAAGAGTTTCGATTTCCCAAAAACTATTTCTGAATTTTTTTACTCATTTATTTCTGGCACCACCAACTTTTAATGCTCTGTGTTGCACTACTTTTTTTTTTTAACCTTCAAGCAAACTGGCTGCCTCCTGAATAGAATAGCTTAATTTTAGTATAGACAACTTGCATGAATTAATCAGACAATGAAAGATTTAAGCAGTGGTACCCCTGCCCATTACTGAGGGAAAAGCCCTATTCTTCTTGTTGTCATAATGGGAATTATTGCTCCCCTGCTCCTGTCAACAGGAGAGAGCGCACATGATCAATTTTATTGATATTAAACAAAGTTATCTCTCTATAATAGTAAATTTTATATACAAGACAATTTTATATTCCCCTTACAATTCTCACTAATAATTTATAAGCATAGTAACTCTTTTCCCACTATCCTGCTTGCCCCTGAAAGCCAACAGTGTTCTATTTTAAAGTAATATGCCAATAGTCAAGAATTATACTCCAGAAATAAGAGATCTAATTGAGTATATCGTTCTGGACAAAATGTATCTGCCACCGATAAAATGAGAAACTGCTACTATAAAGAAGGGAAGGTTAGCAATGCAATCTCCATTGGTTGCACAGGAGGGGATTTGCTAAACTCCAAAGGCAGAGGTCCCTATGGAAGAAGATGAGTGGCAACAATTCAATTTACTCTGTATCTTTGCACATAACTCCCTGTGATTTTTTCTGATTCAAAAGTGCAACATTAAACTGGAACAAAAGGAGATGATATCTGAAAAGCGGGATGGGATTTTGGGTATACAGACTGTATTAGCATATGTGAATGCCCCTCTTTCCAATACATGGCAAATTCCTGTAACCACAGATTATATTTTCCTGTTACTGCAAACGATGGGCATACCAGGCTTAGTGCTTACTGTCATACTCTCCAATGACTATAATTGAGTTGACTCCATTGGAGTCACAACTAATTGCCTTAAGAAGTTGTCATTATCTTAGTCCTCTTACCTATAGCAGAAAAAGGGGTTGTGACAGAAAAAAGCTTGAAAAAGCACAAGCAAGGCACTGACAAGAAGCTTGATTTATAAAATGACTGTAATATAAAAATTGCTGAAGAAACTGGCAATGTAGTAGTAACAAATAAGTGCAAGGAACACCCAAATCTCTATTCTGTATGTATCTGGTGATATAAAAAGAAAGAGGATACTTTATTGTGTTTTATACAGGCCAATTCTCAATATAGGGTGAGTATACTTTGAGTTAATTGTTTTTTTATTTTTAACATTTCTTCATTCATAAAATTACATTCATTACACAATATCCTCCTCTGGGAATGTGTGCATGAATGTATACATAATATTTTTCCAGAGTACCGGTCAATAATATTTTCCCCCGTTTGCTACACTTCTGTTTATGGAGGTTAATGGTGAGTAAATTATTTAAATGCTAATTACCATGGGTATTTTTTAAGTAGGATAATACTAAATACATATTTATTGAAATATTTGCCTATTATCAGTTTTTTTTAATTCTAAAAATTGTTAATTTAAAATAGAATAGAATAAAAATTTTTATTGGCCAAGTGTGATTGGACACACAAGGAAGTTGTCTTGGTGCATATGCTCAGTGTACATAAAAGAAAAGATACATTCATCAAGAATCATAAGTTACAACACTTAATGATAGTCATAGGGTACAAATAAGCAATCAGGAAACAATCAGTATCAATATAAATCACAAGGATACAAGCAACAAAGTTACAGTCATATAGTCATAAGTGGGAGGAGATGGGTGATGGGAACGATGAGAAGATTAATAGTAGTGCAGATTTAGTAAATAGTTTGACAGTGTTGAGGGAATTTAGCAGAGTGATGGCGTTCAGGAAAAACCTGTTCTTGTGTCTAGTTGTTCTGGTGTGCAATGCTCTATAGCATCATTTTGAGGGTAGGAGTTGAAACAGTTTATGTCCAGGATGTGAGAGATATTTTCACAGCCCTCTTTTTGACTCGTGCAGTATACAGGTCCTCAGTGGAAGGCAGGTTGGTAGCAATTTAGGAAAAATGTTACCATTTCTGCTCACTTCTAATAATATTTCTGATTATATGTGAAGCTTTTCTTAACATACAGAAGACAACAAAAGCTTAGGGTCATTTGAGGAATGCATTTCTATCCTCACTGGCCACTAGAAACTATTAGACATGCTATCTGATTTTCTTTTTTTCCTGTATCACTCATTCTTCTGGTTACATTTGTTTATATTCTAACTCTAGAAGAAGGATATTTTCTCCCTTCCCAGTGTCATCTCTCTCACACACTCTTTCTCTCCTGTCCTAGGTACACAAAACAGGGTTGATAGCAAATAGGTGAAGTAACTGCTTCTGAGAGGTATCTAACCAGATATCTAACCAGAGCATATAAAACATTTGCTAGACCAATTCTAGAATACAGCTCGCCTGTTTGGAACCCTCACCACATCTCTGACATCAATACAATTGAACATGTCCAGAAATATTTTACAAGAAGAGTTCTCCATTCCTCTGAAAACAATAAAATACCTTATCCCACCAGACTTGAAATCCTAGGCTTAGAAAACTTGGAACTCTGTTGCCTTCGACAAGACCTAAGTTTAACTCACAGAATCATCTATTGTAATGTCCTTCCTGTTAAAGACTACCTCAGCTTTAATTGCAATAATACTAGAGCAACCAATAGATTTAAACTTAATGTCAACCGCTTTAATCTAGATTGCAGAAAATATGAGTTCTGTAACAGAATCATCAGTGCTTGGAATACTTTACCTGACTCTGTGGTCTCTTCTCATAATCCTAAAAGCTTTAACCAAAAACTTTCTACTATTGACCTCACCCCATTCCTAAGAAGACCATAAGGGGCGTGCATAAGCACACAAACGTGCCTACCGTTCCTGTCCTATTGTTTTTCTTTTCTTCTTCCTATATATATATATATGCTTATACCTCCTTATATTTACTCATATATGTGCTTATATACTATAATCTTTTTGTATGATACCTACATATATTGTTGTGACAAATAAAAATAAATAAATAAAAAATAAATAAATATCAATGGCAGTTCTCCAGTTATGCTTTTTGACCACCATAATGGGTTCTCTGTTGTTGGAATGGGAGTTAGCACATTTTTTTAAGGAACGTTACTTTGAGCTTCAAGTCAAGCTTCAAGTCAGGTTCTCACTTGACTTCCATTTCTAATGTGGATAAACCATGCTATTGGTCTCATTGGTTTCCACAGAGAAGAGGGAATCAGAGGTTACGTTAACAGAGGGACAGAATCAAGATCATGTGAAGTGTTAATACCATTCTATAATACTTTGGCAACACCACACTTGGAATACTGCATTCAGTTTTGGTCGCCATGATATAAAAAAATATGTTGAGACTCTAGAAAAAGTGCAGAGAAGCACAAGAAAGATGATTAGAGGACTGGAGGTTAAAACATACAAAAAATGGTTGCAGGAGTTGGGTATGTCTGGTTTAATGAAAAGAAGGACTGGGGGAGACATGATAGCAGTGTTCCAATATCTCAGAGGCTGCCACAAAGAAGAGGGAATCAAGTTATTCTCTAAAGCACCTGAGAACAGGACAAGAAGCAATGGAGGGAAACTAATCAAGGAGAGAAGTAATTTAGAATTAGGGAGAAATTTCCTGTCAGTTAGAACAATTAATCAGTGGAACAACTTGCCTCCCGAAGTTGTGAATGCTCCTACATTCGAAGTTCTTAGGAAGACATTGGAGAACCATTTGTCTTAAATGGTATAGGGCCGTGATGGTGAAACTATTGAAGTTCTTGTTATCTAGTTTGCCTTGTTATCTAGTTTGCCTGTAGTTTTTTATGTACTGATCATGTAATGCTTTGCCTTGCAATGTCTCTTTTCTATTCTTCATTTGGCCTTTTTTTGTAGGCCAGTTTGGTCTTTCTGGTCCTCGCTAAGCCTTCAAGTGAAAATATGCTTTTGTTTTCTAGTTCTTCAATTTCTTGTCTTTCGTCCATTCTACATTGCTTGGATCCAATTTTAGCATGCTGATTGCTGATCTTATTTTCCAGCCTGGAGTTTTATTTTGGTGGTACATTTTTCAATTTCTTTTCTTTGTTGACTTTTCATCCAAGGTACTATACTATTATAGCACAGCTATAATATTAACTAAATGCAGTACCTTAGATGAAAATATTGGTGGGTTTGTTTCTTGCATTGAGCTGATTTTTATATTTGATATTTCAGTATTGGTATCACCTTTAATACTTGTGCAAGCTGTTTCTTTTTTGCAAGCTTCAATGCAGGCAATCTTATTCTGTTATTTTTATGCTGTTCTCAATGCTCAGTTTTTCTTTATTTCAATTCCTCTTCTTGGATCTATATGACTCAGTGACATATACATCCAATAAATAAATAGACATGAATGAATAAATAAATGGGGTTCTTCTTGCGATCCACCCTTTCTACTTTTTGGCTGTGTGGCCCTTTCATTTAATTTGAGCATGCTAGTATTTAATTCAGCAGGTTATTGTTGTTTTGATTAGATGGAGATTTAAATGTTTACTTATAATTTAGGGATAATATAACCAAGGGCCCTTTCATGAGTCTGGGTGTATTATGGGAGGATTTTTAATATAACAAATATACTGTATCTTATAAAGTAGATATGCCACGCCATCTAAGGCAAAGATCTTGGAAGATTGCTGGTTCTCCAAGACTTTCTTGAAAGAATGCAGGATCAAAACGATACATATCTTGGGGAAAATGCTATTCCCAAGGACAGGTTTGATGAGAGAGAAGTCATAATTTTTGTGCTGTCATATCAGTGGCGGGTTTTTACTGGTTTGCTCCGGTTTGGGTGAACCGGTAGTGGCCACGGCAGGAGGCTTCGCTCACCCACCCAAGCATCATCCTGGATGCTCTGCGCATGCGCTCACAGTTCCGAACAGGTAACGAAGGTAAGTGGAACTCACTACTGCATCAAATGTACTGTGTAATAGATGGGACTAAAAGCATCCAACCTTGTCAAATTTTACACAACAGGCAGAAACAATGGAGTGAGTAAATTCCTCAAATTCCAAGCTCTCTACCGTGATCAACCACAGCATCACCTGCCTTGTCACAATTGAACCAGAAATACTGTATGGGTAAAACAGAGAAAAGGCTAACAATTGCTTTCCTACTTTTACAATATGCATTATAACCTTTCCACAGCTGTTCCCACAAAAGAAAATTGCTATTTGTAGGGATTTCTTTAAAAAAAATTAATTAGGACCCAAATTAGTTAGCATGATGGATGTCAGCAATTATTCTCTAATAAACACACAGAGGGGAGGGGGGAGGAAGGGAAGAAGAAAAAGAAAAGTGTTTTTTTTCCTGTCCATTTGCATGTTAATGAGATTTGAACTGTTAATGAATGAAGCAAATTTACTAATTACCTTGGTAAGTATCAAAACTAAAAGTGAACTTTGTTAGATGAATTAATATTTGTTGCTCATTAGCGTGCCCTAATTGCTGAAAATAATGAATGTTTTATCAAGCCCACCAAAAATAAATTATTAGCATTTATATGTTCTGTCATCGTTAATGATAAATGATGGAAGGCATGTGACTCACTGACCTTCCAGATAAGATTCTCTACTGTAAGAGAGTCTGAGTAATCTGATTATTCTTATTAGAAAAATTCCGGTCACTCTTTGAAGTCTTAAAGCACAGGTAGGAAGAAGAACCATGTTATATGAAGAACAGAAGCTTTTAGAAGAAAAAAAAAGCCAAGTAAGTATGGGCAGATCAACGTTAACTTGTCGAGCATTTTTTTCAACACATTTTACTTCATTCCTTTGCATGGTCAAGTGACAAATACACTTACTTTTGTAGGTAATTGGAGGGAAAGTGCAAATTGAAAGAGGAAAAGAATAGATCTGAGTAGATGGCAAATGGTAAATAATAGCAGAAAGGTGAGATCACGCACTCTCTCAGCCCACCTCATCTCACAGAGTAGTTGTGAGTTTTATGTTTGCTGTCTTGAGTTACTTACGAACATCAGTAGTGGGTTTCACTTACCTTCACTTACCGGTTCGGAACTGTGAGCACGTGCGTGCACGTGCAGAGCATCTGTGATGACGTCCGGGTGGGTGGGCGGAGCCTCCACTGCCGTCGCGACTGGTTCACCTAATATAGACTGGATAAAAATCAAACAAACTAAGAATAAATAAAATTGCTATGTAAACCTAAAGACTTCCTTAACCTGAACTGAGATCTTAGCAATGACATCTATAGAACCGGTAGTGAAACTGGTGGGAGGCTCTGCCCACTGACCCGAACGTCATCAAAACTGTTCTGCGCATGTGCAGAAGCTTCGTGAGGGCAAGATGCGAACCAGTAGTAAAGGTAAGTAGAACCCACCCCTGAATGACATGGCATATTTTTGGGGCAAAAAATATGGAAGTGGCTTTCCATTATCTTATGAATGTTTTTCCAACTTTCCAATCTAATCTACAGCCTTGGGATTTCGAGGTCATTTCCCACTCAAGTATCAAGCTGGTCTGAAGCGTCTCAGGTTCCCTCACTCCAAATTATTTGAAATCAGCTAACCATTTCCTCATAAGTGTGGAGCCAATCAATTTTCCTCTGCATATCCCAAACAAATTTCTCCTTGGATAAGTTACTATTTTTAAACAAGCAAACAAGCTAACTTCTGTCCCAGCTAGCCAACTGCAGGCTGCTAATCACACTTGGTAGCCTTGGGAAGAAGCAATAGTGTTCCCGGCTAGGGAAATAGAAATAGTGCAGCCAAAACCAGAAATTTTTCTGCATCACATCTGGTGGCTGGGTTGAAATTGGTAATACTGTATATGGCGTTGCATAAGCTTGATTTAGTTTGAATCAATAAAGTCCTTAAAATTGCTTGGCAGTGCATAGTGCCACTACCCTACTGTTTTACTAGTTCTAATCCAGGAGCACTACTTTAGTTCTGCTCAAAGGCATTTTTTCAGTTTCACTGACAATAAATCTTTTAAACCGATCACAAAGCTTTTGCAGCATTTTAAGTGTAATTTTGGCCTGTCCAGTTTTGCTAATGTTTTGTGTGATTTATATTTATACCATTGGGCAAATCTGTTAAGTGCTTTAGCTTGCTGTTTTTCCATGCTGTTTTATACATGTTTTTCAAACACTGATTCATCACACATCAACCATGCAATGAGGTGTAGAATTGAAGTATCTCATGTTGTGTCTCGTCATGGCATTTCATGTTAATGTGTGTTAGGAGTCAAAGAGTATATTACCTTCACAACCACAGTGGCAAATACCACTGGAATTCCTATTTCCTTTTCTGTTCCCCCTTGACAGTTTTAAGTGTGATAATGTCATTCTAAAGTAAAAGTTTACACTGTTTCTGTACATTATGTTCAGTACACGGCAGAGATGGGTTTCAGCAGGTTCTGACCAGTTCTGGAGAACTGGTAGTGGAAATTTTAAGTAGTTTGGAGAACCGGTAGTAAAAATTCTGACTGGCCCCACCCCCATCTATTCTCTGCCTCCCAAGTCCCAGTTGATCAGGAGGAAATGGGGATTTTTCAGTATCCTTCCCCTGCCATGTCCACCAAGCCACGCCCACCAAGCCATGCAATGCCCACCAAGCCACACCCACAGAACCAGTAGTAAAAATTTTGAAACCCACCACTGGTATATACACACACACACACACACACTGAACATAAACAGAGATAGATGAGAGAGACAGAAAGAGGGAGGGAGGGAGGGAGGGAGAGAGAGAGAGAAAGAGAGAGAGAAGAGAGAGAGAGAGAGAGGAAAGGGGTCTGGTTCTTGAGCCGGAAAAGAATACACAAAGACCACTGCTTGAAGAGAATAATTTCTTTCCAAGAGCACAGCACAGAGGTTAGCTTCCAAAAAGCTAGGCTACAGAGTTTGACATTGGGTGATCTAAGATTTTTTAAGGGGAATATTATATGTGTATGTGTAGAGGAGGAGTGTGCTCTTGTGCGTTTTGTGTTGATCGTGCTGATCTGTTGAGTGCGTGGTTTAAGAGAAGTCTATATGGATATGTAAAGCATTTGTTTGAGTACACTGATTCTTTCCCTATTCATGTCTGGATAGTGTCATGTCCCACTCCTCCGCTGACCACCGGGTCAGGGAAATCTGAATCAGGCGTGCCTCTGCAGCTCTGCCAAAGTCCTAGCAAAGTTCTCAAGGCAGGCAGGAGACCAGAAAGTGATTTCAGCAAGATAAGGTAGACTTTGCCTGACTCAGAGAATGCCAGAAAGCAGATCCTTTATATAGGCCATGGGGTGTGGCTCCATGACTCAGCACTTATCCCGGCCTGCCCCTCCCTTCCTTCTGTTGACGCCGCTTATCAATTCTCCTGAAGCGAGGGTCACTCCAGTCTGCAGCTGTTGGTAATTGACCTTCCTCAGGCTCACATGCTGTGGGGGAGGGGGAGGGGTCTAGTTGCTCCATTTGCCTAGGCATGGAGCCAGGGCTGGGAGCTGGAGGTGCTTCTTCTTCCTCAGCCTGTCTGGGCATGGAGCCAGGGCTGGGGCTGGGAGGCATGCTAGGACATTCCTCAGCGTTCGGAAGCAGATAAGAAGGCCCCGGCTGCGGGGAAAGCGGACGAGGCACAACAGATAGGGGTTGTTGAATATTAAATTTCATATATCTATGGATTGGGTTCCATTCAGGGGTGAAATGCTCCTGGTTCTGGTGATCTGGTAGCAATTGTAGCCGGTGGTTTGGCGATCCGGTAGCAATGGAGGAGCAAAGCTCCACCCACCCACCCAGATGTCATTACTTTCTGGTAATGTGTTTTTTATCTTTTGCACATGTGCAGATTTCACTCCTGGTTCCATTGCAATGCCTTTTGTTAATCTGTTTCTGGTTTGATTGAATTGCCTCTACTGCAGCAGGTCCTTGTGATTAGTCTTGCAAGATAGTATTTGTTTTGCATATTTTTGCAACATTGTTTCCTAGTGTTATTGGCAGGTCAAATTTAAATTGCTAAAGGGGTTTTCTATGGGGAGCATAATGAAAATTTAGGATAGATAGATGATAGATAGATAGATAGATAGATAGATAGATAGATAGATAGATAGATAGATAGATGAGAGATAGATGAGAGATGAGAGAGAGAGAGATAATTATTCTTAGATATGTATATATAAGATTGTAGTCTTGTATATTAAAACTATTTTTTAGATATCTCCTCTTCCCATTTTCTTCTAGAACCAAAATTCTAAAAAGTAGGTTTTTCTGAAAAGCCACACCTTGTCTTGTGTCACCTAATGACAAGTACAACCAAATATATCCACACATGACAAATTGAAGCTGACTGGTTTATAATGTTCTTACCTATAGTACAGGAATATCCTCAGACTGCTTGTCTTCCCTTAGGAATAAAAAGATAAGGCTCTATAGAACTGGGATGGTGGTGGTGGTGGTCAGACTTATGGCTTTTGTGGCTCTGCTAGGATTCAAGGCTAGTCCCCCACTTGATTCTTCACCCTTGCCTGGTTTGGCATTTTCCAATACCTATTTTGAACCTTTATGGATGAAAAAATTCTGATCATGCGTGCAAAGGCATCCACAGATAGCCATGATAATGCAGAATGACAAAATATGTATCATTATAATGCACTAGTGTTGGGACACTGCATGGATGTACATATGAGCTAGAATTTATGCTACCGTATTGCAACACGTTTCATCATTTACCCCACACTCCAATCCTAAACATTTTGATATTTCCTTAGATGAAAAGCAATGTAGCAATATAGACAAAGCAAAAATTTTGACCTGTCTCCAATCTTCCCTTTCTAGGGAAGGTGGTTGAAAAAGTGGTTGCATGGCAGCTCCAGAGGTTTTTGGATGAAATGGATTATCTACCAGTCAGGATTCAGGCCTGGATATGGGACAGTAACAGCATTGTTGGAGTTTTTGATGATTTTTGGATGAAGCGGGATGGGGATAGTGCACCCATTCTTGATGTACTTGACCTCTCAGCAGCTCTCAATACCATTGGCCATAGTATCCTTCTGGAGCAGCTTCAGGGATTGGGAATGGGAACCTTTGTGCTATCCTGATTCATCTCTTTCCTCTGTGGTGGCTCTCAGTGAGAGATACAGCCCTCACCCACTGCTTTGCAGGTCCTACAGGGCTCGGTACTCTCTCCACTCCTATTCAAAATGTACATAAAACCATTGGGTGAGATCATCCAACACCATGTACTGAGATATCATCAATATGTTGATGATACTCATCTGTATAGCTCAGCCCATGGTCATGCCATGACCGTGCCATGACCATCACAGTACCTGGAGGCTGTTAGAGGCTGGATGGAGGGCAATGGGTTGAAATTGAACCCTGGCAATACTGAATGGTTCTGGTTTGGGGTTCTTTGGCCCATGGAGAAATGCCATCTTTGGTCTTGCATGGCGTGGCACTCCTCCAAGCACTGCCCTGTGCATATCCTGGAGGTTCTTCTGAACTCACGACTCCCGTTCAAAGAGTAGGTGGCAGTCGTGGCCAGGAGGGCCTTTGTGCAATTGCGGATTGTGTACCAGTTATGCCCTTTCCTGGACCAACAATCTGTACTCATATCAATCATGCCCTAGTCACCTTCCATCTTAACTATTGCAATGAGCTCAAGATGGGACTGCCCCTGAAAAGCATCTGGAAGCTCCAGTTGGTGTGTCAGGGTTCAGTTGGTATAGGGTCAGAGCTGACTTGCTGTCAAGGTTCCAACAGATGCCCTAATTAAATCATAAGTCTCGAGCCAAGCTTCAAAAGAAATCCAGTTATTTATTAGGGGCTTCATGTTGGCACATTCCCAAGTGAAGCCAGCCCTACATAATTTATGTTCCAATTATGACTCTGTTTCTCCCCTCCTCCCAGGGAGAGTCATCAATCATATTTGCCAACGAAGCAATTTTACGGGTTGTAGAGGTCACTCCCCTCAGCTGCTGTAGGTAACCCTGGGATACAGCCTTGAGAGAGATAAGTGTGGAATATGAATCTGCCTTTGGCTGCTGTGCCATTTCCCTGGTTTCCCATCCCCCCTGGCCTATGGCAACTCGAGAGCAGGCCAGGAATGCTTTGTGAGTTGACATTGTGCAAAATGCAGCAGCCACAAGCTTTTGCTCAGATCTTGGTGTGCACATGTATCACCTCTCCTGTGCTGGTTGTCACCTTTAAAGCCCTTCATGGCTTGTGACCAGGTTATCTGAAGGACTGTCTCTTGCCGGTCACATCTACCCAACCTTCTAGAGAAGAGAGTCAAGGAATATTGTGGGCCCCATCCCTAAGGAGATATATCTGTGGGGACCCAGAAGAAGAACCTTCTCCATGGAGGCTCCCTCCCTCTGGAACATCATACTTCTGGAATTTAGACTGGCCCCCACTCTAACAATCTTTCAGAAGGCCCTGAAGACATGGTTCTGCCAGCAGGCCTGGAAAACCCAGAGCCCATTAAATGGCTGGTATGAATATGTGTTGTCACCAGGGTGGGGTGGGGGGGATATTTCTTTATGATTTTTATTTCTTTTATATTGTGCTTTTATGTCCTGTAAGATACCTTGATTAGCCATGTGTAAATAGGTGGCAATATACATTTTCTAAATAAATAAATTACATTTTTCAGGATTTTGGCCAAATTAGGGAATATTTCAGACATCACTCTGATGATTCTGAAAGTAAGGGTTAAAATGTACAAATCAAAGTAGGGTAGAACTGTGAATATAGAAAAGTATATCTCTTCTTATAAGCCAGACGCACAGAAGTATATAAAGGGGAGTACTTTAGGAAACGTTAGTTCTGGCCTAGAAACAGGAGACTGAGTTCTAGGCCTGCCATAGGCCTGCCAACCCTGCTGAGTGACTTTGGTCCAGGCATTCTGTCTCAACACAACCCGCCTCTTGGGTGGGAATAGCAGGAAGGAACATAAGATATGTTTGCTACTTTGAATTGTGTATTAAAATGCTGGCTAAAAATCTAATCATCACCATCATTTTAAAGTATTGAATCTTGCTGGATAACTTTGGGTGAGTTGCTCATTCTTAGCCAGACCAACCTTACAGGATTTTTGTAATGGAAGAAAATGGAGGCAGAATTTTTATGTAAACTGCTTTGAGCTCCTGGAGCAAAGACAAGATAGAATTAAATTTAACAGGTCTTTTGGAGTTCAGTCATGATCTACAGATGTTATTGATCATCATGCCTATTTTGTTGTATCATTTCAATCTGGATTGAAGGATTCCAGCATTTTCGCATTGTGAGATCAGCCAACAACCACTAATTTCAGAATTCAGGATCTACACACATGACTAATAGCAAATCTGAAAAGCTGTTGATCAGAGTTAAAGAGATTTATAGGATGTAGCTGAGGTTTGATTAATTTTTGCAGCCCAATGAAAAGCAATAGTCTGCTGGATATGATTCTGTTTTAATGAATATATTGTGCAGCGTATTTGTTCATGCTTAAGGACTAAATATAGCTATGGAGATCCATCAACAGTTTGTTAAGGGGTCTGAGAACCAAAAATGTCATATAGCCCTGTCAGAGAGAATTTAATAACTTATGTAAATGACCCCAGAAAATAATCCATTTCCACTTTTAAATTTCAATTAGTAATTTGTGAAGCATTACAAAAACTGCACAGGGTTCTGATTGTTCGCTATGATGCAGGGAATTAAAGGGCTATGGATCCAGTCTAATATTTTTTTTAAAAATTTCTTCAGACGATAAGAAATCCTTTCTGAGGAATATTTAGATTTGTAAACAAAATCAGAGTTGTATTTCTTGTAATGACAATTGTGTTTCACTTATATGCAACACGCAGGGAAAAGAACCATTGGGGTATAGTAACTGGGGTAATTGTATTAAGGGAAAGGAAAGGCTGTGGGCAGTGGAGCACTCAATAGGCAAAAGGTGTTGATTGTACACAAGGTGCCTTAAATGCCTTTCTTTCTCTGTGCTGTGCAATTAAGAAAAAGAAAAGAATTTAGAATACTTTGTGCTTCACAAGACAATTCTATGCAGTTTGAGAGAGTCTAAGAATCCAAGTCATATTTAAACAAAGAAAAAGAAAGATGTTAGTGATAGTATCTTATTCACTGATCTGCATTAAAGACTCATTATCTTACAATGGGAAATATCTTGGGCCAGAAGCATCCTGATATATGGAATCCTTGGACAACTTCCAGTATCTACACACTGGAGCAGAAGGCAATAGATTGATTATAGTAAGAACATGCGATCCCAAACCATATTTTGGAGATACAGCTGCTTAGAACATGTACAAGAACTCCTTGACTTACTACCATATTTGACCCTGGCACTGATGGTCATAAGTCATGATAGTCATAAACAGGACCACCATATGACTAGATACAATTTTATGGTCCTTTTGCTTCAGTCATTAAGCAAATCCTATGGTTGCTATGTTTGCCATAGACTGGAGTGTTGTTGTTGTTGTTGCCAGAAAATGGAAGTAAATACTAGTTTCCAGAAAAATCTTTGTAAATCACAGTCACGTGACCATAGGGCACTACAAATATCCCAAATTACAGGCTTAATGTTGAGTAGCCAAAATGCAATTATGTGACCACATCGTTATCAATGTCAGAACTTTGAAAGCTGCTCATAAATAGCTTTTCAGAGGTCCAGCATAACTTCAAGGAAATGATTGCAATTTAATGCTACTTGTAATTACCTTGCCCAACCAATATATGCAGGTTCTTTAAAGGCCCTAAATTGTTTGTCCTGAAGATGGTAACAGTTCCCTCCCAATTATCTCACAATCAATTTTTGCATGAAATTTAGATTGAATCAAAGGTGCAACCTAAATGTTGCAAGATTTTGGGCCAAATTACCTTTTTTTTAAAAAGTGAGTTATGCTAGATACACCATTCAGGCAGAACATGAATTTCTTGAAGAAATAAATAAATCTACCTATCAACCATAGAAATATTGGTGACGTGGTGGCTCAGTGGCTAAGATGCTGAGCTTGTTGATCGAAAGGTTGGCAGTTCAGTGGTTCGAATCCCAAGTGCCACATAACGGAGTGAGTTCCCCTTATTTGTCCCAGCTAGAAGTTCGAAAGCACATAAAAGTGCAAGTAGAAAAATAGGGACCACTTTTGGTGAGAAGGTAACAGTATTCTGTGTGCCTTTGGCATTTAGCCATGCCGGTCACATGATCATGGATACATCTTCAGACAGCACTGGCTCTTTGGCTTTGAAATGGAAATGAGCACCGCCCCCTAGAGTTGGGAATGACTAGCACATATGTGTGAATACCTGTAGTATTTTAGAGTCATGGTGATGCAGTGGTTAGAATGTAGTACTGCAGCTGTTTCTGCTGACTGTTGCCCAGGCTCAAGGTTGACTCAGCTTTCCATCCTTCCGAGGTCAGTAAAATGAGGATCCAGATTGTTCGGGGCAATATGCTGACTCTGTAAACTGCTTAGAGAGGTTTGTAGAGCACTGTGAAGTGGTATATAAGTCAAAGTGCTATTGCTATTGCTATAAAATTTTATAGAATCACAACAAGCTAAATGCAGGAAATCTGTTCTTTTCATCAGCAGAGAAGTTTTAAAAGCAAATCTCAACAACTGCACTTTTGATCAAACTTTTTCATTAACATAGCCAATCATGTACAGAATTCCTGATTTCTGGTTTAGGCCTAGTGCATCATTCAATTCCTTCCTGCTCTCACTGGGAAGACCACAATAAACTTCAGTGGGCCAGTATTATAATTCAGTGATAAAGCATATACTTTGCTTGCTTATGATCATTGTTTCAATCTCCTACATTTTGAAGGGTGCTGTAAAAACCCCAGCTTGAAATATTAGCTAGTTTCTTTCTAGTCATTGTCAATAAGCCCAAAATTATTTGGATGATTGACGTGGTGAATAGAATGAATGAATGAATGAATGAATGAATGAATGAATGAATGAATGAATGATATTGGTCTAAAATAATAGTCTTAGTATAAGGTACTTTTCTATGTTTCTGCACAGGTTTAAAAATGTGTAGACCTCAAGGGCAGGTGTCACAGTGTAATCATAAATGGTTATTTTCTATATCTATTTCTTCAGACTTTTAGAAGCAAAAGCAACCCAAGAAAACAACCAAACAAGCAAGCAAAAAGCTCTCTTCATCACAAATAATGCTGTTTCTTGCCCCCTGTGGTGTTTGAAATGAATTTTTTGTCTCCAAGGGGCTTAAATTTTTATGGAATACATTATGTAGTTCTATTGTTTTCTTTCTTTCTTTTATACTTTGATCCTGACATACAAAGGGGGAATTCTATGCCACTCAGAATCAGTTCTGATTGGAGCGGCCTTTATATCCAACCAAAATGTAAGGAGCAGAGTCTGGAAGCACTTGTATAGATATCAATAAGTAACTAGCATTCAGAAACCTTTCATTTCCTTTTATGTTTTGAAGGCCAGGCGTCAAAGAGATAGGATTGAAAGTGACGCCTGTTGAAAT
This sequence comes from Ahaetulla prasina, assembly GCF_028640845.1. Lineage (NCBI taxonomy): Eukaryota > Metazoa > Chordata > Lepidosauria > Squamata > Colubridae > Ahaetulla > Ahaetulla prasina. The sequence goes on along the minus strand of NC_080541.1, from coordinate 89,685,766 downwards.
GACATTAAATTACAATAATTATTATTTATTTTTTAGATAATATCAGGTGGAGGAGATTTTGAACTGAGGAGAAATTTTAGAAATTCTAAATTTTAAAAATTTAGAAATTTTTAATTTCATACCTGCTGAAGTATATATAGAATCTGCAATACCCCATATACTATCCTCCAAATCTGCATTTTTAAATTATGAATGAAACGTTATACAAAAAAGGTCTACATTCAGAGCAAAAAAAAAAAAAAAGAGAATTTTTTTTTGTTTTTTTTTTCCAGAGGAGAAAAACGGAATTTAAATTTTTCATAGGAATTTGATTTCCCTCATCATAGGGAAAAAAGGATTTGGCCAGGGGTGCTATTCAGCAGGTTCTGACCAGTTCTGGAGAACTCTGAATAGTTCAGAGAACTGGCAAATATCACATCTGGCTGGCCCCAGAGTGGGGTGGGAATGGAGATTGTTCAATATCCTTCTCCTAGGAGTGGGGAGGGAATGGAGATTTTGCAGTATTCTTCTCCTGACATGGCCACCAAGCCATACCCACCAAGCCACACCACGCCCACCAAGCCACAGAATCGGTAGTAAAAAAAATTGAATTCCCCACCACTGGATTTGCCCCCAAAACCCTTTCCCCTACATTTAGGAACAAAAAATGTAATGAGTGTCAGTTAAGAGTACAACTTCCCACTTTGTCCCTAAGATGTGATAGTCATTCAAGAGTTCAGCTAAATATGTCAGGAGATGATATTTGACATACAGGTTGCTGAAGATATGTTTGCTTAGTGAGAATGGCAAAGTAAAAGTAATAATTTCAGAAGACAATGGCAAATCATTTCATATTTAGCCAATTATACCTCATAGATAGGCAAGAAAAAGTGATTTGACAATATTGGACCAAATGATTATCTCCTGAGGTAGGATGGGACTCAACACGTTACTGAGGAAGAACCCAAGATCTACTGAAGTTCTTATGAAGTGGATGGGTTAAAACTTTCAGTACATTTGGTTGTTGATGTTGCCTTTCCGAAAAAGAAAAATTAAAGTTGCAGACATAGAATTACATATTTCATAAGAAATGAACACGGAGAAGTTCAACACAGTGAAAAAATGAAATGAATGGACAAATTGATATTCTAGGCAACAGTAAATTAAAATAAACTGGAATTGGACATTTCCAATAAGATCATACTCAGTATTCAGGTCATAAGAGCATAGAAAGAATACTGCTGTTTTCATAATCAGGAAGAATGTAGCAAAGATACTATTTTGGTACAATGTTGTCAATGAGCAAGAATTTTTGCAGAAAACCTTCTAATATAGTGGTTATCCAAATTTGTGTTCCAATCACTGATGCAGAAAAAAATGAGGTTGATGAGTTTTAAGATCAAGTTCAATCTGAATTTGATACAATATATAAGCAAAGATGTGCTGATTGAAATTGGAAACCGGAATATCAAAATTAGAAATATAAGAAGGAAAATATAGCCGAACATTTTATTAGTTTTTGCTACTCAAATACTTTTCATTGCTAACACAGTGTTCAAACAATCAAAAATATTATATTGTTATCAGAAAGAGAGAGGAAGTAAGCCAATGTATTAATAAAATTCTAATAATCTAATGCTAAATATCAGCAGACAGCTAATACTGAAACTATTATTATACTGTATACTGAGAAGGAAATCCACTCCTTGGGACCAGTTAATGATGTCATGAATATCATGAATTATATTGCTCAGTTTAATATTCAGAAACTTTGAAATAAATATAGTAATTGCAATTATTATTCTCCTGAGTATTGTCAGCTCAGTGGCTCAAATTCTATATCACAGAGAACACATAAATGCAAGGAATACATTATAGAGAACTGAATTATAGAAAGAAAGAAAAAGATATTGTAAAATATTCCATTTATTCCTCTAGGAATATTCACACATATTCCCATATATATACAAACATACATAAAGGCAAATCCCTACTTAACTGACTTAAGCAAAAGATCTTATCTCTTTTTTTCTGAGTCATTATTCATGGTTATAAGGAGCAACTTATCTGCCAGTTAACACTTCTGTGGATCACCAACTTAAATCTCATACCACCTCAAAATTCTAGCCATGAAAATGTCTTTATGCAATGCAGAAAACTAATGTGATTTGAGCTGTACTGCATACATTCTCTGTTGTGCTTTTTGAGGGCAATAGCACTTAGACTTATATACCGCTTCATGGTGCTTTTACAATCCTCTCTAAGTGGTTTACAGAGTCAGCATAGTGCCCCCAACAATCTGACTCCTCATTTTATCCACCTCGGAAGGATGGAAGGCTGAGTCAACTTTGACTCTGCTCTGTTTCTCTCTATCTTTCCTTTAAGATTTGTGGGAAATATTTCATTTCCTAGTTCTGTTTGCTCTACTTTCTGCAGGGTATTGTGGTGCAGATCTATGCATTTCTGATTTTCCACACACTAGGAATCTTGCTGCCTGCCTGCTTGGTAATACATAAGCCCTGCTGAGCTCAGTGGGACATATACCCATGTGTTCTTACTTGAGCTGGCTTCAGAAAAGAAACATCAAAATCACTTTCCTCATGCAGATTCTCAAGTCAAGGGAGAAATATAGTACAGTGGTTAGTGACAGAGATACTTAAGGCTGTGAGGGGACTAAGATAAAATGTACACATTGTACATTTGTACACATTGGCTACATTTTCTTTAAATATTTTTCTATTTTTGAAAAAGTGCTTGATTATGAGTAAAGGAAGTTTATTTTTGTAAAATAAAAATACTAAGCTAAAATTAGTAGAATTTTGTTGTTTTAAATGTTCATTTTTTGCATATCAAATCTGTATGAACAAATTGAACAATTGTATTTAAATCTACAGTCAGAAGAGTTTACTGATATTTAATAAAATTTAGTACTAGAACTTTTGAAAGAATTTTTCTCTTCCAATATATAGATATATATTGCTTTTTTTCTCCTACAAAATTTACATCTACACATCTCCAAACACCCAAAGGGTGGAATTTATATATGTAGAAACACTTACTGAAACGAGTAGAATATAATTCCTTAAATCAGATTTCTCTTGCTTTTCAAATTCTTTTCTCTTGAGGAAACTCGGTATTGCTTCATCCAATCTAACTGTATTCTTTTTTTCGTTAATTTTGGGCAACTGTATGATATCCACTGCCATCACCACTACGTTTTAGGACAAATTATACCTATGTTGATACACAGTAGCCAATCCTTTTTTTTTCCTCCTCCCATCAGTAGATCATATTTTCAGATTTTGTTTTATTTTATTTATTTTATTTATTTATTTTTGTCACACAGTATATATAAGTATAAGCATGAAACAACTATACAACACATAAGCATATATATGAGTATGAGTATGTAATAACTATATTAATTGGATATAACGAAGGAAAACAATAGGACAGGAACGGTAGGCATGTTTGCTCTTATGCACGCCCCTTACAGACCTCTTAGGAATGGGGTGAGGTCAATGGTAGATAGTTTTTGGTTGAAGCTTTTGGGATTTTGGGAAGAGACCACAGAGTCAGGTAGTGTATTCCAAGCATTAACAACTCTGTTACTGAAATCATATTTTCTGCAATCAAGATTGGAGCGGTTAACATTAAGCTTAAATCTATTGTGTGCTTATGTATTGTTGCAATTGAAGCTGAAGTAGTCTTTGACAGGAAGGACATTGTAATAGATAATTCTATGAGTTAAACTCAGGTCATGTCGAAGGCGGCGTAATTCTAAATTTTCTAAACCCTGGATTTCAAGTCTGGTGGGATAAGGTATTTTGTTGTATTCAGAGGAGTGGAGAACTCTTCTTGTAAAATATTTCTGGACACGTTCAATTGTATTGATGTCAGAAATGTGGTATGGGTTCCAAACAGTCAAGCTGTATTCAAGAATTGGTCTAGCAAATGTTTTATATGCTCTGGTTAGTAGTGTAGTGTTTTTGGAGAAAAAGCTACGCAAAATTAGGTTTACAACTTTTAAAGCCTTTTTTGTGATGTAGTTACAGTGGGCTTTGGCACTAAGATCATTAGATATGAAAACTCCAAGATCTTTAACAGGGTGGGGGTCATCAGTAAGGTAATGTCCATCAAGTTTGTACTTAGTGTTTAGGTTCTTTTTTCCAATATGTAAGACTGAGCATTTGCTGATTGAGATTTGGAGTTGCCAAGTTTTAGACTATTCAGATAAGAAGTCCAGGTCTTTTTGGAGGATAGCTGTATTGTTGGTGGTGTTAAATAGTTTGACATCATCAGCAAAGAGAACACAATTGTTGTTACATTGCTCCTGTTATTGTTTTAAATTCTAGGATGCTTTAATTTTTTGGAATTCAAACTAAAGAATCCTGCTCTATACATACTGACTTGGGACAAAACAGCACTAAAATCAAATAGATTCATAGTTTCTTATTCAATAAACCTTTGTAATGGGTTTATTCATGGATCTTTAGAAATGTACTATTATAAATAAAGCTTAGTGCAGAACCATTTCCATCTAACTTATGTCTAGTACATAAACTCAGAGAATAGAATAGAATAGAATTTTTATTGGCCAAGTGTGATTGGACACACAAGGAATTTGTCTTGGTGCATATGCTCAGTGTATATAAAAGAAAAGAAACTCAGAGTGTGAGAGGATTATTTGTACGCTCCTATTGTTTGCCATTAAAATATCTTGCTGATTCCTTTGCCAACTTTAATGAGCAAAAGTGTTGGGAAAACTGAATTTCTCATGCTCCTAGCTATTCCCCAGTTTTGGCCAACTGGAAAATGCAATTTCTCTCTTTGATTTGGTATATTATTAATATACACAACAGTGTGAAATCACAGCTCCTCCTCCTCTTCTTCCTCCTTCTTTTCCTCTTCCTCCTCCTCCTCCTCCCCTTTTAAATTTATTGGTGCTCAACATCAGTGGAGTCTAGCTGCAGAAAGAATTTAAAAAGCTCAATATCTGCAGCAGGTTCTTCTAATGCTACATTGTTTTTCTTATATCAAATTAATGAGACTAGTGTCATTACTAGCAAAATAATTGCTAGTGAGACAGGCAAATTCTTCCGGAATACAATAACACTGAATATAGCCAAAATAATGAGACATGCTTTTGTCTCTTTTTCACAGTAGGTGGCAAAGCTGATTTAGCACATCTTAGGAAAGCTAAGTTTGTTCAGATCTGGTAGTACTTGGCTAGGAATCATGTGGAAATAGTTGCCTCCAGAAGTTGTGGGTGCTTCAATACTGAAGGTTTTCAAGAAGAGATTAGACAATTTTCTGAAATGGTGTAGGGCAGGGGTGTCATGGGACGGATGCATCACGTGCCATGCTTCATTTTAGCAAAGGGGGAAAAGTTGTGATATGTTATGTGATGACAACATGACGATGCATATAGAGCTGGTATAGAGCTTCCTGCCTGAACAGAGGGTTGGAATAGAAGACCTCTAAGGTCCTTTCCAAATCTGTTATTCTGTTAAATTGTGGATGTACACATAATCAGTCCCCAAAGGCAATTCGTTATATAAATTACATTAAAAGTTTGAATTGGTTGTGATTTTGGAAAAGGAGAAGCAATCTGAGAAATGAGATGGAACATTTCAACCAGTAGTGGGTTTCAATTTCAGTCGCTACTGGTTTTCTCACGGGCACGTGACTCTTCTGCGCATGCACAGAAGCTTCTGCGCATGCGCAGAGACATCCAGGTGGGTGAATGGAGCATCCTGCCATCGCCACTACTGGTTCACCCAATCCGGGGCGAACCAGTAGCAACCCACCACTGATTTCAACATGACCCTAAAAGAAGAGCTGGATCTTTTTCCCTAAGGTTCCCAACATCTCTTGATAAACCAAACTCTGTATACCTGAATGGGATTCCTAAGAAAAAGAAGCTGAAATCCAGTGCAACCTTTAGTAAAGTAAGTACTTATAATAATATCTATGCAATGCTCCCTATGATGGACAACAAGCACGAATCCTTGCAAGCGGCAAGATCCCTAGTTTTGTCATGGCACGTCTGTACTATAGACTAACTTATAGAACATTTACAGCCATTATGCTTAGCATCAATTAATCTGAAGAGTAGTACAATTTCTAAGGTAAAATATTAAATTTGAAAAACAAGCTGATCACTAGGTTACCTCTCCTATGAAATTTGTGTCTGCATCGGTTGTTATCTCACTGTGCATGTCTATATACAGTCTGGCCCTTACAGTGTATTTATGTGATCTTTTCTACCATTTCCCCAAAAATAAGACATCCCTTGATAATAAACCCAATCGGACTTTTGAGCACATGCGCTAAAATAAGCCTCCCCTGAAAATATTTAAGCGCAGAGCTTGAAATCAGGTAAGACAGCAAGAGAAGCCCCATCTTGCTCCATGCACCCCAAAATAATAAGAACTCCCCTAAAATAAGGCCAAGCGCTTATTTTGTGGTTCAAAAAAAATATAAGACAGGGTCTTATTTTTGGGGAAACATGGTACTAAAGTCCATATAGTGGTTAAATATGGAATTTTGCCAGTTCAGTATTTATACTGAAAGAAAGAAGAAAGATTTTTTCTTTTTCTTTCTGGATCCTTCACTTTTTATTTATTACCTGAGAAAATGACCTGCTTTGTGAAGGTGGGTGGTTCTTTTTGTTGTTGTTGTTGTTGTTGTTGTTGTTTGTGCATGTGAAGACAGAAACCAAGGGAAGAGACTTAGTAGAAAAGTGTCCTGCACCTTGGCGTACTTTACTCAAGCACCAAATTGTCCCTATCAGCAGTTTCATTAACAGATTAGTAGTTCATAATAGAAGCTGAAATGCTTTAAAGGAAAGTGTCAGACCATAGAAAGGTCTGAAAACCAATTTTGACCCAAGTAGGCATTTGCATGGAACTAATTCCTGCTAATTCTCTGGAATTCTGAAGTCCCAAACTCATCTACTTCTGTAAAAAGGAGTTTTTTAAAAGGCCATTCACTGGGCATTGAAAAGTCTGTTCAGTCTTTCAATCAACGTTGTCTTATAATATTAGCCAACCATATTAAAATATTCCCCTATTGCAATTTCCATTTACCTCCACTGTATTTGTAAGGGTCTTTTCAATTATATTAGCTCTTGGGTTTATTAAGCATAATAGCAATCCATGCAAAGCCTCATGGTCAAGTACTCTTTCATCACTTTAACTACTCTTTTCATGACAGTTCCGAACTTATTTTGTCTTCTACAGTTTTTCTGTCTCTTGGTTTTATAAAAATACAATAGGAGGAAACAAGAAAAAAGAGAAATTTCTAGGAGGAAACTATGCAGGCAGTTGGGAAGGTTACCTATTGTTTCCTCAGCTTTGTATTAAAATTAAAGTCACCAAGTTAAATCAGAGTCTGCTTTGATTATTCTTACTTTCCAGAATAATAATCCCCATTTACCTTCAGTTCCTTTCATTTACAATAGCTAGATTTAGGATTGAAATTTAAAAAAAATATGAATAGAAGAACCTAAAATCTTAGAGAAGCTGAAGTAATCTATATAGAGAAACTGGATGTCTTAGACTTCAGCTTCAGTCACTTTCAGTTAGCATGATCAACAACAAAGGATTATGGAGATTTAATTCAAAACATCTGGAGAACATCAGGAATCTTTCTAAAGAATAAAACATTTCTAATTTCTGAGAGTACACAAATACTGTAGGGAAGAAAGCTGATGAAGTTCATGTTTGTTGTTCCTGGTTTTGTACCAGGTGGATGACTGAAATGGGTTTGATTCACACTTTCTTTCTAAAAAAGAATAATCTGGCATGGCCCAACATAATAATGTATTGCTAAATATTCAAGTGCCAGAAGATCCAAAATACTACATTGATTAAAGCACTATTCCCTGCATGCATACAAAGAAATACATAAATGTTTTCCCACACATTCCCCTACAAATAAGCACAGACCTTTATCTACAAATAAGCATAAACTTTTGCTAGACCAATTCTTGAATACAGCTCATCTGCCTGGAATCCGCATTGTATATCAGACATTAATACAATTGAGCGAGTCCAGAGATAATTCACGAGAAGAGTCGTCCACTCCTCTGCTCGCAACAAAATACCTTATGCCACCCAGCTTGAAATCTTGGGATTAGACAATTTAGAACTATGCTGCCTTTGGTCTTGTTGTGTCTTGCCCACTCTCACTGCAGCCGGGGTCTTATCTGCTTCCGAACGCTGAAGAATGTCCTAGTATGCCTCCCGGCCCCAGCCCTGGCTCCATGCCCAGACAGGCTGAGGTGGAGGGGGCACCTCCCGGCCCCAGTCCTGGCTCCATGCCCAGACAGGTTGCAGAGGAGGGAGCACCTCCGGCCCCAGCCCTGGCTCCATGCCCAGGCAAACAGAGCAACTAGACCCTTCCCCCTCCCCCACAGCATGTGAGCCTGAGGGAGGTTTATTACCAACAGCTGCCGACTGGAGTGACCCTCGCTTCAGAAGAATTGATAGGCGGCGGCGTCAGAAGGAAGGGAGGGGCAGGCCTGGATAAGTGCTGAGTCATGGAGCCACACCCCATGGCCTATATAAAGGATCTGCTTTCTGGCAGTCTCTGAGTCAGGCAAAGTCTAAACATATCTTGCTGAAGTCACTTTCTGGTCTCCTGCCTGCCCTGAGGACTTTGCTAGGACTTTGGCAGAGCTGCAGAGGCATGCCTGATTCGGATTTCCCTGACCCGGCCGTCAGCGGAGGAGTGGGACATGACAGGTCTGACCTAAGTATAGTACACAAAATTATCTGTTACAACATCCTACCTGTCAATGACTACTTCAACTTCAACCACAATAACACAGGAGTACACAATAGATACAAACTTAAGATAAACTGCTCCAAACTTGATTGCAGAAAATACAACTTCAGCAACAGAGTGGTCAATGCCTGGAATGCACTACCTGACTGTGGTTGAACAGCTTGTAGAAAACATATTTTTTAAAGTTCTGCTGATGAGGAACTCAGGTGAGATCGCCAGAGGAGTCTTTTAAAACTTTTTTTTAAAGAGTTTAAAGGCTCTGCCGATCTCAACTGAGCAGCGGGATCCTCAAAGTTTGTTTTTTTTTACTTTTAAAAGCATGTTTTTGGCTGAAGAAAAACTGCTTTTAAAAGTAAAAAAAACACCCTCTGCTGATGGTGTGCTCAGCAGAGGCAGGGGGGGGCGTGGCCAGGGATTTTTGCCACCAGTTCTCTGAACCAGCAGCCGTCATCGCTACTGGATCGGGTGAGCCGGTCCGAACCGGGAGCATTTCATCCCTGACTTTGATCTAATTTTAAGTTGTACAATATCTACCTATAATTAGAGAGAGTACTAATTTAGCTACGTAAAACATTAATATATTGAGAAATGGCAATGATACCCATTTCAATTTATTTGCTAATATAACAAGTTTTAAATTGTTTACCTAATTAGTACAGTCGGTTCCTGTAAGCAGAACATTATTAATGTAACCACTTAACATTAATGTGAAGCTTTTAATATATATTTGGCAATAAATATATGATTGTGAACATGGTCAAAGAACCATGAAATCTCAGCCACCAGAGGATGGATTTCTTTTGGTTCAGTCTGAGAATATTTAATCTTTTTACTTAGCTCATTGAACTGTAAATTGGATTGTATTAATTAGAACTAATCAACCATGTCTAATTAGGTAAGTTAAGGTCTTCAATGACATTTTTACCAGGAAACTTGCTGTTCTATATGAGATGATTTGTTTTTTTCCTAAGTTCAATTCTATCACTTAAATACACAGTAGCTGTAAATGCCAGGCTTTTGAGTTGTAAAAAAAAATATCAAACCAAGTTAAATCACTTCAGATTCCCCCCCCCCACACTTTTAACATATAAGCTATAAAATTCCATTGAAAAACAAACTGAAATCTTTTCGGGGGGAAATTACAATAAAAACATGTAATAACATGGTTGCATAAGCATGCACACTCTTGAAATAATACTTTATTGAATCATCTGTTGATTTAATGACAGCATTCAGTCTTTTGGGAGCTTATCAACATGGCACATCTTGCCTTAGGAATCTTTGCCCACTCTCCCTGGCAAAAGTGCCCCAAATCTGTCAGATGGCATGGGCATGTCCTGTGCACACTCCCTTTAAAGTCACCCACAAATTTTCCCGTGGAATCAGGTTCAGACTCTGGCTAGCCATTCCAAAACTCTGATCTTCTGGTGAAGCCATTCTTTTGTTGATTTGGAGGTTTGCTTTGGGTCATTGTCATGTTGAAAGGTGAAATTCCTCTTCATGTTCAACAGTTTAGTAGAGGCTGAAGGTTTTGTGCCAATACTGAATCATATTTAAAAAGGTAAAGGTTCCCCTCGCACATACGTGCTAGTCGTTGCCGACTGTAGGGGCGGTGCTCATTTCCGTTTCAAAGCCGAAGAGCCAGCGCTATCCGAAGATGTCTCCATGGTCAAGTGGCCAACATGACTCAATGCCAAAGGTGCACAGAACGCTGTTACCTTCCCACCAAAGTGGTCCCTATTTTTTCTACTTGCATTTTTAGGTGCTTTCGAAACTGCTAGGTTGGCAGAAGCTGGGACAAGTAACGGGAGCTCACCCTGTTACACGGCAGCACTAGGGATTTGAACCGCTGAGCTGCCGACCTTTCGATCAACAAGCTCAACGTCCTAGCCCCTGAGCCACCATGTCCCCTACACCTTGACTACACCTTGACTAAAGCCCCAGTTCCACCTGAAGAAAAGCAACCTCAAAGTATAATGCTGCCATCATCATGCTTCACTATGGGTTTGATGTAATTTTTGTGTTATTTTTGCACCAAATATACTTTTTAGAATTATGACTGAGAAGTTCAACATTGGTCTTTTCAGATCATCACATATTTTCCCACAGGCTTTTGTTAAACTTGATTTAGCCTTTTGCAAACTATAGCTGGACTTGAATATTTTTTTCTTTGTAAAAAAGGGCTTCCATCTTAGCACCCTATCCCAGTCTTATGACACCCAGTCATATGAAGAATATGGGAAATTGTCACATATAATACACAACCAATACCAGCTAGAAATTCCTGATGAAGGCACTCTATTGGACTAGTTTTCTTCTGGTTTTTTCATCAATTTTGGAGACATACAGTTCTTGGTAAGGTCACTATTGTGCTATATTTTCTCCACTTGTTGATGAATGCCTTCAATGTGTTCCATGGGATAGCCAATGCCTTGGGAAAATAATTATACCCCTCTCCTGATTAATACCTTCCAACAGTGAGATTCTTTTGATGCTTTGTAAGCTCTTTGCAGACCATGGCTTTGCTGCAAGAAACAACTGAGTAAATGTCAGAAAAATCCTACTAGAATAGTTGAATGGCTTGATCAGAGTCACTTTAATTGATTGTAGGTGTTTTCTGACTACTATTGAATATCAGTTTGAATGTGATTGGTTAATTCTAAACACACACACATACTACTTAGGTGTGCACACCTTTGCATATTATTCTATTTTTTTTTAAAAAAATTTCCTTCTAAACAATTTCATTTTTTAAAAAAAAAATGAATTGTACAGCTTATATTATATTAAAGGTGAAAAAAATTCTTGGTCTCGGGATTTGTTTGTTTTTTAAACATCTCAAAAACATGACATTTTAACAATGGTGCATAAATTTTATATATCCATTATATGTTCAGATTTGAAAGAATTTACATCTTAATGATTTTGATGTTTACATATCACCTAAAATAAAATAAAATAATCCCATCCAAAATTAAATAGCATTTTGAGGAAAATTGCCCGCAATATAAATATGCAATTTTTGTCACAATATAATGCAAAACGTGGCAATTTGGAATATTTGTCACATTCTAGAGTTATTGTGCATCATTCTTAAATCTGATTCCTATTGTCAAAATATGTATATAATTTTGGTGAAGTTGTCAGATGGGGAAGAATTGCTGGCCGGTGATTTATAATAAATGACTAGAGCTCAGTATGCTGTATATGTACTGCTTGGAAAAGGTCGTTGGTTCACTGTTTGACATTTCCAGGCAGGAATTGATTAGTACATTTAATTCTGTTTTCATTTAGTTCCTCATATTTTTCTGATCTTAAAGTCATTTCAATTTGACTTTATTCAATTTGGTCTTTCTTCATTTCTCCCATATTTGTTGTGTATTTTTTTGAAACAATGCAGTATAAGCAATAGTTTCTCCTATTCCAACACATTTTTGTTCATTGGTGCATAACATTGATGTGCCCGCACAAAAGCTTAAAACATTAAGCTTTTCCGCAACACATGAATATGTATACTGTATATGCTATATATATGCTTGGTTCGATAAACTGCATTACAATTTTTTTTTTTAAAAAAAAGTTGAATTTGGATGTGTGGACCATTTTTGTGGGATGGTTATAGATTTGTGTAAATTACAATGTGGGTAAACTGATATTTAAATGCGAACAGATTTCTACTCTAATGCTGATTGCAGATAAAATGTGGGAAAAGTTTAAATCTGAAACACTAGAAATATTCCAATCAGTATTCACTTAAAAGGAGCAATAGACATTTTGATAATATTGGCTTGTTTCTTTATTCTGCTGCACAGCTTGTTATTGCGTGTATGCCATGCTATGATTTTTGCTATCCATATAAATGGTTGGAGACCAAATTGGTGTAGTGTGTCAGATCCGTGTATCTGCCATTCTTCGTGGAAGAAAGGGGGGGGGATTTGGAGTGTCACGTTTAGTTCTTTTCCTAAGTATCCAATTTCTTGACTGATCCTCTTTGTATAAACTTTACCCTGATTTATAACCATTGCCTGGTGCCAGGAATCCCTGAAAAATCTTACACCTCGGAAAAAGGGGGGAAACGAGTGGATTGTAAAATGACCCTGAGAAACTCTTCGTATCTGTTTCTCAGAGAGGCTGATGCAATTCACACCTGCAGATTGGCTGGAATCCACATCAGAAAATGGGCAGGGGTTCCTAATTTCCTTTATCCTGAACTGCATGGCCTGAGGGACCCCAGAGCCTGCTTTGAATTTTGACTTGCTTTCATCTGTTTCAATAAAAGATTCCTTTTGAAATGCAAAGTTCTCAAGAGTTCATACTTTCTTGGAAGTGGGGGAGAAACTGGTCCTTACATAGTGCTTAAGGCACTACGCTAAAAACAAGAAAACCATGGGTTCTAGTCTTATCCAAGGCAAAACCCACTGGGTGGCTTTGGACCAGTGACTCATCCCTGGGAAGAAGAAGAAAGCAATGACAAATTCCTGCGTGTTTTTTTGGGCAAGATTAGAAAGCACTTGATCAACTCAGAATCAATCTGGGTTCCCCAGGCCCAGTAGCAAAACCATGGGTTATTGAGGTTATATATTTATATCTACTTTCCTACATTTAAGAACATCCAGAAGGATTTATTTTTTGCCCAGAAAGGTATAGGATTAGAGTTTTAAAATACATGAAAAGTACATTTCATCTCTGAATATGGAAATCACTCCTTGCATGCCATCTCTCCTAAGACACTTCTGTTTTCCATCTGAACTTGTTACCCCATGAAAAAAGGGCTGTCTGGTTTTACTAGCTAATACAGTTGATCTTACATTTCATTCTAGTGTTCTGCCTCCATAGGCTTTGAGACACATTTTCAAATTTGTGTGTAGGAATTGGGAAGTATGAAAAACCCAATAGAAGACATCATGAAAGTCCTCTTCTTGTTAGTTTTTGTCTTGCTCCCAGAGTAGTTAGTGTGAGAAGCTATTCATCTCCCACTAGCTAGCAGACTAATGGAAATAACATTAGGAGACTACCCCATACCATTTCTAGCAACAAAGAAAGAGCAACCAAGAGAAATTAAAACAAATCCCCCAAAGCTGACTTTTTACCCTATCCATCCCTTTTGTGCATTGGGTCTGATTTAAGATTTTCTCCCAGGTTAAATAATACTATCTCCATAAGTTGAGAACATCTTTGTTTATTTTTTAAAGGACGTTTTAAGGACCTACTCCTTTCCAAACTATATCCCCAACTAACACACTATTGAGAAGGGGTGCAGGGCACACATTAACGATGATTAGTTTTTCCTTGTCCTAGTTGTGTATCATTATCATCATCATTGTCACAGTCACCATTAGATTCCACACTTACTAGAAGATGCTGCTTCCAAAATTCTTCAAGTTTTATGCTACATTTTATGAATAAAATTGCCCTTAAAATTGGAGTTTCCAACTCCTGGGCAGCGGTCCACTCCTTGGCCATGGCCTATTCAGAATTGGCCCAAGTGAGAGGCTGGCTGGAGCATACATGCATGCGTGCAGCTTAACAGATGTGAGCAGCAGGCTGGTGCGCACTTGCTACTCGTTCAAGTCAAGCTACATGCATGTGTATTTGCCCACCGTTCGCTCAAGGGTTGTGTGTGTGTGTGTATGTGTGTGTGTGCATCCCAGCTCCCTGTTTGCACAGACCAGTTCCCCTCTCCCCCACCAGCCAGGATGCCAAGCCGCAAAGGTTGGGGATCACTGTTTTTGTCTACGGAGATTCTCAGTCATCCAGGTAATGTTTGTCCCAAAGGTGCTTTTTCAAGAGGCAGCTGGACTTTCTGTTTTTTCTTTTTTCTTTCTTTCTGGTTTTTCATCCAAGAAGCTTCTGCAGATCTGAGCTGAAGTAGTTTCTTGGATGAGAAGCAAAGCATCTTCACAGAAAAAACAGAAAGTCCAGCTGCCTCTTGAAAAAGCACCTTTGGTTTAAAGTGAATATTAAGTTGGAAATAAATAAATAAATAAATAATTTTATAGAAGATGGCAGCCAAACAATTAAAGTCTACTGTAACAAAGGGCTCTGGAATTTCATCAGCTGGTGCCTCTCCAGCTCATACAGCAGAGACTAGAACATTGAATTTAGAGGCGTTACAAGAGAACTTAAAAGACTTTATACAAGAAAAATTTAAAGTAATAACTGATGAGATGTCTGAAATGAAAGAGCAGATATTAGAAATTTAAGTGGGAAATAAAGAAGTTAAAGAAGGGTTTGTAATTGCAGTACAAAGTTTGGCAACAAATGTGATTTTATTAGAAGAGGAAGTTGAAGAAATCAAGCAACTTAACTCAAAATTAGAAAATAAAATGGATGAATTTCAAAGTAAAATGGAAAAAACAGATGATGAAATAGTTTTGATACAATATAGAAATATGGAATTTGCTTTAAGAATCCGTGGCTTGAAAGAGAATAAAGAAGAGAATTTAAGGGAAATTTTTTCTGAAGTATTTGCTGAGATATTAGCAGCTCGTTCAGCAGATGTGGCTTATCAAATTGATAAAATATATCGTGTGAATTCTTGGATAGCAAGGCAAAAAAAGTTGCCAAGGGATGTTGTTATTTATTTTACAAGCAGAACAGTGAGAAATCAGATTCTGCAAGCCTCATATAAGGGGGAGAAGATTAAGGTTGCTGGTCAAGATATTTTAATATTAAAGGAAATCCCACCAAAAATGTTAAGGGCTAGGAAGGAATTTGCCTTCCTGGTGAATGAACTTAAAAAACGTCAGATTGTATAATAGTATATTATGCAGGGAAAGTACATCGTCTCAATACAGTTGGAAAAGCAAGAGAATTTTATGTTGAGGCATTAAAAGTTGGAAGTCTTCCCCCATTGGAAGCTAGAAGAAGGGAGGCTGAAGTGAAGGAAAGAGAAGTGAAGCAGGTACAAGAACAGATTGTGATGGAAGAAGATTTATTACAAGTGCTGGAAATGCCTACGATGGGTTCAGATTCAAAAGAACAAAGGCTGACAAGAGCTGCTGCTAAACGTAAGGAACAAGAGATGAAGGCACAACAACAACTGGCAACTACTACGGAAACAGTGGGAGGAGCAAGGCCTAAAGCAAAATGTGATCTCGGCTGGTGTTCCAAAAGTTTCCTTTGGCCGATAATGGAAATTAAACTATTATCTTGGAATGTTAATGGTTTGAATTCACCACAGAAGAGAAGGAAAGTATTTCATTATTTGAAACAATTTAAAATGACATTACCTGTTTACAAGAAACACATATTAGATCTTTAGACCAGAAATATTTGATAAACTCAAAACTGGGAGTACATTTTGTTGCCTCCTCTTAAAAAAAAAAAACGGTTTAGTTATATATATAAAGAAGGATATATCAGCAAAATTAATTGAGGTGGATAAGCAAGGAAGATACATTGCTATTGAACTTTTGTTGGAGGAAAGAAGACATTATTAATAGGAGTTTATGCTCGAATCAACAACAAGAAAATTTTTCAAGTTTTACATAAAAGAATAGTATTTTGGGATTATAAATCATATATATTAATGGGTGATTGGAATGGTGTGTTGGATACTCAAAAGACAAAAAAGTTTAAGGAAGATGTCAAGCTGTAAATTACAAAGGCTTTTTGAAATGATGGAGGACTTGGAATTAAGAGACATTTGGAGAGAACATAATACAGAAGAGAGGGATTTTACCTTCTTTTCTGACAGGCATCAATCATTTTCGAGGATTGATTTTATTTTGATTTCTAATGATTTGTATTCTAGAGTGAAGAAGACTAAGATTTGTTCAAGAACTCTATCTGATCATAGTCCGGTTTGGATTGAATTTGATCGGGAAAAGGAGGCTAGGAGATCATGGAGGTTGAATGAGAATTTGTTTAAATATGAACAAAATGTAAATGAATGTAAAAAGCAAATGAAAGAATTTTTTATTATGAATATGAAAAAAGAGACATCTATAGAGATGATTTGGGATGCTAGCAAGGCTTATATGAGAGGAAATCTTATACAAATGAATATTAAATACAAAAATAAATTGCAGAAAAGAAAAGGAATTGGAAGAGGAAATTAAAAGAAAGAACAGTTATTGATAAATAGCCCAGGAAATAGTAAAATAAAAGAATCAATAAATATATTAAGAGGTCAGTTTAATATGTTGATGGCAGATCAAGTAGCAATTAATTTACAATATGTAAAACATGATACGTTTAATAATGCCAATAAGCCAGGAAGATGGCTTGCCTATTTAATAAGGAAAAACAGAAATCACGAAATGATTGATAAAATAGAATATAGGGGTAAGGAAGTTTACCAAAAGAACTTGATTAAAAAAGCATTTTTAGAGTATTATAGTAAGTTATATACTAGGGATATGATTGATGATACAGAGATAGAAAGATATTTACAACAACAAAATATTTGTGAGCTTACAGAAAATCAAAGAGAAGAACTGAATCAATTAATTACTTCAGAGGAAATTTTGTTAGCAATTAAGCAACTTAAAATCAGTAAAGCACCAGGTACAGATGGTTTAACAGCTGTTTATTATAAAAATTTACAAAATGAGATGGTTGAACCACTTAAAGAGTTATTTAATAAAATTCAAATGGGAGGGGATGTTCCCCCTTCATGGAGGACAGCCTTTATTTCATTAATACCGAAGGAAGATCGAGATGGTATTAAAGCAGAGAATTATAGGCCTATATCACTTTTAAATACTGATTACAAGATATTTGCCAAGATACTTGCTAATAGATTAATGCCAGTGATGAATCAAATAATTCATAATGATCAGTCAGGATTTATTAAGGGTAGGCAGATGAGATATAATGTGAGGCAAATTGTAAATTTACTTGAATATTTGGAACGAAACAACCAAGTCTCAGCGGCATTCTTTTTTTTGGATGCTGAAAAAGCTTTTGATAGATTGGATTGGCAGTTTTTGTTTAAAGTAATAGAAAAAATGCAATTTGGGGATTATTTTATCCATGCAATTAAAGCAATATATCAGAAGCAAACAGCACAAATAATAGTAAATGGTGGGTTAACAGAAACTTTTAAAATTGGGAAAGGGACGAGACAGGGATGTCCCCTGTCCCCATTACTTTTTATTTTAACTTTAGAAATTCTTCTGAATAAAATACGTGGTTCTGATCAAATAAAGGGAATTAGAGTTAAACATCAAGATTATAGAATAAGAGCTCTTGCAGATGACTTGGTTGTTACTGTATCCCAACCAATATACTCAGCTACTGGTTTAAAAGATATAATTGGTCAGTATGGCAAAGTATCTGGATTTAAGGTGAATCAGCAAAAGACAAAGATAATAACTAAACATATGAATATACAACAAAAAGAAAAGTTAGAAAGAACTATAGGTTTTGAAATCGTTAAAAAGGTTAAATATTTAGGAATATATATTACAGCTTCAAATGTCAAATTATACTAAATAATTATGAGGTATTGTGGCAGAAGGTATGGAAAGAAATGAAGAATTGGAAGAAGTTACAACTATCCTTGCTGGGAAGAATAGTGGCTATAAAAATGAATGTTTTACCCAGGTTTCTATTTTTGTTTCAAATGATACCAGTACTTAAGAATGATATCAAATTACAGGAATGGCAAAAGGGGGTTAATAACTTTGTATGGATGGGCAAAAAACCAAGAATAAAATTAAAAATAATGTAGGATACAAGGGAAAGGGGGGTCTTAAAATGCCTAATTTAAAATTGTATTATGAAGCAGTTGTCTTATCCTTAATTACTGATTGGATTAATTTAACTGAGGAAAGAGTTTTGAATATAGAAGGTTATGGTTTGTTATATGGGTGGCATGCCTATTTATTATATGATAAGAAAGTAGATAAAATATTTAAAAATAATATAATTAGAAATGCATTATTGAGGGTTTGGAGGAAATATCAATATAAATTAGATGGAAAGATTCCAATATGGGCAATCCCGAGACACATGATAGAAAATATAAATATATATCAAAAGATGGAGGTAGTTACCTATAAAGAACTTCTTTGTATGGAAAAGGGGGAATTACAATTAAAATCTAGAGAAAAGATGGGGGAAGAAGGGAAAAATTATACATGGTTCCAATATGGACAATTACAAGCTAGATGGAAATTAGATCAAAAAATAGGTGTTAAGCAAATTGAGGATAATTTGTTAAAACAAATGAGAGATCAAGGCCAACAGCATATTAAGAGGTTGTATAATGTATTAGTAGAAATAGACTCAGAGACTGAATTGGTTAAGGATTGTATGATTAAGTGGGCACAAAATTTTCAGCAACCAATAATGTTGGAAACTTGGGAAAGAATTTGGGTGAGGAATGTTAAATTTACACAAGCGCAAAATATGAGAGAAAATTTTTATAAGATGTTTTATAGATGGCATTTAGACCCCAAAAAGTTGTCATGTATGTATCCTAATGTACAGGCTAAATGTTGGAGATGCGATTGTGAAGATGCCACTTATTACTATATATGGTGGACTTGTAAAAAAGTTAAAGCATTTTGGATTAAAGTATGGTGGATCATGGAGAATATTTTGAAAAAGAAGATTAAGTTTACTTCGCAGTTCTTTCTACTAGAATAATTATGGATTGTACAGCTATAGAGACTAAATTGATTTTGAACTTAATAACAGCCACGAGACTTTTGATTGCTCAATATTGGAAGAAAGAAGAATTACCTACAATTGAAAAATGGACACTCAAAGTATCAAATTTGGCAGAAATGGCAAAAATTTCTGCTTACTTGAAAGACGATACACAAGAAAAATATATTTTAGAATGGAAAATGTGGATTGATTATATTCAAAATAAGTATCAGATAAAAAAATATCGAATAGCATATGAGTAAATTTAGGAAATATTTTGTAAGATTTATTTCTGAAGGAGAGGGGAATTGAGAGTGTGATTATGTGTGGAGTGACTAGAGATTATAATTTAGGAATTATTTTGGATTATGATTGTTAGTTTTGATACCCTGCATTTTGTTCTGGGAAGTCAGGGTGGGGGTGGGGGTAAGGGGAGGGAATTGAGGGGTTGAGGTAGAGATGGAGTGATGGTTAATGTACAGGGATTATTGAAGATGTATAAATATAATTAATGTAGGGTCGGGTCTGCCCAGTTACCATTTTAGAACGGTGGGGAGGGAGAAAAGAGGAGAGAGTAGGAGGTAGGAAAGAGGAGAAGAGGAAGGGAGAGGGGTAGAAGGGAAAAGGAAGGTGTAGGGTGGAGGAGGATAGATGTAGATAAGAGAAGGAGAGGAAGGTCTGGAAAGTAAAAGAAGGTAGAAGAGGGAAGAGTGTTAAAAAGGGGGATGGTGACTGGGCAAGCCCGACTAATTGTATATAACTGTACATTGGATGAGCTGTTTGATATGATTGTAAAAATAAAACTTTTTTATGAAGAAAAAAAAAAGAAAAAGCACCTTTGGGACAACCACTGCCTTACACTGATAAACCAAATAAACTTTCAATTAGAATTCTACTTTTAAACTGAACAATTTCTTTATGCATTGTTTAGCATACTCCAAAATGATGCCCTAAGCACAGCCCAACAATGGTATACCTCAATCCTCTTGAAAGTTAAAACTGAGTATGGCAGTGAAAGAGTTAAGGGATGTGTGTGCCAGGGGTTGGTTCTACTTATCTTTACTACCGGTTTGCAATGGGGCTGCGCACGCATGTGCAGAAGCTTCCTGATGATGTCCAGGTTGGTGGGTGGAGCCTCCCGTTGGTTTTACTACCAGTTCTTGCGAATTGGTGCGAACCGGGGGCAACCCACCACTGGGGTGTGTTCAATCACACACACACACATATACACACACAGCCATTGACTTCTGGGGACTTTCTTCTGGGTTACCCAGATGGCTTTGTGCCTAACTGACTTCCACCCTTAATTTCAGGTCATCCATATGGCCTTTTGCCTAATCTGGAACTAGAACCTACAGTCACCCAGTTTCTAACCTGGTCTCTTACTTTACACTAGCTGTCCGAGGACATGATAGGTAAGGAAAGATGTTAAGTTCTGGAAGTAACGAGGCTGGAGACCAGGGTAGTGACAACAGCTCTTTAATATAGGGTGGACCCAGCAACAGCCTGGGGTAAAAACCTCTCCTTTTATACAGTTCTGTTGGAGGCTTCGACCAATCAGCAACGTGCTGATTTCCCGCTCAAATATTTAAAGGTACAAACATGAATACATAACACTCCTCCCCTCCCAGAAAACACTTTGCCTCTATTTACATTTTATTTACATATCCTTATTCGACGTAGTCACGCAAATAACCTGGGCGTCTCCTAGTTCTTTCAGACCTGCGCGGTTCAGTTCTGGGTGGTGTTTTGAGCTGGTCGGAGGGGCTGTTTTCTCCTCCCAGCTCTTTCTCTGGGCCAACGGGCCCCGGATTATTGGCAGACTCTTTTTCTTGGCCATCCGGCCCTGGATTATTTTGTAATTTTCCTGCTGTTTCCTCGAACCTGATGGCGTCGCTGGAACTCTGGGACCTCAGCTAAGTCTTGCGCCCCCGGTCATTGTCAGCTGTGGATTCAAATTGGTATTGGTCATGATCTGTTTCCTTTGGTTCGGTTTGATCAGTTATTCGTTTCTTATCTGATCTATGTGGCGCCCACACTCTGTTGTCTTGGAGTCTAACGATTTTGGGCGGTTGTCTTTATGATTTGTCCTGCTAGCCAACTAGGGCCGTCCCCATAGTTTCGGCCCACACCCGTCGCCTATGCCCATTTCCTTGTTTTCTAGTTCCCCTTGTAACCCTCGGGTGTGTAATGGGATTCAAACGGTCAAGTGGGCACCGGAGTTTCCGTCCCATCAACAATTCGGCTGGGCTTCTGCCTGTAGCCGTGCTTGGGGTTCTGTGCTGAACGGCCAGAAAGAAATCTATCTTTGTTTGCCAGTCACCTGGCTTGAGCCTGACACCTCCTTAGCGCCCGGACGGAACGCCTGCAAGGCCATTCGACGAGGGTGGAAAGGCAGAGAGGGCATGTCGGATGCCTCCTCTGCCAGGTATTCTTCAAACTGGGCTGCCGTGAATTGGGCTCATTGTCGGACACCAGAGTGTCCGCAACCCGTGAGTTGCGAATAGGTGGCGAGGGGTTGCGATTACTGCTTCGCCGAGTGGATTTCATGAGTATGATCTCCAACCATTTGAGAATGCATCAACAACCACTAGGAACGTTTGGCCATGGAAAGGGCCAGCAAAATCAATGTGGATTCTTGACCAGGGCCCTTGGGGCTTTTCCCATTCTCTGACTGGGGGTAGAGGTCTGGACTCTTGGCAAGCCTGGCATTTCCTACCCTCTCAGCAATCTCTGCCCATGAGTGGCCACCACATAGCTTCTAGCTAACCCTTCATCCTTACGATCCCTGGGTGACCTCGTGGAGGAGGTCCAATACCTTTCCCTTAATTTATCAGGAATTATTACACGATCACCCCATAACAGGCACCCCTTGAGCCGAGAGCTCATCGCGTTTTAACAAATTCTTTGAACCGTTCGCCGCAGCGGCCACCCTCTCTGTACCCAACCGGTACAGTCCTTAACACAATGTCGGTATGATGCCGAGCCACTTCCTTAGATGTGACTGGGCCAGAGTCAAAGAGTCAATAAGTAGGACAGGCGTTCCCGGGTGGGGTCTTGATTGCCCTGGTAGTGGGCATCGGCTAAGCGTCTGCATGCCCCACTTCTTTTCCTGGTCGATGCTGCAGCTTGTGCGAATAAGCGGCTAAGAATATAGTCCATCGGGTCAAGCGTGGCGAAAGTGCCACAGGCGTTGGGCGATCGCCAGCCAGTATCCCTAGTAGCGGTCTGTGGTCAGTCACGATTTCAAAATTCCGCCCAAAGACATATTCGTGGAATTTTTAACCCCTGACACAATGGCTAGTGCTTCTTTATCTAATTGGCTGTAGTTCTCTCTGGGAGGACATCGTTCTAGAGTAAAAGCTATAGGGCTTCTGTGCCGTTTGGAAGTCTATGGCTGAGTACAGCCCCACCCCATAAGGGGAGGGCATAAACCAGCACTAGGGGTAATGAGTTGTGATATTGGATGAGCAGGCTATCACTTGAGAGCAGGTTCTTTACTGCTTCAAAAGCCCTATTTTCCGACTTTCCCCAAGACCAAACAGTATTTTTCCTAAGAGCCTATGCAGCGGTTCAAGAACGGTTGCTTTGTTCTTTAAAAGACCGCGTAAAATTAACCAATCCCAGGAATGCCTGCAGCTCTGCTTTGTTTTTGGGCGCTGGAGCCTTCCTAATTGCCTTAACCTTGCTCTCAGTAGGGTGAATTTCTTGTCTATCCGTAGCCCAAGAAATCGACGGATTCACCCCTATCTGGCATTTGTTTGCCTTGACTTTTAATCCGCTGTCCGGAAAATGCTCAAGACCTTTCTTAACCGCCCCCAATTCCTCCATGTTTTCCCTGAAATTAGGACATCATCAAGTAGGGAACTACCCTGGGAGCCCCTGCAGTAGTCGCTCCATCAGGTTTTGGAACAGCCCTGGTGCCACACTGACCCCAAATTGCAATCGGTGCACTTGAAGGCCCCCTGCGCTTACAATCGCTTGGGCTTCGCCAGCGGGCGCTCACTGGCAGTTGTTGGTAGGCTTGGGCCAAGTCTAACTTTGCAAAGACTTGCCCTTGCCCCAAAGAGTGCAATAAGTGTTGCACCACGGAACCGGTAAGCGCTTTTCTGTAAGGCTTTGTTAAGCGCCGCTTGTAGTCAGCGCAAATTCTAATTGACCCGTCCGACTTTATTGGGGTGACGATTACGCCTCCCACTTTGCGTGATCGACTGGCACCAAAATCCTGATTAATGAGCTTATCCAGCTCCTTATCGATTTTTGGTTTTAGGGCAAAGGACTCTCCTCGCCTTAAGCCTAATGGGGCTACCTGGGGTCTAAGTTGAAGGAAATAGGGGTCCCCTTGTACTTGCCCAGGCAGTCCTTGAAGACATCTTCGAACTCGTTAAAGAGAATGTCTTTCAGGTTACAGTCACTTCTGTAGATGCCAGTCACCCCATGCCCAGGGCACGAAACCAGTCTAGTCCCAACAGACTGGGCAGGGTCCTTCGACGATCGTGATGGGCAGGGTCTTCTTATGTGGACCGTACTCGACCGGACGGAGGTGGTCCTCAACAGGGATGCGATTCCCTGGTAGTCGGACTCGTGAGCCGTTGTGCTTGCAGGTGGCGCCGCGACGGACGGCAACGACTTCGCCAAAGTGTCCCAGGACATGATGGTGATCGCTGATCCCGTGTCTACTTCGAGCCGCACCGCACTCTATTTTTGGTTTGGTGAAGATCTTCTTCCACTGGCCGAGGCGCGCCTATGACCACAGTTGTTTGGTTGAATCCGCGCCTTTTTGTTTGAGCCAATCGCGGGTCGCCTTGCCGATTCCGCGCCTGATTGGCCGACGAATTTTCGGGAAGGTTGGGCCGCCGACAAACTTGAGCTAGGTGCCCTTTCTTCCCACACCCGACATGTCGCGCCTTAAACTTGCAGCGTTACGCTGGTGTTGACCTCGCAGCCTGTGAGATTCGCCTCGGTCCCCTTTGTCGCTTTCTCGGTTCGGCAGACCCTTCCTCATCTTCACCGCCGGATTCGGCCCTGAACCTCCTCCTGGTGCACCGGAGTTTTCGCGCCGCCTTTTGTGGGACAGGCTTCTGCAGTGTCTCCGCCGCTTGGGTGATATTTCATGTGCTCTGGCTTCGCCCAGAGCGCTGGCCAGCGTTAGGTTGTTTGCCAGCAGCCGCCGCCGCAAACGGATGTCTTTGACCCCTCGGATGAGTTGCTCGAGGAGCACTGCCCAGGTCGCGTATCCGCAGTCCTTGGACGCTTCTTAGGGCGCCATGTAGTCACCGATGGTTTCGCCTCCATCTGCCTTCGCCTCCGAATTCAAACCGCCGCACGATTTGGACGGCGCAGCGGCGGTTTTTAGTAAAGTCTGTAGAGTTGGCCATGACACCGACTGCAACGGCGTTGGCTCTGCCAGGGCTTCCGCGATATCGATGACCTCCGACCACAGTGGCTTAAGAAATAAGCCCTTTTCGGTTATCTGGAACTCCTTGCAGTTCGCTGGCTTCTAGAAACTTTCAAACGGGTCATATACGCCCCCATTTCTCTTTAGCCGGGTCAAACGGTGCGGGCGCGGAGTGTAACTGGCCATCTCCGCTTTTCTGCCCTGAGTTTGCTGGGTTCGGCCCATCGTGCTTCAGCTCGTTCTGGTTCTCCTTAGCCTCGAGATCCCACCTCGCCGCCAATGTTAAGTTCTGGAAGTAACGAGGCTGGAGACCAGGGTAGTGACAACAGCTCTTTAATATAGGGTGAACCCAGCAACAGGCTGGGGAAAACCTCCTTTATACAGTTCTGTTGGAGGCTTCGACCAATCAGCAACGTGCTGATTTCCCGCTCAAATATTTAAAGGTACAAACATGAATACATAACAAAAGAAATCTGTGATGCTCCCCCTTTTCTTAGCGCCCTAAACATGTGTTTATTTTGCTTTATACTTAATGCAAGTCTACAAAAGAACATTGCAGGTGTAACTGCCCATATAAGTGTTTCCATCTTTATATGGTTGGAAAGTAGCCCAGTGTCAGCTGTGAGTTTTATTAACCTTCAGTCATTTAGTGGAACAAATACAGTAAATCAAGTGTGGTAATAAGCTTGATGTCATAACCCGTTTGGAATTTTAGAGATAGTCAATCCATTAATTAAATATTAATTAATTATTAAGAGAAAATTTGAGTTTTAACAGCTGCTATATGGGTTTGTTTTGTATAGAAGCTATTCCCACTGAGTAAGCATCTCAACCATCTGGTGGCGTTTACTGCATTTCTTTAGAATATGTGCCACCTGGCTTGCTGATCTTTTAATAGAATAATGATCTAGAGTTATTGTCATTTAAGCATTTGAGTTTAATAGGTAAATAATGGAAGGTCAAACTTTGATTGTACCTGGATTATTCACCTGTGACTTTATATCTGCTTTTAATGAAGTTTGTTTTGAAGAAATTGTACTTTTCTATACAGTGGGGCTTTGAAAATAGAAATGTTTGAGCTATATACTGTACCTACAGCTTTGATATATGGGATGGCTAGACTAAATAACTGAAAGTGTATTACAGATGAAGGAATACAAAATGAAAACAAAGGACCAATTGTGACAGTATATCTGTGATTATCATGCCTAAACAAGGTATCATCTGTTGCATATTGAAACAAAGCAAGGCTCTTGATTTGTTTTTGAAAAAGCTGTAACTGAATTCTCAGCAGCATAAAAGCAGTTGGTCAAACAACTTTATAAAATAAGTATTCAAGAAGAATATGGCTGGAATAGACCACTGACGTTTTTACTTCATGTTTTCTGCTACATCATGGTCAGCTGGATGTACTAAGTTTAGGATAATAGCTCTCTTCCACCATTGCTTCTGACGGTGGGTTTCATTTAGTGATTGCTTTGCTTGATGATCAAGTTTCTATTCCCAAATGTGGTTGCTAAATGAGGACAACTATCTTATTTATAGTTATTAGAAGATTTAAATCATAGTTTATGATTTTGAACATTGTAAAACAGAGTGTGAAAAGGAGTTATGTGGCAGTGAAAAACATGTAATTGCTAAAATGTATAAACTATTGAAATTTAAAACAGAAGAACAAATGAAACAATGCATGATAAAATGAAATGGAAATTTGTTCAAACAAAGATGGAACAATGTGAAAATATGTTTTTGAGAGGACTGAAATGCATAATTTATTATAATATAGTATAATAATAGTTATAAAAGGATGTACTATCGGTATATGTCAGCAGAGAAACTCTCTATAAATGCACTTCACGGCAAGAAGAATGAACACTTTATTATGCTTGGCAGTAAAAAAAAACACTATAAAATTTTGGATTCAAATGCATACATTGATTGAAAAGATCTTACGATTAATACACCAAAACTTACAGTAATACATTACACTCCTTCCCTCCCAGAAGGCACTTTGCCAATATTTGCATATTACTTCTCTCGTAGTCCTGCAGGTCGTGGGCGTCTCCTGACTCTCCCGGACCTCGCAGTTCACTGGAGTTGAGTCGAGCTTGCGGAGGGACTTTTCGTTCCTCTGAGCTCCTCCTCCCGGCCATCCGGCCCTGGATTATTCGCCCGCTCGGACCTGCTGTCCTCTAGAGGGACCGGAGGGTGTCGCTGGACCTCGCCTGACTCAGATAAGTCTCTGTTTGGTTCTTTGCTTACGCTTTCTGTTTGTTCTCGCTCCAGTCAGCTGTGGGGTTAATTAAATCATAGTCA